>NC_137964.1:17115731-17320731 GCF_963924665.1 Micromys minutus | reverse complement strand
AATAAAAGCAAATTCTGTGTCTATTATCAGAACTTAAGTTAGCAATACTCAAGGACAGACAAACCTGAATGTGTCAAGTCTCATGTTAACAATAGTAATGTCTAATACATATTATAAACCTATCAACAGCACTGAAAAACAAGAGTGAAGAATACAAAATGACACCCTAGAAAACTATTTTAAACAAAACAATAAGCCAAGGAACACCTATGACAACGCAAAAGGGAAAATTTCAAAAAGCAAACCAAAGAATAGATTCAGGATGTTACCAAGTCAAAGAGGAAGAGAATGTTAGATTGTATCAAAAAACAAAACAAAACAAAGCAAAAAAGGAAAAGGAGAACGGGTCAAAAAACCCCACCTGTTTAAGAGACTTCCTTTGATGCAAATCCAAACAGAAAAGTGAGGTAAAATTATTGGGAAAGACATAAACAAGTCTTGAAAGACAGGACAGTATGTAAAATGCTTGTCTCTCAAGCTTTAGGACTACATATACGCTGAGTGGGTGTGGCAGGTCACCTGTAATATAAAGCCAAGGGATAGGAAAGAAAGTGCATCCCTGGAGTGAGCTACCTAAAAAGACCTTAATCAGTGAATTCGGGATTAAAGGAAGAAACACTGGAGAGAGACTGATATCCAGCATCAAGCCCAGTCCTCCACACATACATGTATCTACATGTACACATGTGAACACATACACACACATAATTTTGAAAGAGAGAAAGATATGAGTAAGAAAAAGAAAAGAGCTGGGTGGTATCTTAGGAGCCAATAGACTAAAAACCAAAATCATACTAGAGATAAACAGGGCAACTTTATGATATAACAAGAGTCAACCAGCGAGATCCAACACTTCTTTACATACATGAACCTAAACACACTGATCAAGAAAAACCCAACAGCACAGAAGGAAGAAATTAACATCTCAGTAATGTGCAATTGAAGACTGCAGTATGACGCAGAATATAGAACAAAGTCCATGTCCACGGAGTATCCATGAGCCACTCAGTGACCAAAACTGACTTGACTCTTCTGGAACACTATCCTAGAAATGAGCACAGAGACTCCTTTTCACCACGAGGCACAGATCAACTGCTACGATGCTGTGAAGTATCAATAGACCTAAATGGATGAAAAATGCAGTTCTTTCCTCTGTGTTTCTAATGAAATTGTAAACTAATGGCAACAGGAACGTTGGAGAATTCAGAAATACTTTGGGATGTATCAAAGGGTTTGTAGTTATTGAGGAACCAACGAGCAAACCACATGGGAAAAGTTTTAAACTCCTGTTAAGTATTGTAGCGAAAAAGAAGTAATGCTGATGGAACCCTTGTGCAGTGGTGCTGATGCTCTATCAGGGACTATAGTGATGGTGGTACAACTGTAAATTTACAACAAGAAAGATCAGGAAAGAGCAACACTGACAGTATCGCTATGTTTATTATTTTATTGTATTATTATAGTATTATTGCTATGGCCCAAATGTTAGAGCTCTTTTTTCTACTTATTTTTTATCACAGTTACACAGAATGATTATTTCTGCTTTGTACACATACCACAGACTACAAACGGATATTCGCTCAGCATTCCAGTTTGACGTCCTATTATAAGGTAATTGATTCATCAGTATGTGATTTCATAAACACTTCTGGCTGTCTTAATGTCAGTTAAGTTCTTAAAGGGAGCTTCATTCATCCCAGTACCTGTCCTCCCCATGCTGGGAATGGGACCTGCGGCATCACTAGGAATGTGCTCTAACACTGAACTCTCTAACCAACCCAACTGCAGTACCTATGTACTTCAGGCATAGTTCCCAGATGTCCATTACCCTCTGAAAAACTTAAATTCATTTCAGCCCAATTTCTCTTCTGAGACTCATGCAGGGTCCCTTGTTCTCATGTCTGCAGCACTGTGAAAAACACCCAGAAAGCGGATGGCATTTGTGAAGGTTTATATAAGATTGGCCCAGAGAGTGGCACTATTAGAAGGTGTGCACTTGTTGGAGTAGGTGTATCTCTGTTGGCAAGGGCTTTAATACCCTATTCCTAGCTGTATTCCAGTCTTCTGCTAGAAGCCTTCAGATGAAGATGTAGACATCTCAGCTCTTCCTGCACCATGCCTGCCTGGATGCTGCCATGCTCCGGATTTCATGATAATGGACTGACTTTTTTGACCTGTAAGCCAGCCCCAATTACATATCATCCTTATAAGAGTTGCCTTGGTCATGTGTCTGTTCACAGCAGTAAAACCCTAAGACAGCACTATTTCAATAAGTCAACAAAATAATGAGTATCACAAGCTTAGTTCCCCGATCAAGCGTAGGCTTTTACTAAGCATTATTACAAAGAAAATGAAAGCTGTGTCCATAAAGCAAAGATCTAACAGTAGAAGGAGTGGAACAAGTCATCCTTCAACTGAACCAAAGTCAGCCAGTTTACATTCCTTAATGGAAGAAGTTAGTTTGTTTGGAAGTCCTTTGAATCAGCAGAAAGGATGTTAAGAAATAGTATTAGGTAGCAGCAGGTTCTCCAAAGAACTGTGAACCCTCTATGAGATCTGCTTCCCTTTACAACAATACCTGATAATCACACAAGAAACAGATTAACCTTTAATAAAACACAGGAACATGGAGCTATGACAGGGGTGAACAGGCATTTACATGTAAAATTGGATAAAAAGGTTGCTTTGACTAGTCCTTGGGTTCATTGGAATATTTCTAGTTCTTTTGGCATTTTTAGCTTTCTACACAATCCACATAGGTCTGAGACGGATTTTTAATAGTGTTTGCCCACTGAATGGTTTTGATAGACATTTTAATCATGCATTACAAGTGTGAAACCCAGCACTATGACCAATACAAGTCCTGAACAAAATTGAGAAAAGAAATTACATGAACATGGCCATGTTAAATTGGTAAGAATTTAAGAAGAAAAGAGAGCAAAAAGAGCCATAATAGAATCACTTTTATCAAAGAAATAATTGGAAGTATCATAATCTTGTCTAAATCATTGCTTGTGTGCTAGCTAGTTTTATGTCAATTTGACACAAGCTAGAGTTATCTGAAAGGAGGGAACCTCAATTGAGAAAATGCCTCTAGATATCAAGTAGTAGGACATTTTCTTAATTAGTGATTGGTGGGGAAGGGCCCATCCCATTGTGGGTGATGCCATTCCTGGGCTTGTGGTCCTAGATTCTATAAGAAAGTAGTAACAAGGAGGCTGAGCAAGCCAATAAACAGCACTCCTTCATGGCCTCTGCATCAGCACAGCTGCAGCAAGATACCTCAACATTTTGAAGATGTCAGTACTAAGGGATGACCAACAAGAACAGCAGCCTGTGTGCAATGGAACTGACCTGAACCTGAAAGAGTGGGTGTGTGTGCTGTAGAGGGTAAAGTCACACTAACAATTCAAATGTACTGGAGGAGCAAAGAAGGTGGTGGCTGAATCGCAGATATTAGACACTGGGTTATTTATACCCCTGGAGTTTGGTTTTGCTTTGCTTTTATTGTGACTGTGGTTCTTCTCCCTTTAAGAAAGAATGTATTTAATTCCTTTTTTTTTTTTTTTTTGCAAGTGCCCACAGCTGAGACTTTAAACTTTTAAATAGATTTGGGAACTTTACAAAGACTTTAGATTTTCAGTGAATGATATGTTTAACAGACCTAAGTTTCCAGTGTTTGAATTTTTAAGGACTGTGAGACTTATAAAATTTGAGATGCTTATATTGTAACTGTGATGTTCATGTGTGATCTTGGGGATGGACAAGACAAGAAAGGCTATGGCTTAACTGATATATTTCTGTGTCAAATTAACAAGAGGTCATTTCCGCTGGCTAGTTTTATGTCACCTTGACACAAGAGAGAGTCACCTGAAAGGAGGAAACCTCAATTGAGAAAATGTCTCCTTAAGCTGTAGGGCATTTTCTTAACCAGTAGTTGATAGAACAGGGCCCAGCCCATTGTGTGTGGTAACATCCCTGGGCCAGTGGTTCTGCGTTCTATAAGAAGGCTAAACAAGCCATGAGGAGCAAGCCAGCTCCATGGCCTCTATATCAGCTCCCGCCTCCAGGTTCCTTCCCTGTTTGAGTTTCTACACTGACTTCCTTCAGTGATGGACTACAATGTGGAAGAATATGCCAAATAAACCCTTTTCTCCCCAGGTTGTTTGGGTCATAGCAACAGGAATACTAAGAAAGCTTGTGTGGTGATCAGTGTGTTGTCTAAGGCTTTAATGTTTGTTGTCTACAAGCAACATGGTTGATTAGTAAGCAATGGATGACCTGAATTTTAGACACTGTAACAACATACTTCTCTGTCTCTTCTGTTGAGATGTTTGAGCCAGGCTCATCTCAAAACTCAGTAAGGACCTAACAATGACCCTGAACATCTGATCTTAGACCTCTTGAGTACCAGGATTGCAGGTGGGTATCACCATACTCCCTTTTATGTGATATTAAGGATAGAAGCTATTTTCATGTTGTGTATTGCCTAACGATTGCTATCAGCTCCTATTTAAATGCCCAAAACAGAAGTTATAATAAGTGTAATATTCCGTGTGGAAGGAGGGGGTCGTTTACTTTTCTCTGTGAAGTTAGAGTTTTTGAGGGTACCAGAGAGCCATATTGCCAGCTATGTTTAGACAACATATCAATGGTATACATCTACCATGGTCCAATATAGCACTGAACAGCGAAGACCGTATGAGTCAGCACAAATGCCTAAGATTTGATATTCAGGAAACTTAAAGCAAGCAGTGACAGAACCTGGTATATACCTACTCCTGTCAGAAAGCTGCTTTTGTGGGTCCTATATGAACGCTGCCTTGGAGGTCAGAGCCTTGTGCCTTTGCCTGACAGCCTGCATAGGCCTGTGTGTACCCACCAAGGTCTGTGTGACTCCTTGTGTATGTGTCTATGTGTTGACACTAAGTGTCAATATGTCTCCAGGTGTTTGGCAGCATCTGTCTGTGTCAGGTGAATAAAGTTATGTTATCCACCTATGACTTCTCTAACTCTCTTCCACCCCCGGGCTTCCCTGACCCTCAGTTTCTGGCATCACAGTTTCGACCTCACAGTTTTAAATACCCTGACTCAGGCTTGGCTAGCAGTTACAGAACTTTTCCACACCATATATCTCAATTTTTTTTTTATTGGAGAGAGAATGAGAGACAGTTTTGTGAATTATATAACACGTTGTTCTGGCTAATTAGTTAACTAGCAATTAAAAATAAAGATCATGGCATAGGGCCACTTGTCAATTTCACCCTGTCATCAACCTGCGTGATGTTCAATGTATCTTTAAAAAAAAAATAAGTATCACCAGCAAGAAGAGAGATGCTTTCTGTTAGAGCTCATTCCCTCATTTGGTATAATTAATCCTGACAATTTGCCCATCACACGGTGTCTGTCTCCAGAAGGGGAAAAACACTACTTTGTGTTCCTGGGATCACAAGTCTAATTGAGCGGAAAACAAATCTGTTTTAAAAACAAGAAAAGAGACAAGTTGCCGTTTTAGCCTGTTCAAAAATAATAGAAAATGAAGAACAACCTGACAAGAAAATATGGGAGAAAATGAGACTGTGAAATTTAATTTTTTTCCCAAAAATGTATTTTCAACAAAAAGATGAGACTGTAGTTTCTTGTCTCAGGGGAACGCTCTTCAGCAAGAGACTTCCTGGAAAGATGCCCTTACTGCAAAGGCTGACCAACTCATTAGAGCTTCACTGGGGTGCAGGGGATGGAATGCTGCAAGTCCTGACCCAAATGATCTCGGGCCATCATTAGTCCCTTTGACAGCCACTTATGGCTCTTCTCTGTCTGTACCGAACACTTCTGTGACCACTGAGTAAATCTTTTGCTGTGAACAAAGAGACCAAAGCTGCCAAATCAAAGGGCTTAGAATGCACGTGAGACCCGGTCTTCCCTGCTTTGCTACAGAACGTTCGTCACCAATTTTGAAAAATATGTTTTTAGATTTTCTTATTTTTCAAATTGTGTGCACACATGTGTGTCTGGGTATGTGGATCTGAGTACGGATGACCATGGAAGCGAGAGGCTCTGGATTACCTAGAGCTGGAGTTACAGGTGGTTGTGAGCCTCCCTACATGGCTGCTGAGAACAAAACCTGGGGTTACTGTAAGACCAATATAAACTAGAAACTTTCTCCAGATCCCGAAGTGTGTTGTGTTAAGACTTCCTTTGTCCTTTTCATGAAATTACTACCTCACTGGAACATGATTATTTGGGGAAACAGATCAATGCTTCTGAGCCATACCCACTATTATTTGGCTCCAGAGTAAGTCCTGTTCTATCTCATTTGAGTGAGTCCTTTCTTTCATAGTCTAACTATCATGCCTCCCATGGCTTTTCTTTTCCTCAGAGAAGGGGATGATCTAGATGGTGGTCAACTAGCTACTAGAAGGCTAGCTTGGGGCGTTGGACAGAAGAACAACCTTTCTGCTCCTTCCTGTCTCCTCAGAAAGTAAACAAGGCACTGTGCTGTATAATTTCAGCTGACAAAAAGCATCAGCATTATCACACACTTTGTGAATTAAGTAATGATTTAATTAGTACCAGGCTGAATGGTCATATAATGTTGTAATTAGAAGGTTGAGACAAAAATAATTGGTGGAGGTGGGGCTGGGACTTTGTGGGAAATTACCATAATGAATGGAAAACAGGAAGTGGTAAGGCATGCCTCAGTGGCTGATTAAAGACACCGAGGGCAGGGACCCTGGCTTACTTACTCTACAGTATATCCATCTGCATGCCTGAGCCCCAGCAAATCAGATTTTCTGCTTTTTACAACATATTATAAAGGGACTCAATCATGTGGCTATCCTCTGAGTTCCAAAAACAAAGTTTAGAGAGCTTGTCTTCCTTCTCTGCATGAAGAAGTTGTGGTTCTATTGCAGCAAGGTGGGGAAAATGCCCCTTGCTGATGTCACAAGTTAGGAACAATGCAGTTGGAGGTACAGAGCAGATACAAGTCCAACACAGCACACACTCCTGGCTATCTTGTTTTATAAATGGCTTTGCTTTGTAGAGGTCAATTCAATGTCATTCCTCAAGATCTGAAAACATTTACATTTTGTCTTTAAAGGAGCTTTATTTTTTAAAAAAATTAATTACCTTAATATGTTTATATCTGTTTGTAGGTATGTGCACATGTTTGCAGGTGCTAGCATGGGGCAGATAGGGCACCAGAACCCCTGGAGCTAGAGTTGTTAATTATTGAAAAAGGAACATGAAATTTGGAATAATCTAAACCTGTGTTCCCAAAGCATGTTAATTCATATTTGGCTGTAAAATAAAAAAATCTCTCATCCCCTTTGAGGTAAAAATTCTGATTTTGTGTCAAAGCAAAAATATTTTTAATGAGTGAAAGACATTTGGTAACTTACCATGTTATAGAACACATATATCTGCTGTCACCTTTGATTTTCTATTCTCGGGTTTCAGTCATAGGAAGTTATCTATAATAACTATTCCCATGGAAGATCTAGAGCTCTTATTTTAAAGTGTACACTGTGATAAAATCCTGTATTTCATATTCTATTCCCTGTCACCTCTGAATGAGAATCATCTATCTAGCATATTATGTATCTAGCATATTATGCTCACTAGTTACTTGGTTACCAGATCTAACATCATAGTTTTTGTTTATATAAACTTGAATGTAATTTAATAATGGACTCAAAGTACAGCAACAGTGGTGTTGGCCACCTAGATATGCTTAAAAGAATCTGTTATATTGTAGCATTGTGCTGAGCTCTGAATAAGAAATGTAGCCCTTAGGCTACCTCTTTGAACATTCAGTCTCCAGTCAGTGCCACTGTTTGCAGAGGTTACAGAAATTCTATGCTTTCTGCTCCTACTGTCAAATCTTTCCCCTCATTAAGGACCCTATCATTTAAAACAATAAGCAAAAAAACAAAAGCAAAAACAAAAATCAACTCCCTGCCCAAAACAAAAAAAAAATAAAAACAAACAAACACAAACACAAACACAAACAACAACAAAAACCCCAATCTCTTTTCTTCCCTAACTTGGCTTTTAGCACAGTAACTACAACAACAACAACAAAAGCTAATGTAATATGTCTGGTTAGGAAGCAGTGAGGACACATAGAGTTGGGTATTCTCTGTGGCTGTACTAGAGCATCCACTAGCCTTCACTATGATCCTACACAGGGCAAAAACCCAGGTCCTTTGATATCCAGAAAGTAGATAATTAAAAAACTAAAAATCTTTTTATTGAACAGCAACTATAAAATCAGTTATTCTAAATTTGATATGTCAGGAAAATAAAAACAACAAATAAAAGAAAACAACAGTTTATGCTGAAGATGCATGACATCTACCTCACTTTTATTATTCCAATCTTATAGCCTACCATGGTAACAATCATATGTAATCCTAGCTAGCAGTTTGGAGGTTGATAAAAAAAAAAATATGTGGGTTATAGGCTAGTCAGGGCCACTTAGTGAGTTCCAGGATAACATGGACTACTTGGTAACATTCTGTCTAGATCATCTTAAAAAAAAAAAAAAGAGTAACACAGAATCTCTAACAAATATATTTAACTCATACACAGAATTCTAGCTGCAAGGGAGTCTAGTAAGTACACACTTCCAACTCTGATCCTTGCAATTAAGAAAAGACAGCTTAGAGTAAGCTAGGAATGAATAGTGTATTCCATTCAACCATAAGCACCAGACTGTAACTGTTTTCCAAAATTCTCAGTTATTTTTTTTCCACCACTTTGCCTAGATGCATTGTTACTTTTCAGGTCAGTGCATTGAGAGAGGATGCAGAAAGCAGAAAATCCTGGGGTACTTGAGCCCTTAGATAGTATAAACATACATTTAGGAATGCTAAAGAGACAAATATTACAAAACTACCTTCCTTCAACTTGATTTTGTCCCTCTGTTTTAAGTGCAGAAACAATTTTTTTTCATATTAATTAAAGTGAGTATGGCAAATAAAACTCCAGACAAATCTATCCAAAAGGTGTTGGTTGCAATAAACAGAACAAATATAATCAAACTTTTTAAAAAGAAAATAAAAACTAGTCTGTGAAAAGTAATTTACATGAATAAATTGAAATCTCTTCCCCCAAATAAATCAAATATCAGGTTATATTTTGAAGGTGTAGAAAACGGATACAATGGACTGCACCTTAAAGATTAAGAAGAATGCAACAATGTCACCACTGACATATGCAAAGGTGAAATAGGAAATATAAAGGAGTTGAGAGAAGTCTTCTTTTATTTAGAAAACGAATATAAGGGTAGTTTTATGATACATACACCATGCCAAGGAAACACATATGTTGAGGCTACCTGATATACTCCCATTATCTTGGTACCTGTGACTTTTATTCAATGGATGGTTTCAGATACATAGCCCAATGTAAACACTAGACATGCTTTTTTTTAAAGAACAGATGCGTATTAGGAGTCATACACGATTAGGAGTTGAAAGACATGTGCAGTAGAGTAGTAAACATCTAGCCAAACACAGTCTTACCAAAAATGGAGAAACAAGAGAGTGTAGCATATCCCCAAAGTTGGGTTTTGAGAAATTTATGTATGAAGTAGGAAAAGTAGTAGTGCCACAGGCAAATAGAATTTAAAAGCCAGTTTAAATGCACACTACGGAATACTATTCTCCAGTGTATGAAGGAGTAATTCATAATATTCACTGTCTAAAGACTGTCCAAACAACAGTTAAGTCCACCTTATTGCTACTGCAGTTTGGGGAAAAAACAGAATTCAATGGCAAGAGAAACCCTGTAGATAAATGAATGCAGGACAGTCTGGCGGAGAAAGGGCAGTGTGAACTGAAGTGGAAAGGCAGGGAATGAGAGTGGGTACCAAGAATGTCTGCTGCAGCTCTTTTGCTTAAAACGAAACACATCCATCACTAGTCAAGAGACAAGGTTGTGACTTCAGTCCAATCTTGCAGCACTATAGGCTCACGTTTTCCCCCAGTGCTATTCATATTAAACATGAAGAGTTACAACATACTAATATGGAAAAATTCCACAACACACTTTTAAGCACAGAGCACAACACTAGTATTGAAGATCAGAGGAGTAAGATGGCAAGATACCTCCACGTGCATTTGCTACCACACCTAGTGACTCCAATCTCTGGGGGCTACTTGTTGGAAAAAAAGAACTGATTTTTTATTAGTCCTCTGACCTTTAGGCATAAAAATTTCCATCACACACACATACACACACACACACACGCACACACACACCAAATTATATTTAAAAGGGTGATAAAAGGTACACAAATTCTGAAATTATTTTGCAATTTGTCAAATTTTCAATGGGCAATGCTGCCAGTTATGACTAAGTGCTAGACAGGTGGCTATCTAAAGAGACTAAAGACTCTTTGACAAAATCGCAATTTCATATTTTTCCACAGGTAATAGAGGACCTGCTACTCAGAAAAGTTTCAGTGCCACGTGTTTATGAGCTGTGACCTCTGCCCTAGACTCTGAGATCACAATCACAAGGTAGATATAGAAAGTATTTCATCACCTTCAAATTGAAAAATTACCACAATTTACTCAACTGCTCAAGCCAGAAACCCACATGACCCAGATCACCTGATGCTTCCCTTTCACCTAGGTTCAACTGATCAAAATACCTGTCCATTTACCTGCAAAAACTTGTCAAATTACTCCATCGTCAACTATCTCAACTGTTACCTGCTTTGGTTGACAGGACTGTCACTGTTTCCCTTGTGTAATGTGTATATCTAAACACCATTTCCAACATGGTAATGTTTTTCAAGTATAGTGAATCCTCTGAGTCAGTAATTTCCTAAAATCCTACATTCTTCACTGCCTGGAGAAAAAAAATCTAACACCCACATCCTGCTGGTCTCATGAAACTCTACCCTTTGCCTCCTTGAGATATCCTAACAAGTATTTGCAATAAGGACAGAGGACTCTGAACATAATGTCTCTTCATACTCCACCACCCCATATTTACTGAAGTACCAGCTGTCCTTAGAATCCTGATGTGCTATATAGATTTATGTCAAGTAGAAAAAACCTAAAGTCATCTGTGAGGAGAGAGCCTCAATTAAGAAACTGCCTCTGTAGGAGTGGGCTGTAGACAGGCCTGTATGGTATTTTCTTCATTAGTGGGAGAGAACCAAGCCCACTGTGGGTGGTGCTATTCCTAAGTGGACCCAGGTGCTATAAGAAAAAAGGCTGAGCAAGTAGAGAGCATTTCTCTATGGGCTCAGCATCAGTTCCTGCCTCCATGTTCCTGCCCTGTTTAAGTTCCTGTCCTGACTTCCTTTGATATTAAATGGTGGTGTGGATGTGTAAGGTGCATAAACCCTTCCTTCCATAACTTCCTTTTCTGTCATGCTGTTTCATCAAAGCAAAAGAAAGCCTAACTAAAACATTTGATGTAAATAGTATTGTGGGTGTAAGCCTGGGTTCCCACGTGCTCAGACACGGTGGACAAACTTAATAAGTCTTTTCACATACCTCTACTCTTGTGCAGTGACTATCTGTAAAAGGCTATGTCTTCCTATTCTAGAATATCATCTTTACAAGGGTTCAGGTCTCATCTGCTATTGCAAAAAAATACTCAAACCTGGTAGGGTGAAAGGTTTATTTGGTTTATAGTTCCTTGTACTTCCTAGTCACAGCATATCACGAAGGGAATTCAGGGAAGGAACTCAGGCAGGGCTTGGAAGAGGAATACTGCCTGTTGGATTGCTCATACACTCATGCTCACTGAGCTGTCTTATATAGCCCTGGACCGCCTGCTTAGGCAATGGTGATGTTCACAATAGACAAGGTCTTACTGTATAGATTCACAACCAAGACAATCTTCCACAAACATGCCCACAGGCTGATCTGATCTGTGCAGACCCTCAACCAAAAGTTCATCAGATAAATCAAGGATATTTCATGTTGACAGCTGCTGTTCACTAGAATAAAAGATGAGACCACATTTTTTCAGAGGTCAAAAATCACCATTCACACCTACACACTGGCTAACAAAAAGCACAAACCACATGACTTTTGCTGGTTCACTGACAGGATATCATAAGGGCGTATAACCAAATGTAGACAAGTATTAGGAAAAGATTTCCAGTAGCAAAAGATTGATGTTCATGAAAATGTCTCGGCAGCAACTTTTCTAACTTAGGTCAAGAGAGACATGGGAACAAACCAGCGAAATTAGTTCAAAGGACTTTGAACAACTGCACCCACCTCCCGGGTATAGTATTCAGAAGACAGCAGCTGCATGACTCAGACATTCAAAGTCTTCAAAACTCTCAGGTTTCACTATAAGTCAGGGAATTTTGTAAATCTGGAATTCAGGCTACAGTAAGAAAGATAAGCTTAAAAAAATACTTTAAGTATCATAGCAGAGCTTACACATGGTTATAAACTTCAGAGCAGGAATTCTAGAAAACCTTCATATTTTAAACCAATGAATCAAAGACTCTCATCAAGCATGCAGATTGCTATGAATTTCTGGGCAGCCTGGTTGCAGGGTGAAATTCAGAGCACTCTGTGCTACAAAGAGACCATGTCTTTAAAAAGTGTGTGCTTGGGAAGAGGAGTTGGGGACTTGTGTGTCATGAAACCTAGCACTGAAGGAACTGTTAATGCTGGAACCCAAATTCCAGCAATATAGTGGAGGGAGCAGAAGCATTACAAGTTTGAGGACATCCTTGTATACATGATGATTTGAAGGATAGCCTGGGTTACATGAAACCTTCTCTGAAAAAAATATTCTTTTGAATTCAAGAAATCCTTCATGTCAAATCATATTATTTCATACACACACACATACACACATACATACATAAACACATACATGCATGCATACATACATACATATATGCATACATTCACAGTCAAGGGTATAGGAGCATGATATGAGATTGAACAATCTTAGCGAGGCATGGTGGTGTAAGCATTTAATCTTAGCACAAGGAAGCTGAGGAAAGCTGGGTTGGAACTCAGCTAATAAAGTGCTTGATACTACACATGAAACACTGGGTTCTGTATCCAGAAATGCATAAAGCCAGCACAGTGGTACAGTCCTGTAAGCCTAGAGAGGTAGAAGTTAGGGGATCAGGAGTACAAGGTCACCACCTTCAGCAAGGTCAAGACAGGGTACACAGGGGACATGAGGACATACCTTAAAAAAACCAATAACAATTGAGGAAAATGTGAGTGGCCACCTTAAAAGTTCCCTATACACTGTGTCTAGAAAAAAAAAAACATGAATTTTCAAACAGGTATGAGCGACATGCTTCCCATAATTTTTACACATTAGCCAAATGCTGACGGTCGAGAGAGAATGTATTATTCAAACAGGGTGCACGTTTGGTAATCAAAAGGGTGAGGGGAGATGCTGCCTTTAATTTTAATGTGCCTGGCATGCTGGAAAAAAATTATTGGCATCTGTATGTGTATGTCTGGGTGTTTTGCTGGGACATGTGTTGTATGCAACTCTGTTTATTATCAGTAAATGAAGCCAAAAGCTAAGTTGAAAATGAATGCTAAATTAAAAATTATATAAAGCAGAGTGAAGTGATTTAATTAACAGATTGTAAGTGAGATGTTGCAGAGCAAGAATGAGCTTGGGAGGAGAAATGGGGGATGAGCTGGGTGGGAAACCTGCCTCTTCCATTTATTTGCTTAGAAATACTAATACAGGCAAAACGTGTTTGCCAGTCTTTAGCCAGAGCCTCAGAGACAGTCAATAAACTTGCTTAATTAAGCCACCAGTTTAGAGCACAGAGTTCAAAACAAATTGCCTTCTGTTTCACAGCAAATAGGGGGAAACGCAAAATAGAGTATACTGTCTGAAGAAAATAATAAACCAACTGCTTGAGTATTTCAAAGACTTTTAAATACAAATTACTCACAGTTCTCTTGTGTGGGTATGACATAAGCTCTGGTGGAGATATAGCAGCCAACTTCTGAAACATGTTAGTACAAGCATGGGTCAGCAAGTGCTGAACCACATGTAAGGTGCCCTTATATCTGCCACCTAGATTTCTCATAGGAAAACATTCTTTGTGTCCCCTATATAACAATTCTATACTATGACAGTTAGGGGTTCTCTCTTTACATGGAGCCATGGCTATGTTGGTTTTTGTGTGTGTGGTGGGGGGCGGTTAGGCAGAGGATAACCTCAGGGTGTTTCTTGGTACTCGGGTATATCTTTTTTTTTTTTTTTTTTTTTTTTTTTGAGTTGAAGGTCTCTCTGTGACCTGGGCCTTTCCAGATAGTCTGAGCTGACTACTGGTTGGTGAACCCCAGGAGTCTGACTGCATCTACACCTCCATGGGTTGGGATTAAAAACAAGTTCAACTACTCATTTCAAATTATATGTGTGCATGTATGTCTATGTATGGGTATGTGCACCTGAGGACAATGCCTCTGGAGGCCAGAAGAGGGTACTGCATCCCCAAGACCTGAAGTAATGGGCAGAGGTAGGCCACCCAGTATGGGTACTGGGAACTGAACTCTGGTCTTCTGAAAGAAAAGCTAACATCATAAATGCTAAGACATCCTGTTTTGTTTTCATCTCGGTTTTGTTTCATTTGTTTGTTTGTTTGTTTGTTTGTAATAACCTGGAACCAAAAAAATGAAATTGGTTACTCAGAAGTATTTTACCTACTGAGCTATCTCCCAGCTGTGGAAGTTAGGGTATTTTCTAAGGCCACTATAGAAGGGAAAATTAAAAAGCAGAATTCAAGCAAGAACTATTTAATGTAATGTGTGTGGTATTTCCTTCTTACTGTAGGTTCTTTTCTGAGGGTGCATCAGAAAAGAAGCTCTGGGTACCTAAAGAAAACAGCTGCCCATCAACTGAGACACCTCCCTGAAGCTTCCTAGACTCACATCCATGATAATTTGCTAAAGAAAGTGACAGGTATTATCATAAAGAATGCAAGAGGATCCCCATGTTAGGAGATTTCAAAATGGAAATGTATTTAAAGTCGTCAACTTGAGACAGTCAACTTGGCTCTTCAGGTAAAAGCACTCGCTACAAAGCCTGATGATCTAAATTTGAACCCTGTGACACCAACATCGTCAAAGCAAAAGTCAATTCATCCTGCAAACCCTCCTCTGACCTTCATGTGAAGGCTCTAGCACACTGTGCCTCCAATACAAACAGATACAATCGATCAATAAATAATCAAAATGATACATAGAGAGTCAACATTCAGTATCACTTCACAAGAGTCCAACATATACCTATACACATACATGGAATACACTTCCAACTGAGTGTGCTAGATAAACATTTTTACATAAAACATCACAAGATGCCAAATACAATATTCCCTTAAAAGAAGATACAACAAATGGGGAATCAGATTCGAATTCTTTTCAGAAAATCAGAGATGTTTTTTCTAGCACTATTACTATCAAAAAAAGGGGTAGGGGGAATCTAAACCCTTTTGTCACATGAAACAAATCCTGGAATATTCCACTTTGTTCCCTGAAACTCAATTTGACAGAATGGAAATACATGCAAGTGTTCTGTGTCGCCATGATCTAGGTAACATGGAAATACGTCAAGTGTTCCAGGAGTTCATCTGAAGCTCCCCACCCTCACCTGTAACTGAAGAATCAGTTACATGAGCTGTTGAGATTTTAAGTGGGTATTATGGCTTCAGAAGCAAACTTGTCTCCCCAAACTTTTGTAAAAGCACAAAACAGTAACTGGGGAAACAGCAGCACAGCTCAAACTAAGAGATAATGGTATTTTTAGTCTCCAGTTTTAGCATTGGTTTGTTCCCTAGTGAACACTTGACAGAGCACACATCTTGCTCCCATGCAACCAGCCTACAACAAGGCCTTTCCACCTTAACGTCAGAAGCCTCCTCACAAGTTACCCATACTCAATTTCTATCAGAAAAAAGTCTGTTGGATTTCATTTTAGTGACTTATTAGTAGAGAACACTTCATCTTTCTTTAAAATAAAAAGGGAAAGAAAAGACAGGCCAGAGAGTACAGGCCTGTAATCCCTGATGCTGGGTGATAAGAGAAAAGACGATTAAAAGTTCCAGGCCAGGCTGGGCTACATAATAACCTGTCTCAAAAAAGGCAAAGATTAGTTAATTAAGAATTAAATCTAAAGGGTTGTGTTTGTCTCTGTGTATGTGTAGATATATATAGTATATGTATATATGTAAGTGTGTGTGTGTGTGCTACGGCATGCCCATTGTATTAGTGTATTTTGCTATGCAAAAATATCATGACCAGGGCAATGTATAAAAGAAAAACTTAACTGTGCTTATGGTTAAGGGGATTGAAGGTGTTAAGAGTTCATGATGGTAGAGTGAAAGGCACAGCAGCAGGAACAGTTGAGAGCTCACATCTTAAAATCTGAGTGCAGTGGGGGTCCAATGTCTGGCCCCATGATACACCTTCATGATTAAGGCCACACCTCCTAATCCTTCCACCAACTGAGGACCACGTATTCACATATATGAGCCTCTGGGGGCCATGGTCATTCAAACTACCATGCAAATAAAGAGGCCAATGGAGGATGCTGGGTGTCCCTGCTCTATCACTACCAGCCTTACTCCCTGGAGACAGGATCTGGAACTAGCCTGAGGACCATTAAGCCCCTGTGAGGCTCCTATAGTCAACCCCTACAATGCCGAGGTTATAGGCACGTCCAAACCATGTGTATACATTTTACATTGCTGCTAGACATCTGGATGCAAATCCACAGGCTGGAATAGCAAGTGCTACCACCCACTGGGCCATCTTCCTCACTCCACCATTAGAGTTTGTAGAGCAACAATTTGAAACTATCATGATTTGAAAAAGACGGCACCGATTTTAAAAAAGAGGGGAGGGCTGTGACTGGGAACTGTGTAAGGAAAAAACATGACAAGAGGTAAAAAAAGAAAGGACAGAAGAACTAAACAGATACGTTCTTCATGTCTAGGGTGCGAGAAATACTTGCAGCTTCTCCTTTAGTAATGCTAACATGGTCTGGCATGCCTGGGAGTAAATCGATACTAAGCACAGTCCAGGAGAGACTGCCATCTTACATAAAGCTCCAACTGCAAAACAGACACAAAAGACACACAATGCTCTCCAAGGTCCTCAACAGCTATAATCTCCACGCCTGGCAGCTCATCTGACATTGACTTTTCCTGCCTCCTGGTCCCTTCTTTACGGATTCCAGCCTCTTCCCCTCTCTCCTCTTGCTAATCTTTGTCCTCTCTTCTTCTTTATCCCCCTCCTTTCTTCTGTGCTTTTTCTCTTCCTGTTCTTCCTTCAACTCCTCTTCTCTCTCCTGCTACCCTCCTTCTCCCACTTCTCCCCTCCTCTACCTCCCCTTCCTCCTCCCCCTTGTCCCCCCTGCTTTCAGAGGCACATCAAGGTGTCAAAGATAAACCTCCCCTCTAAGTACTTAGCATAGGGATGAACCCCGGCTTTGACACAGGACAATGCACACAATGCGGGTGTGTAAGGTTGGACCTGACACTGGATCTCAAGGGGCCAAGGCACAAGGCTTCAAATGTTGCTGCACATGGGAGATGGACACTGTTTCCCTGTGAGATCGTATCAGAGCTATTTCAAATGCTTCCTTTCTTCTCTCACTCCCCACCTCTGCTCTGTCAGCATACACACATTAAAAAAAAAAAAAAAAAAAAAAAAAAAGACAAGAGACCCTCTCCACCCAGTCTTGGTCCCTTCCAGAAGTGTCCTTTAGAGTCATGAAACCACAAAGGCTTTTGAATTTAGATAACTTTTATGGTCAAGGCTGAAAATCCTTTGCTGGTAATAGGAAATGTCATCTGGAACCCACTGGGCAGTCATAATTTCCATTTATAAATAGAAAATATAAAGAGGACGTCTTATCTGGGTGATTTAATACATGTCTCTGCTTATTACTGTCTTCAAAGTGCCTTTTGCACAAATCTGATTTCGACTGCGCAATAAAGATTCATTATCCTTTTACATAGCAGCCTTTCTATTTCTGTGCAGGATCTAATTAGGAGAATACCAACTATTCTATAAACAGATGCTAATCGTGGAGTGGAAACACTTTCATTTTAGAGAGAAGATGGTGCTGAAATTTTAGTAAAAAAAAAAAAAAAAAAAAAAAGAGCCACATCTGCATACGGAATACAGAGCGGGAAGAGAAAAGGGTGTGAGGGTAGCTGGCTGTTCTTTAGTCTTCACAATAAGCTAGTATTGCTACAAATAGCCAGAAGATTACTATGACGTTGGAATGAGAGAGAAGGTACATAAGTCAGTCTTCATACCTTAATATAATGTTATGTTCCTATGAGTTAGATTTTACGTTTAAAAATTGTATCCGCTATTTTCTTTCTGCTGACCTAATGTTGGCGTCATTACTGCTATAACATGGAAGAGGTGTTCTGGTAAACAGTGCCAACACTGAGAGAAATCATTAGCTCATGATACTAAAATGACCACAAAGACCAGCAGCAAGAGGTACAGCGGCATCAGAGGGTCATACTCAGCTGCATTATGGGCACGCCTGAGAGGCAATTTATGGATGTGCATATTCTTAGTGAACAATTCTTGTACTGTGGGCCGGTACACATGTACTCACTGATGACACGCAACCGCCTTCTGCCATTTCCTTCTGCTTTTCCAAGTTTTCCTGAGAACCAAGGAGGGTTTGCTACCCTCTGTAATTAACACCCCATTCTCAGCCTGTTTTCCCATTGTCTTCTTACACAGTCTAAAACATCTCTCACAGCTTGAAGTTCCAAAGACCAACACCCACCTGGACATCTTCTAAAGGCACAGGTGATGTCATTTCTTTGTTACCAACTGACATTCCTTTCATGAATAAATTAAGATAAAACAAATGACTCCCGCCTTTCCACCTACAAATCCACCTTATGCAAAGTTTCTGATGAAATTTCCAAATAGCCCCACATTCCCCGTGTGTCCACTGTTGGGGGTGGTTTTGTGCATGGTGTATCCAGACGCTGATTGCTGTGTTTCAGTCTAAACTTTGGCATTGTCACGGTATGTGGAGGATCTCCTGTTTTAATGATGTGCAAAGATTGTTTTCCATCACCTCGGATTAGTTAGTAAAAGAGCTGATCAACCAGTTAGCTGGGCAGAAGAGAATAAAGCAGGACTTCCAGTCCCAGTCAAGGGGTCCGAAGGAAAGAAGAGAGATGATAAGACAGAGAAGAAAAGAAGAGGAAAAACCAGGAGAATCTGCCAAAAGTTCAAGATGAGAGAGCAGCCAGGAGGATACACGTGGACCAGAGCGGGCCAGGGCAAGGCTCAGATGCAGGTAAAGGACCATGTGTCTAGGAAGTAGCTAGTCATAGAGGGGTTGGATGGCAGGAAACCTGTTGGGCATAGTGCTTGTAGCTTATTAATAAAAACACCAGGCCTCTGTGTCATTCATTTGGAAGACTACACAGGGCACAGAAAAGCCCAGTCAGTACTTGGAAGAACAAGGTATAAAGAAAAGCTTCAGGAATTATGTTTACACCCAATCCCATAGAGAGAACCGAGAATTTAAAACCTTACACCTCAGCAGAGTCAGCTACATATGTAGGGAGTGGAACTACCCTTTGACCTCACTGTTTTCTGACTCTATTTTTAGTATATATATGGGTGTTTTGCCTACATGTGTGTGAGAATCGCATAAGGGTTAGAAGGAGGTATTGGATCCCGTGACACTGTAGTTACAAAAGGTTGTGAACCACCACGTGATGCCAGGAATCAAACCTGGGTTCTTTGGAATAGGAGCCAGTGTTTTTAATGATTAAGCAATCATTAAAGCACAAATAATAGCACAAATACTCTCAGTCTTTTGAGAGTGGAAAATAAGCTCATTATTATAGTGTGGTTTATTATTATTGTTGTTGTTATTATTTTAGCCCTTCACAGTCCGAACAAGAAAAGCAAAGGCAAACATTGTTGTGGAAGTTTATCCTCACAGCTCTAGATTTGGTAGGTTCCCATAAACTATAAAATCCCTAAGTAGACAGTAAGAGAAAAGACAATCTGTCCCGCCTGACAGAAGAGAAGAGGTCAGCAAGACACAGAGTATTGGTGTCCTCGATATGGACATCTGTGGTGGACCCCAGAGACCCCTGTCTGAATGCTGGCCTATAGGGAGTGTCACTATTAGGAGGTGTGACCTTGTTGGAGGAAGTGTGTCACTATAGGGGCAGGCTTTAAGGTCTCCTATGCTCAAGCTACACCCAGTGTGACACACAGTACCTTTTGCTGCCTGGGACTCAAGATGTAGAGCTCTCAGCTCCTTCTCTAGCACATGTCAGCCTACACGTGGTCATGTTTCCGATCACAATAGAGGACTAAACCTCTGAAAACGGAGTCCAGACCCAGTGAAATATTTTCCTTTATAAGAGTTGTCATTGTCTTAGTGTCTGTTCACTACAACAGAAACCCTAACTAAGACACCGCCTCTTTTCAGACAATCCAAAATAGCCCCTGCTCCTAGGCTCCTAAGATGAACACCTGGCTCCGGCAAGCAGTTGATGATACAACACAAAGAAATCAACCGAATTTTGAAGATCTGGAAAGAACAAAGCCTTCACTAATGACATTTTAATGAGGAAATACATAGGCTAATTACTGTAATCTGGCTGGTCTATTAAAAGCCTACACCAAAGAGAGGAGCATATCTGCTGACTCAGGACTTACTGAGAGGTTTCCTTTTTAGTTTTAATCACTAGAGGGAAGGAAAAATTAGGAAGTCGCACTTCAAGGTCCAGATCTATATGAAAGATCTGAGAGGGAGAAAAGGATTCAAAGAGAACAGTCAGGGTAAGATGACTGCTTTTCAGGTTTTTACCCAAAGCACAGACTGACTATGTAGTAGTTCGGGAGCCAGAGCTAACTACTTGATGAAGATGGCAAAAGCTGCCTGACTGGCTTTAAAGCAAGGGGCAGCTTAGGACTCAGAAGATGCCACCCAACCAATACCCTGCATCGTAGCTGCTGCAGAATTTGTAGAACTCTAGAACTCTAGAAGGCTGCTGCCTTAATGCATCTTCTCAAAGTCCCCAACGTTGACAGGAAAACCATTACCTCTCTGCCATTAATGTAAGGATCACCCAGGTTATTTTCTTTTGTTGTTACTGTTTTCTAAAAATTTTGTATTACAATTTCTTGCGCGTGTGAGAGGCTGTGCCACCATGTATGGGTAGAGATCTGGGGACAACTTTCAGTAATCAATTCTTTCCCTTCACTATGTTAGTTCCATCGATAGGACTCCGGTCATTAGGTTAGAAACAAGTACTTTGCCCTCTGAGCCATGTTACTGGTCCTTTGTTTATTTAACAACCACTCCCCTCAGCCAACGAACAACCTTAGCTGACATGTCTTAAAAGTTAAGCACCTTGGCTTTGTCACTAGCCTGGCACCTGTCACATAGGCTAGGCTGGCTGGCCAGCAAGCCCCAAAGAAGTACCTGTGTCCTGTTCACTAGTGCTGAAATAACAGGCAAACACTGAGATGCTTAGGATTTTCTGATGTAAATTCTGGGAATTGAACAAGTCTTCATGATTGCATAGCAAGCACTTTCCCAACTGAGCCACTGGCTCCCGCCCAAGGTCACTTTCTTAGGAGGTTGATAAATCTATTATGTGGTAGTGGAATGTTACACCATTTTTTTCCCACTGCATTTTTGTTTATATGCTTGTATTTATTACAGGAAAAAGAACAAACAATAACACAGTATTATAAAAAATATAGGAAAAATTTATTCTACATGTCCTAATATAGACATCCTAATGTCACCTGTCCATGGCTGCCCCAAGCCTGCCCTAGCTAATGTCTTCCCACACAGATACACAAGAAAAGTCTCCATTTCTGACTGGGAAACACATTAGGAAATGACAGTAGGCAGGCGTCGTGAAAAACCAGCTGACTGAAAGCTGGTGTGCGTAATGGTGGTGAAATAACGCTGGTCAAAGGACCCAGGAGAACAGTTCTAAAGCCAATTAATTAGCCATATGTCCTACAAGTCGCCTAACCTCCCAGATCCCAGTTTTCTCCTCTGCAAATTAGGGGTCCAAAACAGATGGCCTTTTAGGTTTATTATACTGAACCTAATACTCCAATTCTTCCTCTAACAGACATCCAGTTCAAATTTATGGTGTTTAAAACTCATGGTGGAAGCCACCTCCCTCAAGGAGTCTTCCCTGATATGGCTAACAATGACTGAGTTTTCTCCTCTCAGAGGTTACACAGTTGTCTGTGTCTCCCTATGTGATCAAAGGAAAGGTGGGGGCACTTGTCTTTATGGCCTTGGGGACAGTACTTAAGATATGCGACCTTCAGTTTCCTAAGGATTCTAGTGGAAGCTAGCACAAGTAGCAGCTCATTCCAGTTAACTCAGAATTAAAATCTTTATCCTTAAGTTGGAAGGAAGGCTCACTGGTTAGAAGCACTGCTTTTCAGGAGGACCTGAATGGATGGATTTTGAGCACCCAACTGAGGTGGTTTGGAACCACCGGTAACCCCAGCTTCTGGGGATCCAACTCCTTTGTCTCTTGAGGGCATTTACATTCAAATGCACATACCCAAGAACACAAACTTACCATATGACTTAAATGCATATCTTTACATCTTTTACCCTTAGGCTATCCTTGGGTATTTACAACCTTGTCATGCCTTTTTACCCTCTTGTACTAAGCTATAGAGCAACCTCTCTCTTTTTTTCCTTTCTCATCCCTCTCTCATACTCTTGTGTCCCCACCCAAGACAAAGCAAAGATAATGCAAAGGGGGATTCCTAAGTAACAAGCTGGCTGTGTTCCTCAATTCACATGTTTCACAGAGCTGCTGAGGGACTACACCATGTCTCTCCATCCCACAGTTCTCCAAACATCCAGGCAAGCCGTCTGATATTAGCTGAGCACAAGTTTCCCCTAAAGAGTTAAGTAAGAAAGCCTATTACTAACTCTGAAAACTTAACTGAGAAAGCTTTGGGTTGTTTGAATTCAGTGTGATTCTCTTAGAGGTTAAGACCAGGGGTAAGGTTTGGATGTCACCATTTTGTATCAATTACCAGAAAGTGTTCAGAAAATAATTAGTGAAAATATGCATCATAATAATTTTAGCATGTGTGTACATATGCATGAATGTACATAAATTAGTGCATATACAAAAATGTGGCTTTACAAGTAGCAATAATGGGTGTGTATATGTGCGTTGAGTAGAAAAGTTTGTCAATGACATACTCTTCTGCTCTAATTTTTATGCAAAAACTGATGTTCAGAGAAGGGGTAACAGCTGGTCTATAGCAAACAAAATCGTTTCTGGTCCCCATATAACAAATGTGTGAGGATGTCTGTGTAGGCACACAAATAGACCTAAAGTCATGTCACACAGGAAAATTTCAAATAACATTTTCTTTTTTCCTTCATCCAGTACATCAGTCATAATGACTAGTACACATGCTAAGCATTAAAAAAAAAAAAAAAAAAAAAAAAAAAACCTTTAAATTTTGAGACAGGGTCTAATATAGCAGGGGCTAGTCTCATGTCCTCTGAGCATGACACTGCACTCCTAATCCTTCCCGAGAGATGGGATTATAGATACACACTGTTGCACCCAATTTACATGGTGAACTCAAGTAGTCTACCAACCAAGCTACATACTTAGCAACGACAACCTCATAAGAGAGCAGCTCAGACAACTCACCAGCTAACAGCTCTGGACACTCTCGAGAAAGAGAAAAGTTCAGTTCCCAACACCCATATCAAGCCAGGCAGCTCATCATGGTCTCTAACTTCACCTTCAGGGAATCTAACATCCAACTGTGGTGCTGCATGTACTGTGCTCATATACACATACATACACACATATTATATATATATATATATATATATATATATATACATAGATACACACACACATACACACATATACATATAGATATATATACATACACATACACACAAAATTAAAACAAAATACATCTTTACAGAGAATACAAGGGCTATGAGAACCTTTTACTTGTTATCATAACACATTTGCTGACCTCAAAAGATAAATAAGATGCTATACCTAGGTTACTGAGCTACAGTTAGTCAACCAAGGACCATAAAAGTTTGAGTGTGAAAGCCTTAAGGAAAAAGTCAAACTTATCCACACTGCGTATTTTAACTCATTCCTGTGCAGTGGAACACATGGAATGGTGTTTTATTTAAGGACCTAGTCTGTGCATATCAATACATGCATACAAGTCTCTGAAGATTTTGCCATAACTAAACAAATATGAATTGTTTCTAGTCAGCTGCTCCAACCAAATACCCAGATGCCTAGAAAATAACAAGGCATGTGATTGTTCTGAGACCATGATGTGCCCTGAATCCTTCCTGAGCAGCGCCAAATTTAATTAAATCCAGTGTTTTTAATATTCAAAATGTATTGGCAGTCGTCTATTCGGTGAGAAATTTCCTACTGTTTGTTCAGAGTATAGCTTTTATGCTAAAAGTGTGTGTGTGTGTGTGTTGGAGAGTGTACCTTCTTCCCCTGGTCCCCAACAAGGAGATGTGAGGCCATGGAAGCTCCGCTGATTTCCCAAGCCCAATTATTGTATTGTGTAATGCCCTCCTCAACAGCACACCTACTACCTAGGGGATGCGGTATGCCTAAACACTGTGTACTTAATGGAGTCCCTAAGCTGCATCAATTTCACTGCTTGTACCTAACAGGCTGTGATTTCTGCCTGCAAATGTATCAGGGCTCGCTCATCTCTCACTCTGCATCTTTGTTTCGGACAAATTGGGGGAAAGCAAGGGTGATGGACAGGAAGTCCTGCTGCCACAACTTGATCGCTTCTCGGGCCTGCCTATCTTCAGAGCAAGCAGCCTCATTAATCCAAATCCAGCGTTTCTTTTATCCAGATAATGGCAACAATAGGTGTTTCCTTATTTCTCTGGGCAGCACTGAACAGCAGGAATCCACATACTTTTCAGTAGTTAACAGGAAGACAGATGCCTTAAAACACTCCTGTAATTGACTGCCCAGAGAATATTCTAGGAGAGAAATTACAGCAAAAAGGAAAAAGGAAGGAAGAGAGGGAGAAAGGAAATGAGGAAGGGAGGAACAGAGGAAGGAAGGAAGGAAGGAAGGAAGGAAGAAAAGAAGAAAAGAAGAAAAGAAGAAAAGAAGAAAAGAAGAAAAGAAGAATGGAAGGAAGAATATAAACTTTTCACAAGACTTTGGGATAGGCTGTGACCGAGTAGAGACAAACTTTTAAGAACTCTCCAGTTTTCTTTCATCATTTTGAGTGGGTTTACTTCTATTCTGACTTGGGTATTAGTTTGAAAATTAATTTTATTTCCAAGGCATTATGGTAACAGTTCACCCATTTAACTTTCCCACGCAGACAAACATTACTGGTGGTCTGACTTTTTCTTAATGTTCAGCACTCACATTAATGATCTAGTCTAATTAATTTTTTCCCTATGATTAAAGCCTTTGGGGAACATGACCTTCATAATATCTTTCCATACTGTATTCAAACTTCTTAGGGAAGTAGCAGGTGCCTTAAGACAGTCATCCTGCCATCTTGCAGAGGAATACCAAAATGGAAACTTAAAAAAAAAAAACAAAAAACAAAAAACAAAAATCAAAGAGGCAGGAATCCAACCCCAAAGAGAGAGGTATAGTGCTTCTCTCTAAAACAACATGAGGAAGAATCAATGGCATTTATACAAGCAGTTCTGGAAGCTGGTTCACACCAAGTGGCTTTCTTATTGAGGCCAAGACACAGAAGACAGACTTTTAACATTTGGCTCCAGGTGTTAGATGCAACCACACTTTATCTGTCAGGTGAGAAAATATCTGGGCCCCTATGCTAATAATAGTAGAATTTACTATATTCATACAAGAGATAACAAATGAGCACTCTCTAAGACCATCTCTCTAGTCCCTCAGTAGACACACAGCTGGGCCTCACTGACACCTAGACCAGAATTCAGACCATCTGTAATGGTTAGTTTTGACTGCTACCTTCCTATAGTTGAGATTAACTGAGAAGGAAGTCTCAATGAAGGGCTCTCTAAATAAGGTTGGCCTGAGGGCATGTCTACAGGGGGTTGTCTTATTGCCTTAACTTAAGTGAGGAGATCCAGCCAATTATGAATGGCACCATTCTCTCTGACTTTGGGGGTGCAGAACTATGTAAGAGTACAGAGAACAAGCTGAGAATGGAGACATTCATTTCTCTCAGGATTAAGTGTGAATGGGATATGATCAGCTGAATCAAGCAGCCACAGCTGTGACTTCCCCGAGATAGACTGTAACCTGAAATTGTGAGCTAAAATAAATGGAATCTCTCCCCGGGTCTCAATTTATCCGGGTGTTTTTAATCACAGAACAAACTTAAAACTAGGATATAATCCTTATCAATTTCAATATCCCTGGACTAAATATGGGCCACAGCTCATTCTAAAGGTATAAAATAGATTGGAGAGGGAAAACAGACTATGGATATCCTTCCATTCGATCAGGCTTGCAATTTACCTAAGAATATACCCAAACACATCCCTGGTGTACGACATTGCCTCCTGTACCAACTTTCTATAGAACAGTCAAAGAGCTTATTAAATCAAAGATGAAGCAGAAGAAAGAGCTTTACATACTGTAAGAGAGAGGAGGACGCCCAAGAACTGAATTCATTATGTAAAATTCTTCACGGAGAAAAGAGAAATTGTAAAACTTTGATAAAAGATGATTAAGGAAAATTCTAGGCTGGGTCTGAGATTTATACAACCCTGACAGCAGGTTACACGAATCACTGCACTCCCTTCCCCAGAGGCAAACCTGTCTGCAGCATCAGGGCCTGGTACTTGCCAGCTTTATCACAGTGTCAGATAATGCTGTGGTGAGTTTAATCTGAACAGTGCCCTCTATAGGGCTTAATGGGGGATTACAATTTAGTTTTTGTGTAAAATGCTCATGACTTGGGCTCTTAAAACAAACTGTTTGTTCTTAACTCCTAGCCTGAGGCTACTGGGTGTATTTCAGGGACTGAGTTTATGTCTTTAAAACTTTAACATTTATGCATGAAAAAAGAGGGTGCTACCTAGTGGGTAAAAGAGAACATTCAATACAGTATGCACTGTGCTGGTCACACTGAAAGCTCTCAACATCAGCTTCTAATAGTACTCAAGCTTAAGGGTCAATTCTGGGAGCCTGGGGCAAAAGTGCAAGCATGAGAACCTAAAATTAACAGCCAGCACCCTTAGAAAATCTGGTCACAAAGTGACCTGGGGAGGCAGAGACAGAACAATCCCTGAAACTTGCTGGACAGACACAATGGCTGAATATATGTTCCAGTTTCAGGGAGAGACCAAGTCACAATAAAAAGGAACTGAATGGACCAGCAACATGTATCAACACATAAGGGTTGTGTTGGCAACCCTGAGGTCTTGAGTATAATCCTCAAAACTCATAGTTAGCTAATCATCCCTCCACATGCATGCATATCATGACAATACATGTAACTGAAACTGTACAGTGAGGTTGACAGTAACTGAGAAAACCACCAAGCATCAACACACACACACACACACACACACACACCCCTCATATAATACAAATCTGCCTGCACTTTTTCATCACTGACTTACAACATATACTATACACACACAGAGAAACACACATTTAACTATTGTTTTCAAAGCAGATTTCGCCCCATGGAAAGGTGCAAGAACATACTTGTGGTAGTATCCAACACCGACACAAAACTCATTCTACACTACTTGATCCTCTCGGGTCTGGATGAATGAGGAAAATTCATGAGTGCCCACCTGTGATGACCACCATGTTCTCAGATTGGGCTGGTGATGGTCCCACCATCGGCACATACCAGATTTACTGATTACTGTTAATATCTATCCGAGGGCTGCTTTGTTAAACTCAGGTCTTGTCTGCCTTCGCCTGTGGGCCGGAACGCAGAAAAGAACAATGATAATGAATGCCAAGAGCCTCCCTTCACCATCCCCTCTTTTCTCCACCCCATGCCATTCTCTGAAAAACAATTGCATCTGCCTGGCAGCTTCTTTTTAAAACCTCAGCAGTCTTGGTAGAGGTGGGGTCTACAAGGTTCCTTCACGCCTCTTACTTTTCTCACGTTGCTATGTGACATGTTCAGACCAATAAGGAGTTCCCCACTTTTTGCTGACAAGTGAGAAATTAGAGTTTAAACAGCTAAAGGTAATTAGCGCCGCAGCCTCCTTAAGGTCCCAGGTTCATCTCTGGGAGCATGGCGTGGTGGCAGCTTTTATCCCTGTTTCTGCTTGAGCACGGCGGAGGTCTCTCTTTGCAGCTTCTCACTTCCAGCATCTGTGTTAAGTTAGTGCAGCCTTCCAATTAGCAGGCTGCTATTAAATACACTTTGTTTGCTCAAGACGTAACAGAAGTGACTGCAAAGGAATGCCATGAAACTTTCATTTCGAGGATTAGCAGACGAAAACTCAAAAATCAATATTCCCTTTGTCAGAATTAGAAAGCTCACACTGAATTCCTATATTTCTCAATAAATTTTATTAGGGATGGATTTTCCCTCCCATGCTATCAATAAGAAGAGGCTGTCTTGGAGTGGGAAAGAACACCACCTGGTATTTTAATAATCTATAATTTGATACTTTTAGATTTATTTGTATTGCTGTGGGGGGGAGGTGTCTATGGGCGTGTGTGTGTGTGTGTGTGTGTGTGTGTCCCCATGTATCTGTGAAGCTGCAGTTATAGGCAGTTTTGAGCCAGGCATCATGAATGCAGGGAATTGAACTTGGGTCTCTGTAAATAGGATGTAATGGTTTCACTAGAGCTTTTCAAGCAGGCTCGGGGTAGGGTATCACTGGTCTAGTTTTTCTTTTATGAGAGAGACACAGTGATGTGGAACTGAGATTCTGTCAAATCAGATGACTTAACAATTAAAGCAAGGAATTGGGTTTCAAAATCAAGTATATGATCTCAATGATTTTTTTGTGTCTTCATATACATATACACATACATATGCTTACATGTAAATACATACATATACTCTGTAAAATTAAACTAGCACAACTAAAATGGCTGGTAATTAGAAAAAACTTGCCACTAATATGATAATTTAATAAAACAAGGAGAAGTAGCAAGGCACTTAATTCTGAACTATACAGAAGTTCATTTTGCAACACATGACTAGAAAATGAGATAGGAAACAAAACTGCCATCCTTGTATGTGAACAAAGATGGCCCCTTGAATCTCTTGGGTTTGCCTCTTCTGAAGAGAAGTCAATCACATTACTTGACCATCAATATATAACATGCCACTGTGCCACCAAGAATACAGTATCAAAATTCTATTTTAACAAGGCTTCCTAAGCTTCCTTTGTATATTATACTTAAGTTCAGTGTTTGAGGAACAGAGGACAGAGGACTCTGGAAAGAGAAAAATGATTAATTTCAGTTACACGTTGACTATGTTGTTTATTCCTAAATAATTTTTAATTTTACAGTTGGCCCACATGACACTTTTGTGGTTGTAATAAAATACCCTGACAAGACAACCTCAAGCAAGAAAGAGAGAAAAAGTGGGAGCTTCAGATATCTGATGACATCATGTCGACTGGAGAAAAGAAATGAATGTACATGCTCACCTTGATTTGTCCACTGACACAATTCATGACTCCCTGCCTGGGGAATGGTGCATCCCACAGTGGGCTGAGTCCTCCTGCATCCATTAAATCACCAATATATACCACTGAATTACAATTACCCATCAAATCATTATTTTCAGCAAAAACATGAAAGACTAAACAAAGTATTACATGGGTCTATGTTCTCTACAACTATGCTTGCAGAGCTCACCTTTATTCAGACCATTATTCTAAGCAAGAAGATTTTTTTAAAAATCCTGTACAGAAATAATCCTATAGGAAGCTGGAATCCCTGCTAACACTAAAAAGATATTGTCAGCTTAAACAGAATTCAAATATCAGGAAAAAGAATGTTTTTAAAATAAGGTCATCCAGGTAAAATACATGCTTGTAAAAAGCTGTCAAAAACAGGCTTCCTGAATGATCACATTCCGTCAGATTCCAGGAAGTTCTCAGACATCTATATACAATTTTGCCTTAACTGTGGGTAGCCTTCTCTGTTACAGGAGGAGCTAGAGAGCCAGAGGCTGGGGAAGGTTAACTGAGAGTTCTGTCTACAGAACTATGGGGATCCATCATCCATGCTGAGTAAAAACCAATAAAGAGTGGCTACTTTGGGGTCACCCCACCTCTGTCATATCTCCACCCCTATACTCTGTAAAGAAGCCCAATAAAAATCATTGATTCCCTAGGGTGAAACTAGATGCATTGGTACTTTGTTTTGTCTTTGGGTCCTTTGTTTACATCTCCCCAGGGAAAGAATTGAAACAATGAAGAGAAATACAGTTGGCAACCCAAGGGTTTACCAGATGTCCCTGCTTAGAGTAATGGACTCCAGAGAGAGTTAGAAAAAATATTATACAATGAAATCCTGTAATTAGAATAGGAAAATTAGAACTCAGCCCACTCCAGCCTGTGCCGTCAAGATTCTCACTATCCCAGTGTGTCTCAGCAAAAATGCAGCAGTGAGGATATTTCTACAATAGCTGAGTAGGCAAGAGACAATTAAAGAATCTAAAACAGCTGCTGAGAGAGGAGAGGCGCCAACTGGCAGGGAAAAAAAACAGCATTGTACTAATTATCATCTCTGAAAGAAAATAAGAGTACCTCCCTTTTTATTCTTTAATGTGACATATTTCTTGTTCCATTCCAACACCCAGCTTTACAAAATATATCCTACCAGGCATCATCAATAAAGACTTTAATTTGAATAACTGTCAATTAAGCTATCTTTGACTAAAGCATCAAATATGAGACAGAAGAGGAAAGGGGAATGAGAACGGAAAGGGAAGCCAAAGGGAAGAGAAGGGCTTCTCACTGAAATATTTATTTGGATTGTTTTTTGACCTTTTTTTAACAGACAGTTTATTTATTTGTCTTTTATAGAAACCCTTATGTGGTAGCCACAGCTGGAGCCTGGGTCCTCTGAACAGAGACTCTGGTATGGGTATTCACAAGATGATCAGTGGATTCCTGATATGGAGACTTGGTGAACACATTTGGGAGGTGAGGTAGCTGTAGGTCTTGGAGATGGCAACAAAGGTGGTCTTGGCAAAGTTGCCCAGGGTGGCAGTGCAGCCTCTAGCTGAAGTGTAGCAGTCATCTATACTGTCCAGGAGCTTCTTGGGCTCAGGAGCATAGACAATGACAGTGCCTCCTGGGGCAGGGATGAGACATACCAGCAAAGGGACATAGCAGCCTGTCATGTTGCATGGAGCAGTGGGGATTTGCCAATCTTGTTCTCCCAGTCTCCTCTCCGCACAGGGACAGTGAAAAGCTTGGCCAGCATGTTGGCTCCTTGGATGGAAGTAGCAACCTCCTTGGAGCACTTAACAAACACCAAGACCAACATGACCATTGTAGTCCCCAATAGCAATGGTAGCCTTGAACCTGGTCTGCTGGCCAGCTCAAGTTTGTGTCTCCACTGGCATGATATTCAGAACCTCATCCTTTAGAGATGCACCCAGAAAAATGTCAATAATCTCAGACTCCTTAATGGGTAGAAAGAACAAGTAGATCTCCTCCAAGGACTTGATTTTCATGTCCTTAAGCAGGCAGCCCAGCTTGGTGACAGGGATCCACTACCTGTCTTCAGCTTTACCTCCATGAGCCCCACGGTCTTGACCACAACCATCTCCCTTAAAACCACTATGGAATCCTCAGCAGAAGCCACTGCTTCCCCTGGGTCCTACAGGCCCTCTCCTTGCACCAGCAACATTCACCATTTGGTGTTTTTCCAAAGAAGTTATTTGGATTGTTAACACCTCACTCCGTTGCCTCTTATACTCAAAAGAAATCTATTGTGGAGAGGTGGTCACTACCAAGCTGGATGACCTGACTCAGGACTAACCTGGTGAACTTGGTAGAAAGAGAAATGACTCCCACATGTCCTCTGACTTCCATATTCCAGCTGTGTGTGTATGTGTGTCTGTCTGTCTGTCGGTCTGTCTCTGTCTCTCTCTGTCTCTGTCTCTCTCTCTCTCTCACTCACTCACTTACTCTGTGTGTGTGTGTAAATGTTACTATATAGGAATTCTGATGGAAATTAAGCAATCATGCTGAGCCATCCTTACATGCTAGACCTCAAACCACAAGTAAGACAATCCAGGCCGAAGAATGCATTCCAGATAGTACACCCTGCCCTACAAATGGCTTTCCTACCAGGAACATAATTAGCTAAAAATACTGTCAGTCTGGCAAGAAGTAGGGGGGAAAGGCCAATATTACTCAACAAAAAAAGACAGCAGATTAGGCCATCTATGTATCAGTTATTAGTCTATATATATTATGCATCATTGTATTAAAAAGCTGAAGGGAAATTATAAAAAAAAGATTTATTTTTGGTTCTGGCTTTAGAGGCGAACCGCTCAACAGACATGGTCTCTGCTGAAGGCCTTATTGCAGATGGCATGGCAGTGAGCGCCTGGACAGGAACAAAACAGGACATGTTCACAGGAAGCTAGAAAAAACGAGGGGCCAAGCTTGCTCTTCTTATACCAAGCCTCTCCAGAGAACACAGTAATGGGTCCCAGGAGAACTACCTCAACTCCTTCTGAAGGAGATACCTAAGGAACTCTGACCATGCCATCTCTAGCTCTTCAATGTCCAGAACTGTCAATTTCTCCATATCGAGGAGAGAGCTTCCAATGCATGGGCCCTTGTCTGCTGACTCAATCTGTATAAAGTCCTCACCAGGCTTTCATACAGAACCTCAAAAAAAAAAAAAAAGAAAGAAAGAAAAAGAAAGAAAGAAAGAAAGAAAGAAAGAAAAGAAAGAAAGAAAGAAAGAAAGAAAGAAAGAAAGAAAGAAAGAAAGAAAGAAAAAGAGCAAGCAGAGCTACAAGGACACTAGAGAGAGCTAAGCGTTCAAGGCCAACACCTCATATGTGTGGTTCCATACTGCACACATCTGGCTACACTCTTTTGTATGGAAAGTAAAATACAGGTTAGCTATACTTATTAGCCTTCAAAATGACCGTGACCCATGAGATATGTCCTTGGCTGTTCTCCTCTGCACCAAGTCAAGAGTCATGGAAACATGAATTAAACCTATTCTGTCATTCAACAGGAATGCTACTTTCTAAATTGGTCCACAAACTACTGCATTGCTTAGATTCAAGGCCACAGTAGGAGGTATTCCTGTGCACAGCAAAACCCAGTTCCTCTTGACCTCCTCACTGTTTCTTGTCTTTTTTTTTTCTAGTTCCCTGCTTATCAAGTTCTGGCCATGGTATGTCACTATCCTGTTTTGATGCACAAAACCAAGCCACTCACCAAGCAATTAAGTATATAAGTATTTTGGAGGATAGTGCAAATACACATTTGTGTATATATATACACACACACATGCACACACACACATTACATGTGTATGTGTGAGCACACCTGAATATCCAAGAGTGTGAATGAATGCAGAGGCCAAAACAAGATATCAGTGCTTGCCTCTATTGTGAGAAAGAATCTTTCAGTGAGTTGGTAACTCTCTGTTTTATTTAGACTGATGGCAACCTAGTTCCCAAGATCAGCCTGTCTTTGCCTGACAATGTTAGTTTAACAGATATGGACACCCATACAGTCTTTATAGATTATTTATATCATTTTGACTAATTGTCACCTAATCATAATCACCATGGTAGCTCAGAGGCCCATTCTTTGAAGTGATAACAGACGAGCCTCCACAGTCAGAGCCCCATGACCACAGCAACATTCCCTTTACAACATGCTACTGAGTTATCTCATCATCATTAGCGGCAAGCAATGCTGGTTGTTCCAGGATAATTCTTGCATTCTCTAGGACACTTCACACAAATTGTCTTAATGATACCTTTCGTACAGACAAAGACAAATGCATACCCAAACGTACAGACACGTCGCTAACAAAGATAAACAGATACTTGAATATTTCCACTGACTAAAGCTGGTATATACAGAAAACCTCTTAACAGCACAGCACAGAACTTATATTTATAACAAAACTGTTTTTTGATGCAAAGTTGTCAAGGAAGCTAAAGGATCTCGGGTCAATGTCCCCATCTTTTAAGCACACAGTGTAGTCAAACACAACAGGTCTTTTGAATTCCCAGCTGGTGGGCAGTAGATTTTGGATGGCCTGGGAGCAACTCAGTGAGTCCCACTGCTATTATGGCCATTTCTCCATAGGGTCTACAGTATACAACACCCTGGATGTTCTTTATAAATAAAGAAGGTCTTCATCGGTTTCACAACTCTGAGAGCAAATATGTTGTAAATGTCTTATAGAGTGCTGGCTGGGAAGACGGCCCAGTGGTTAAAAACACTTGCTATTCTTCTAAAGTATGTGAGTTGGGTCATCCACACCCAAACCCACGTACATGCATATGCACATACTGAAAAAGGAAATACACTTTTAGTTGACAGTAGAAGGTAGGGTGTGGTCCAGGAAGTAGACACAGAGAATGCTGGAGCTTGCCAAGCCTTCTCTTTTTAGCACAAACCCCCATCCCTACCCCATCTGTGTGATCGTACATATAACTGATATTTAAGGTGGTTCCTATCCTTCCAGTAAAACCTTTGGAAACACCCTCACTGACACACTAGATATGTGTCTCCTAGGTGACACATTTAAATCTAATTAAGTTGACAATAAAATTAACCATCATATCTCCTGCTCCAATTCTAAGACACCGCCAACCTTGTTAGCACCATGGGCCTTCCCAGCTGTCTTCTTTGCAAAGAGCCTGGGCTGTTGAGCCTGACTCTGCCACAAGAAGCATCAGTATAATAAAACCATAAATCCTACATTAACTAGAGTGTAGAGATGCCCAGTACAGGGAAGTACCACCTCCACTGACAAACACTTCTCTCATACAGAAGCACTTAGCAAGCGCTAGAATAGACATTCAATAATTGTCATCTGGGTTCATTTTCATATTCATGTTGAATATGCATATTCATAGCAAGCCCCATGCATGCACTCAATAATTGTCAGAGCATTATCATTACTAATGAACGTTATGGGAGGAGGAAGCAAATGCAAGCCCTGTCACCTCTTCGATTAATTTTCCCGGTTTTGATACTAATTGTTTATTAAGAGCCTGGATTTATAAACCTGTGTTTGGCATGCTCAAGTCTTAGACCCTTATCTTTGGCAGCGAATTGTGCTGGCAATAGGAATGACAGAGATAGAAATAGAGATCGTCTACACCATGTGTGCCGAGAAGGCTTCTGGTGACCTAGTCCATGCCTAAACAACTCCATTTCTCTGTAGTGATCTCACAACGTCAGGAGGGCATACCTGACTTCCAATTCTTCATCTTATGATTGTATTCACTATTGATTCTTAGGTATCTGAAATTGACAGAAAAATCTATTGAAGAAATTAAAAAAAGAAAGAAAAAAAAAAAAAAAAAAAAAAAACACCAGCCCAGCCCAGCTGTTGTAAGTACTGGAAGTACTAATGCTGACTATGGCTAAGATACCTGGGGAGGGTATCAAGAATGGAATAACTGTTGGATAGAATCTACGGAACTTTGTTTTTAAAGGTGGCTTCTTTGCTAGAGGACAAAACTTGCCCAAATGAATCCTAAGTACAATCTACTCTGTATGTGCCTGAAAGACAAAGTAAGGGCAGGGGCTACTTTTCAGCAAAGTAATCCAATGAAAGGCCTTGCATAACTGTTCTCGGTCTAGTTACATATGGTCTATAGGGTAGGTGTGGAGAGGAAGGGAAGAGGAGGAGAGAAGTGAGAGAGAGAGAGAAAGAAGAAAGGAGGAAAGAAGGAAAGGGAGAGATAGGTGGGGGAGAAGGGTAGAGAGGGGTGTAGGTGAGAGGAGAGAATAGGGTGAAAAACAGATATACAGCTGACAGAGCTGGAAAATCAGAGTTTAAATTCTGATTTAGTGAGGTTACTTTGCTCCTGCTGCCTCAGTTTCCATACCAGAGATGAGTGATAATGTACCAGTTCAAATGGCACTGTGAGGGTAAATAGTTACTCGAAAAATGCTCCATGAGGTGTGACAACAGTCATCATTCCTGCTCCATGTGCTTAGAATAAATGTGTAGCTAACTTTCTCTTTTTATCCTTCTGGTTTTATTAAATAAATTTTATTTACATTTCAAATGTTACCCCCTTTCCCGGATTCCCCTCCATATCCCCTATCCCATAAACCCTCCCCCTGTTTCGATGAGGGTGTTCCCCCTTCTACCTCCCCACCCTGACATTCCCCTACACGGAAGCATCAAGCCTTGGCGGGACCAAGAGCTTCTCCTCCCATTGATGCCCAACAAGACCATCCTCTGCTACATGTGCAGCTGGAGCTGTAGGTCCGTCCATAGCCAACTTTGTAGACAGGAATGGTGGTAAGCAATAAATACAAACCAGATGATGTGATGACAACTAACACTCAATTTCACAGAAACTGATAAGAGCTAGAGAGGCTGTAACAGAAAACAGTCTATATCTTAAACGGAAAGTAGTTTTTAAATACTGAGACATTTTCTTTCTTTCTTTCTTTCTTTCTTTTTTTTTTTTTTTTTGGAATTTTCTTTATCCCATGTAGCCCAGACTAGCCTCAAATGAACTATATGATTCCAAATGACCTAGACCTTCCAGATTATTCTGCCTCTACCCTCTCAGTGCTGAGATTATGGGCATGCAACACCACACCCAAGTGAAGACACCGTTCAAGAATGGTGAAGCCAAAGCCAAATATAAATTACCTTTTACGACCATCTATGACCAATTTTTTAATTCTATTTAAGCATTATCTTTAATGATCTCATCCAAAATGGACCATATTGTTTTTGGAAAACCTCATTTCTTAAAAGTAGATGAGAGATTATTTGCTTGTCTGAGACTAGGTCTCATGGAATTGCCAAAGCTGGCCTTGAACTTGTAATGTTCCTGCCTCTACCTCCCAGGTCACAGGAATGACAGACCTACCTGACTGCATTTTACACATGAAGTTTCAAGTGGTTTACACAATGCTTCCTTATTCGGTCCAAGCACAGGTGTGTCAGTCTCAGTACTCCTGAGGAGGCAGGCTGGGTGTGTGAATGCCATTTTGCTTTAGATCTCACATTATTTCAGGAACAATGAGAGACTTCACATATCCTACCCATCAATCAATTCTGCAGGATCCCATTTCCTCCTGTGGAAAGGCTCTGAAGTGTTAAACCGGTACAGCTTTGGCTCAAGGTTATTAAAACTTAAAATACTCACAACCACATGTAAAACCAAGGTCTAGAAAATCTGACCTTCTTCAGGCCTGTACGTATATGACATGGGCGTGCACACAAGTGTGCAAACAGTTTGCTTTTTTTTTTTTAATGAACTGCAATATCCAGGATACTTAAATCAGTGGCAAATCTGTCTCACAGCTATGTGTGGATTATAACTGAGATTAGTATTTTTGATCTAAGTGTAGATGATGCCAAATGCTGGCTTGAAAAGGAAGCATTGAATGAAAGCACCCAGTATAGAATCATCCACCTCAATTGCAAAAAAAAAAAAAAAAAAAAAAAAAAAAAATTTGCTGAGAAAAGGAACTTCCGGTTCCCTCCGGGGACACACTGCTGACTTCAGAAAAGACAGTGCCACCAGGTCCTTCTTCTCTGTTGCCAGTAGATCAGTGCGAGGGAATTTCTTCTGTGTTTCAGAGAGGCTTTGGATCAAAAGAGGCAGAGACTTAAAGAAGCTTCAAACCTTGTAATACAACAAAAATCCTGTCTAGTCTAACAGAAGAATTTCATGTTCAGATTCTTTGTTTCCCTTATGTATTCATTCATTCAGAGATGCATATATATCAAGACAATGTCAAGTCATATTCTTAAAACAAGGTATAAGCAAGAGCCTGGCCAGGCAACCATGATCTTCTGTTCTAGTCAGGGAGACAAACAATAAATGTAAATATCACTGTGTCATCGGGATAAAGCTGACCTGGCTCCGTAATGCCATTCTATGGGCCAACTCTTGACATATGATTTTTTAAGGGCCTTTGCTACAATCATGGAAGATGGTTCCCACAAAGAGCAACTGAGAAAATGAGTTTTCTAATTAAAGACCTTGTCAATACTATTCCTACAAGTGTAAGTTAAATACAGTGCTCTTTAAAGGACACTGTGCAAAAACAGTACTTACACATTCATTATTGAATGCTTTTAATGCCACTGAACTTCCCTGATGAGGACATTAAGAGATGGAGAAGTTAAATTACCTGAATAAAATCTAATACCTCCAGTGAGATATCAGGGGTCTGAGGCAGAGAGCTCTCTGCGTTTAAGCAGATAAAGTTTAGGGCATATTACCATACCCCTAAAATGCATCACACACACACACACAGGGATAACAGTAGCAGGGAGAGCTCTTAGACCTTTTCCACTCTCTACCCTCTATGCAGCAAGTCATAAAGCCTAAAGACAATTTTCTGAACCTTCAATGAAGCACACATGAGACCCTTTTGTGACCAATACCCGGAATGCCAAGAGGAAAGGCCCATCCCCACCTTGAAAGAAAAATGATCACATAAAAGACCCAAGAACCAAATAGATTTTGCCACATCACCTGGAGTAGATCACCCCTCCCACCCACCCACCCCTATTGTCTATGCACATGTCCACAAGACTGTCTACCTTACATCAGACTTGAAGGTCTAGGTTATGGACATGGTGTGTGTGTGTGTGTGTGTGTGCGCGCGCGCGTGCACGCGCACGCGCATGTATAATCATTTTCCTGAAATGGCCCAAGGAAAATATATCAAACTTGAAGAAACTGAATGTAGTTTCTGACCATATATAGAACTGGGTAGTGACCAGTCTCTATGATTTATTTATTGGGCTGATTCAGACCACTCACAAAAATGTCATGAGATCTTAAGGTCTTCTTACTGAACTTCAGCAAATCTCAACTATATCCATGTTTCTTTATAATGGGTGTGTCCTTCCTGGCTAACACTGGGTCAACTTGACTCAAGTTAGAGTCCTCTGAAAGCAAAGAGTATTTGAGAAAATTGCCTCTATAAGATTCAGCTGTACAACATTTTCCTAGTGATGGATGGGGCAAGGCACATCTCATTGTGGATGGTAGCATCCTAGGCTTGTAGTCCTGGGTTCTATAAGAAATCAGGCTGAGCAAGCCAGTGAGCAGCACTCCTCCCTCCATGGTCTCTCTGTCTCAGCTCCTACCTCCAGTTTCCTGCCTTATTTGACTTCATGTTGTGACTTCCTTCAATAATGCACAGTGATATAGAAGTGTAAGCCAAATACACTGTTCCATCTTTGTGTTTCTTTGACAGGGTGTTTCATCAACAGAAACCCTTAGCTAGGACAGGATGAATAAAACTATTCTAATGTTTTAGTAAAGATCACTCTCAAGATTTTTAGAATCCACACTATGTAAGGACAGCAGCAAAATTAGCAAATTATTAACTGGGTTATTGGGAAAATAGACACAGCAGGTGTTAGGAAAGAGTTAGAATTGGGGAAGAAAGTATAGATGGTCAAGGGAAAGAGACGGAAAAAATAAAGAAAAAAAGGGGAGAAGAAAAGGAACACAAAAGACAAAAGGAGAACTGACTTTTCTACCTGTTAAATCCCTTTGCCTAAGACAACCTCTGTTTCCAGCCTCCTCCAGGGGGCTATTTAGAGCAAAATGGCCCAGTCAGGGGCGCCATTTTCAGTTATTAAAGAAGCCAGCAGAGCTTCTTGCTCTGAGCAGCACTTGACCCAAAGGGTGATGGGCTGAAGGAAGAGGAAAGGGAATTAACCAGGTCCCCTGTGGCTAGAGTCTGCACACAGCAGGCCTGATAGCCAGGTCCCTCTCAGCATGGTAGCTTCCAGAGAACAGCTTTTTGATTGCAGAAGTTACCACTGTCCAGGGCTGAGCTGCTGGGAATGACTAAAGGCCAAAGCCAGGAGGGAAGGGAGAGGCCAGAAGAGTTCTGGAACAGAAATGTAATAATTAACACATTTGTCACCTGGTGCTGGAGAGCCATAAAATAGCAGTGATGAAATGGCACGGACAATGGCATAATTACACTCTCCCAACCGTCTGCCAAAGGGGTGGGGCTTAATCAGGAGCATTTCTCAAAACAACCATAGCCTCCAGTCCCAGCACGAACCTCACATGGCTGCTTCTGGGTGAAGGAAGCAGGCAGTTGACTTGAAGATTTTCCCCCCTCCATCTGATGAAACATGAATAAATCACACATCATCAGGTTTATCATTTTTCTCCTCAGAGAAATATGAAATATTATAGATCATCTCCAGTACATCAGCTTCTTCACACTCCATTAGCATGAAGGGACTATTTTTTGATATAATTTATCAAACCATTGGCCCCATCTCTCTCCCATTTCCTGACAAATGAAAATACGGACACAGTGGACTCGGGTTCCTGACTCACAGCAGCTGGATCCTGTCTTCCACCATTTGGCAGGAGAAGGGCACAGCCTGAATTGGTACTTAAATGGCTGAAGGAAACACACCAAGAGAGGCCTTGAAATGGAGGCTACTTTAAGTAAACACTGATTGGTCTCCAATACCATGTGAATGTGCTCTAAAAAAAACCTGGGGGACAGGGTCTCATATAGCCAAGGCTGGCCTTGAATTTACCTTATAGGCAAGGATAACCTTCGATTCACTGTCCTCATACCTTGGACGTCCATTGTTGCTGTGACATGAGTGAACCACCATTCTCAGGTTCTGTGGTTCTGGGAATTGAACCCAGGGCTTTGTGCATGCTGGGTACACACTTGGCCAACTGAGTTACAATCAAAACCCACCCATTTACCACTGTTTAAAAGCGAAGAATATATTTTAGAAAAGTGTGTTTTACTCCAATCTATTTTACACAGAAGTGATTGGGTTCTGGCTTGGGACAGCTGCCTGATGTACAATTAACTGAGAAACAAATCAAGACAAAATCAAACACACACACACACACACACACACACACACACACACACACACTCGCACAAACCCAAAATAAAACCAACTAATCAAATAGTGGGTGGGAGTCAGTTTTAATCGATATAAACAAATTAGATTTTATTTGTTGATGATGTGAAAAAACTATAAGGAATCATAGAACCTTATCCCAAATACTAACACAACCCTGAACTGTAAGAAAAAGGTATTCCTACAAATGCAACAAAATCTAAGGCCTCTGGGGACATTATTACTCTTCAAGCTGGGGGCCACATGGATGTTCATGTTGTTTCTTTTCCTTACTATTTAATAATGCATTTAAATATGACAGTATAGAGTACTCAATATAGTTGTAAGGAGTACTTGCTGCTTTTGCAAAGGACATGAGTTCAGGTCCCAGCACTCATGTGAGGTGACTCACAACTGCCTGTAACTCCAGTCCTGGGGGATCAATGCTTTCTTCTGGCTTTGGTGGGCACCCAGATGTACATACTTATACACATGCACACAAACACATAAATAAAAATAGAGGCAAATCAAATGGACTCTTGGCTAGTCAAAGGAACCATGGTGAAGAAAAATGGTCATGGCAGTAACCACAGATGTAAACTGAGAAGGCAGAAGATAAATGCAACAGTCAGCTGTGAGGAACTGAAATTAGAACAACACGGTATTTGTGCAGCTGAAGGCAGAACATAGGCTACAATTGGGGTTCAACCCAGGAACCAAAGAATTAGCAAAATTGCAAAGGAGGTGGTAGGGAACTAGCTTGAGGACCAAGTGATTCAGGGTTAACGTTACAGACAATTTTAGAAAAGCCTGTGTGAAATTTTCTCCTAGAAGATAAGCCCCATTAACCATGGCTACAAACAACAGTTTACAGAAACACCTTACTCTAAGAAACCCAGTAGTAGAAAAAACTTCACTCCTGCCTCTCTCCTGAAGGACTGAGCTTTGTTCCTCTATTCGTTTTTCTTCTAATGATAAAGTATTTTCTTCCATTTTAGGGCTAAGCTGTAACAGGGTAGCTCGGAAAATAATTCAAAGCAGAGCGAGAAACTCGTGCCAACCCCTTATGTTTTTCTTCAACTACAGAAATGCAATCGGATAACTTATTTTTGAGAATCTGAAGTTTATTAGGCTGGTATTTATTTTGGTTTCCCTGGAGGGTACAATTATGTTTTAGAAAGACCTGTGGCTCAGAGACTCTCACAATAAACTATTTCTATGCTAACCACATGGACCAGATGAGTGAAGAAAGCCTCCTTTTGTACAGTGCATTGCGCGGGTTGGGCTCTTCTTTCCTGGTAGCAACAGCCTTGTCTTGGTACTCCAGCTCCTCTGACCGCTACCCACACCAGAAGATTTTACAAAAGCTGCATCTGAAGAATTCTGAAGGGAGATAAATGCCACCATGAAAGACTCTTCTTGCCCAACCGCAGCATTAATCCCAGCATTTGCCATGAGAATTATAAGCCAAACTTGGTTACAAGTTGGGCAGGGCTGGTCTTGAGGGCCTGCCACTCCCTCTAGAGCAGAAAAGGCAGACTAAACTCACAGATCGACTTTCTTAAGAAAGAATCCTTTGTTCCCGTAAGTCTCTGTCTCCTATTTCTGTTTCTGAACAAATTCTACTGCACAAGGTGAGTCCATAGGCCAAGTAGACAGGTCATTGCCAGAGCTGTGGAAAGGCAAGCTTGAGACTTGTAGCAAACCTCAGCCAAATTAGTGTTAAGACTAAAAGAAAATCCCATGGGGGCTGGAGAGATGGATCCTTCAGTAAAGTGTCTGCTTTTAAGCATGAGGACATGGGAGCAACCCTCAGAAAGTATGTACAGACTAGCTAGGTATGATAATGTGTACGTCTATCATCTGCACTGAGGAAATAGACAAGCAGGTCTCTGGACTTGCTGGAGAGCCAAGATAGGTAACGTGGTCAATTTTAAACCAGTGAAAGATTTTATCTTAAGAAAAGGGTGAATACTGAATCCCCTTTTCCAGCAAGAACATGCACACATGTGAAGATGTGTACACACACGAATCCACATGATCACAAGAAGCCTAACATGTCTTTTAGCAGCTCCTCTGTTTCCTAAGTCAGCAAGTGACACAGCCAGAGATGACCAAGAGGTTTTGAAAACGCACAGTAGTTTTCTCTCCAGATACCTTTGGCTCTTCGTGGATGTTCCCACCTCTTGCCCCGCAATGGCGACCAACATGCATCCTTTGAGGCCTAAAAGAACCACTGAACTCAAGAAGTGACTCGTGTGTCCAGCCTTTCTTTCCACTTGTGCATATCTGGCAGGATGCAGCCAGTCTTAGTCACACAAGGTTTACCTCCAGTTTTTTTTTCACAGCATGACATACTTCAGGAAGGTGACAAGGCTGCTTGGGATGAGTACAGCATACCCTGTGTCTGGCTGAGCCAAAGGTTGAGCCAAGGTAAACAGAAGCAAAGGCCAGGCAGGAAAGGGAGTTAGTAAGAGACACTATCTGTCAAAGCTCAGTCATAAGCAACAGTGAGTGACAGAGAGCTCTAAGGTGCTGCCCCAAGCTTAGGTACTCCCAATGCCTAGATTCAGCTGTATGGACTTCATGAGAAGGACTAAAAAAGTCCATTCTGTACCTTCAGAAATAGATTAACAGTAAGAATTTAGCTGTCTAAACAGTCTGTTCTCCTACCGCAATAAAAGCAAATAGACTTTCCACTAAAATCTGTTTTTACTGCAGTAGCAAATACCATGCTGGTAATGGTGAGAAAACCCCAGGGTCCAGGAAGGGAAACTCTCTGCATCTTCACTATATTAAAGGCAACTTTTCCCCACAAGAGATATATCATTAGATGGTGTCTGAAGGATTTTACCATTCTCAATTTTGTTAAAATGTTCTTGGGATACTGTCTAAGTGTCAAATGGGTACCGCAGGGACACGCCCCTTTTAGGGCATATTCATTTTGAAAGAATAAGAAATAAAAATAGGATTGATGTTCACTGAGAAGGTCATTCAGTCACAGCCATGGCCTGAAGAAACTAAGAAGAGTAGGAACACAGAACAGACAGACGGAACTAAAAGGAAAGCTTCTGTCCTGGCCAGAGCAAAGTACAGGAAGTTTAATCTCATGGCTCATCATAAGCAGGACCCATCTTACAAAAAGTACTTCTCTGTAACAGTTTGGGTTCTCACATTTGTTCAAGTCACTGTTCTCTCATTGGCTACGAGCTGTGCCTTTCATTAATAAAGCATAGACTAACTGGGCTGGGGGCATACTAAACCCGGGAGCACATTTCACTGGCATGTATGAAGTTCTGGCTTCCAGCCCCAGAACCAGAGTATAAGGGAGTCATGAGAGTGCATGCCAGTAATCCTAGCAGAAGGTAGGGGAAAAGGACTCAAGGTCATCCCAGCTTACAGACTGGGTCGGAGGCAAGTCTGGGCTACATGAAAACAGGTCTCAAAATAATAGTAATAACAGTAACTTGAAAGCGTGGTAGTCAACAGTTAGTGGTTCAGAAAGGTTATCTTCCACACAGCTAAGCTCAGTGACTGCTATGCAGAACCACAATCATTATTATCCATGTATGTGAAAACTCACTGATGAGTACAAAATCACCTTCAAGGTTTTTTTTTGTTTGTTTGTTTGTTTTTGTTTTGTTTGTTTTTTGTTTTTTATTTTGCAAAAGCCAGAAAGGAAACAAACAAACAAAAAAACAGAAGGAGGGGTAGTCAGGCCTTCCGTACATGCCCTGATTTCTGGGAAAACATGATCATGGACATACTTTCCATCGTTTGTACAAAATACTATTTTTCATCTTTTAAAAAGTCTTATTTTTAATTATTTCTCTCTACGGGAACCTGTGAACATGTAGGTTTGTTGACAGTACAATCGAGAAGACACTGCCCTGGCCCGGCCACCACAGCGGGACTTGCAGAGGGCTGCGAGCCACCCACTATGGATGCCGGCAACGGGAGTAGGATCTGCAGCGAGAGGACTCTGTGCTCTTGGCCGCCAAGCTGTTCCACCCACCCCGTTTCTTGTCATTTCTAAGTGTGGCTGGTGACCTTTTAATACCATTTTACGGATAAAGATACAGAAAACTGAGAAAATCATCTCTCTATGAACTTCACTTATTGAAAAGCAACTGATGAAATACAGGACCACAGATGAGAGGAACCTCAGCCCAGCTTCTTGAAAGAGGCTGGCACTGGTTTTCTTTCTTCAGTCGCAGAGAACTAGGCGGCAGCCCTGGCATCTCGAGTACCCATAAACGGGTCTACTCTTAAGAGATCTGATGGTATTTATTAGAACTACTGAATTGTACTTTTTAAAAAAAAAATAAACGTGTTCAAAGACAATGTAGTAGTTTTCTGTTTTCACTTGAAAGGATTCGTGCATGCATGTGTGTGATAGCATGCAATATTTCTGAATTCTTTTGCAGATATGTGGGTAAGCATGCATGTGGTCACACTAGCATGTAGATTATGCCTGAGAAAAAAGAATCATCCTCAACTGTTCTTCCGCATTATTCATGGAAGTAGGGTCTCTCAACCAAACTCAGAGCTCACCGATATTGCCAGTACTGTTAGCCTGCTCTCTCTGCTCTGCGTGAGCTTGTTTTCACCAACCGGGGCTGGAACTATGGATGAACTGCCATGGTCATCTGTAAGTTACACGAATCTGTGAGAATCCAAAGGCTAGTTCTCAGGCCTGTATGGCACGTGTGTTAACAGCTGCACCCCACCCCGAACCCAAATCATCCAAATTTGAATAAATAATACTCGTTCCAGCAAAAGGAAGATTCACCAGCATCAGAGCCAAAGACACACAACACAGCACAGGAAGTACCATCAGAGAGGCGGGTATTCTTTGATGTTCAAATGTAGCATGACACTGTTCCTACTTACTCTTCCATTGCTGTGATAGGATTCCATGACCAAGAAAACCTATAAAAGGAAGCATTTAACTGGTGGCTTACGTAGAGTGTTCAAGGCTTGGTCCATGATCACGGCCTGGAGCCTACATCCTGATCCTGAGAGGTGTGGGGGTCAGAGAGACAGAGAGAGAGAGAGACATACAAAGAGATAGCAGAGATTGATAAACAGAGGACAACACACAAGTTCATGTGCACACAAGCCAGAGAGACAGGCATAGACACAGACACAGATACTAGATTTGGTATGGAATATTGAAATCTGCAAACCCACACCTTCTCTACCAAAGCCAACCCTTCTTAAGCCTTACCAGATAGTTCTAATAAATGGGACCAATTCCAACAGGAGCCGTCCAGGGTCATGCTCTTTCCAGCTACAACAGCACTGTGGACATGAACTTCGATGAAGAGAGAAAAGCAGTGATCATGGTTTATACTGGCAAGGCCAGTGGCATTCATACGAGGTAAGCACGCTATCCAATGAGCACATCCCTAGCCCAGTCTTAACAGCTCATAATCAAAGTATCACAAAATAGTGTACAAAAAGCTTAAAATGGCTGCACATGGCGGCATAGTCCTGTAAATCCAGAGCATGGGAGGCAGAGGCAGGCAGATCTCTGAGTTTCAGGCCAGCTTGGTTTATAAAGCTAGTTGTGGGACAGACGGAGATACGCAGAGAAACCTTATCTGGATCTACCCATCCAAACAGTGAAACTTTACAGAGTAATGGCATATTCCAATACTCTAGACAGGTGTGGAGTCCTCTTCCTACATTCAATATGGGTATTAAAAATGGGTCTTGGGGCTAGAGAGGTGGCTTAGAAGCTGAGCGCATTTGCAGAACGAGCGTGGGCTCTCAGTCTAAGTCCACATACAATGCACAGCATAGCTAAGTGTGGCTGTAACCCAGTACTCTGAAAGGCAGAGAGAGGAAGCTCACTAGACATTCATGGCTGCCAGTCTACCATAAGGTTCATTGTGAGCAGGTCAGTAAAGAGGTTGTGTGTGCGTGTGTGAGGAGAAAGTGATATGTGTGCATGTGCATATGGGGGATGGGTATGTGTGTTTCTGTGTGTGTGTGTGTGTGTGTGTGTGGTGTTTATATATGTGTCCTTTCAAGGGCTGGGTCTCTTCTGACAAGAACTCTTAACATAACACATACACACTCCCCCACACACAATTGCATACAATCTGTATAAAAACACATTCTTATCCTCTATAAAATCGCTTCTCCCTTCCTTTCAGGACCCTTGGACATTTAGTTAAGGCTTGTGATGACTTCCCTGTGCTAAATTCAATGAGTTAAGCGAGAGTCATCAATTTTCATTTATTAACCATCTATAATCATGATTTTCGCAACCATGACAATGTAGACATATTAATAGAGAAGGCACTGCAATTTGCTCTCAGTCAACTATGGCAGGTGGTAGTGCTAAGGAGAACACAGCCAGGCAAAATAGTTTATGGTGTTAGGAAATATTAAAATAGGCAAAAATGCACAAGGGAAGGAGGTATTAGATATACATATTTCTGAGTTATTAAAAATTGAAAAAACATAAAGGTGAGATTAATATTACAGAACCTATCTGCATCTCTAGAAATGAAGGGTTTAGGTGATATGAAATACCTTCGGCTCACAGAGGTGCCATGGCAGGCAGGAGAACCCCTGCGCGGAATTTGAATGAGTGATGGGCTGAGAAGCATCAGATGAGATTGAAGAAGGAAAATAAAATTTCCCCTGAAAGAACATTCTTTAATTATGAAGGTTGTCTGGGATTACCTGATAGAAACCTTGCAAATCCTGGTTCTTTAGACCTGGCAGAATGGCAGCTACCTGAAAAGCCAGTTTCCCTGAGTCAGTCTCTCAGGTCCAGACACATAAAAGGAGCTGAAGAAGGGGAGGTAAAAATGTCAGAATAGAGAGACAGAGGCCATGGAGAAATGCAACCCACATCAGCCTTGGCATCCTGCACACTTGTTGATAATGTATTCTCTGAAGTGTGTGTGTATGTGTGTGTGTGTGTGTGTGTGTGCACGAGTGCTTGCAAAAGCAAAGGTAGTGAAAGAGACCTCTTTTATGTCTTAGTATCTCAGGTCTACATGCATCAGAGTTCAGAATGGGGAGCAACAGCTTAGAGCATCTTGAAAGTACCAGGGAAAGTGGCAGAGCCCACAGAGTGTCCGCTGCCATCCTTTCAAGTCTCTCCTTACAGCAGATGTTGTGCAAACTGAACAGAGGAACTCAACAAAGGTGCTGGAAAAGGCCTTTTTCCAGTCCTACATTCTCAGGTCTACACACACACACACACACACACACACACGACCAAATTCAAGGGAACAGGAGCTTAGGGCATCCTAAAAGTGCCAGGGTTGGTTCATGGAACCATTCCTCAATGTGGTTTCTCTTCCCATGGTGTTGGCATTGTGCGAGCTAAAGCAAGACAGCAGTGGAGGAGGACTGGATGCATAAAGCAAGAAGAAAGAAAATTCTCATCGCAAACCAACAACAGGGCTGAGAAACTCAAGGAAAGGAGGCAAATTCAGCAGCCATCTGACCCCGGAAACACAGGAAGAAATGTGGTCCTCTGTCTCAAAATCTGACCAAGGGGGGAACAATCAGAAAGGGGGACCTACAAAAAAAACTTGTTTATAATAAAGACTACATTCTGTAGCAATTTCCTAGATTCCTGGGGTTAGGAATCTAGATTGCCAATGGATAAGTGAGCCTTAAAATCACATCCCCGCTGACAAAAATTCATTTCTTATAACCGTCTCCATTTACCGGAATGCTGAATCTTTCCCATGGGGAAGGAACAAATGAAAATGTTATTTCTCTGCTCATGAACTCATACCTTTCTGTCTGCTTTTCACTGTTGGCAATTTCATTCTCCTCCAAATTTGACTAAAGCCCGTGACCTGAGGGAAATAATGTCTATATAATAATCTTCTGAAACTCTAATTCTGAGTCATGTTTTTTTGGATGTTGCCTTGCAGTTTATGAAAATTGCACTGAGCTATGAAATGTAAGTGATGTGATGTCCCTGCCTAACATAATCATTTCGCTGGCGAACATGCTGCAAATACTAATGAAAAGGAGGCGCCCACCAAATCCGTGAGGGCCGGGTAATGGCGAGAATCTAGCAGCAGAGGCCAGAATGGGGCTGCTCCCCATCTTTAAGAAGAGAACAGCAAAAGGTGGAAGGCAAGCAGACATGTACCAAACGTTAGGAGAAAGAATTCACTGTGACTGCCATTTCTCTCTTCCTCTGACTACCTGGCATCTGGCATTCCTTTATACCAGTCAGCTTGGGACAACAGCATCCTACCTGACAGTCTGCAAACAGCTATCCTGAAGAAAGCCTAAAACGTAAGGTGGGTTTGGTGACCTTCGTTAAGTCAGCCTCGTCAGTAAGCACAAGCACTGATCGTCTTTGGTTAGATATGCAGATAACAAAGCAACCTCCCAAAGGCTACAAGGCTATAATTTCCGTCCCTTACCATGTCAGTGAACCACACCCAACTGATATTAAAGCCTATTATTTTACCTTCCCCTAAGCCATTTCTACCTACACAAAGAACAGGTGAGAGTATTAAATAAAAAATGGTTAAATGGAGGCAAACTATCTAAAATCATATTCATTTAGCAGTACTACAAAAAAAATTAAATTAGACTAACATAAAACGTTAAAAATATGTTTAGCTATTGAACTGCCATTAGCGAGAGAGAGTATAAAAACATGTTATTTCACATATTGAATTAACGGGCATGCAAGTGAATACTAGGTGGGGTAAATTACATTTTTTTCTTATGGTGTGTATTTCATGAAGCATCTTTATTATACAGTCATGTAACACTTGTATTGCTTTTTAAAATATTTATTTATAGACAGGTTCTCAATGGATAGCCTGAGGTGGTCTGGAACTTTCTACAGAGAAAAGGCTAGCCCCACATTCAGACAGATCTGCCTGCCTCTACCTCCTGAATACTGGGAATAAAAACATGAGCCATCATGCCAGGCCCTTGGTTTTCAATTATGTCTATTGTGTCTGCATATGCATGAGTGTGTACGGAGGAGGGCTGACAGCTCATCAGCACATTTCCTCAAAAGTCAGAACGGCACATTGGATCCCCGGAATGTGAAGTTGCAAAGGTTGTTGTGCTGGGAACAACACTAGGGTACTTTGCAAGAACAGCAAGCACTCAATTACTAAGTTCTCTCTCCGACCCTGGTTCTCATATTGGTACAAAAATCAGGATCGCAGCTGCAAATTCATGAGCAGCAGCCTTCCCATGGCAGAGAGACACAGACTTCAGGTCACAGTATGGTGGTAGCTGACCTGCTTATTAGGAGAATCAGCAATGGTTAACCATAAGCTTAAAAAAAAAACCCAACCCTACCCCAAAATTTGGGGTAGTTCACTCAGATATTTTCCTTAATTTTTTTTTTTTTTTTTTTTTTTTTTTTTTTTTTTACTGAAACAAGACATTTCTTACTTGAAAAAGAAATTTTAAATGTCAACCATGTTTTCCAAGTGTAGTAAATTATCAAAATAAACCTTAAGCTCCAGGCTTCTGTTGTAGAGACTTGTGTCATACAACTGACATAAAACAGAAACGTGAAACACAAGATTCAGTCCTGAAGCCCCATTTTCAGTCGGGACACTTTAAAGTGCAAAAAGGTACCTGTGAAGACAGAGCAGAGGGAAAAGTGTGTTGTTTGTTGTTGTTGCCAATCTCTGTAAAAACCAGGGCCCGATCAGAACGTTCGAAACCATGCAAAGCCAGACACGATTGCATGTGTCTTTAAACCCAGAGTTCATTCAGTGACATGGAAAGAAAGAGAAAATCATAGAAGTTCGCATGTCAGGTAGCCCAGGGCATGAAGCACTGAACAAAAAAAATTGCGTACAAGGTGGAGGGTAAGAAGCTACACCAGAGTTGGTATCCTGACCTCAATACCCTTGTTGTGGTGAGGACCATGAACAGGCACACACATCATATGCACATACATGAGTTTTTTAAAAATTTACTTATTAGAGAACAAACAGTATTATCACTTTCTAGCAAGAACAAATAAATGATAATCTAATACTTGGGATAAGATAACATCTGCAATAGCAGCTGATATTTTCAGAGGAAATGAGGGTGGGAGGGACCCATAATGCATTCACCTACCAGCAACAACTGACTTTATATTCTCTTTTATTAAAGAGTACTATGTCACCCAAAACCTAATATAAATTTCCAAATATTAAGGTTACTCAAAGCTCCGGTTCAAAGATATATTAAGAATTTTCCCACTACTGCTATGCTACTAAGCATTGCCCTTCCAAAATCTATACACCCGTGCTTTCTTTTAAGTCCAAGCAGAGCTCTATATGTTGCTTTCTGTTTGTTTTTGATACAGATTTCATAAACACAAGGTTAACCTCACACCTTCAATGCACTCAACCCTGAGCTTCTGATCTGCCAACTGCTGGGGGACTCTGTATAGCCTACCTAGGTATGGATTATACAGCTTCTCCTGGAGTCCATGACCATGACATTAGCAGAGCTATGCTAGTGCTCAGGTCAGCTCACCAAGCTGAGTTTCCTTCCTTTTCATTATTGGTTTATTCTATTACGTAATAGATTCTATGTCCAGACTCAACTCATCTACAACCTAATGATTCAAGTTTCAGTAGGCATAAAAACTGGGAAGTGGCTAAGAATTTATACAAGGAAAGACTTTTTGGTAAAAGGACAGACAGTGGACATTGTAATTAACAAGACAGGCCATGGATCTGCAGAACCAGTTCACACTAAGATGGTATACTACTCTGTAACTACCAAGACAATTTTTCCAATGTGAATTCCAGCTACATTTACAACTTCCTCAAGAGCAAGTCAGAAGGGCTGGCAAGAGAGAACCCCTCAGTGGTTGTTTGTTTGATACAGTCAATTTCCAAAGGTCCTACCCCTTCACACACACACAATAGCAGACAGATTTTTAAAAGAAATGTATAATTTTTTTAAAATGAGGCAAAAAATGTAAAGATTTAAAAAATAAGGCAAAGGCTTTAAGTATGCTTTTTTATATTAATCAGTTGTCAAATTTGATATATTTTCTCCAAAATGATAATCCCTCAAATGAGTCAAAAGAGTAAGACTCTCAGCCAAAAGCAATTAAAATATAATCTATATTAAACCATTACAAAGCCATACAACTATTACTATTATTAACTGTGTGTGAGTGTGAAGAACACAGTATGCCTGTGTAATTTTTAAATGACTATAAATAAGAGGCTTTAAGACAGTAAAACAAGGTTGAATTTGTTTTATTATTCTTTTTTCATTCTCTGGATGTTGGGTGTAATCTTTTTAATTTATAAGGTGTGTGTGTGTGTGTGTGTGTGTGTGTGTGTGTGTGTGTGTTTGTGGAGGAGTATTCTGGTTATCCCCCTGTTACCGAGTATTAGTGGAAAGATACTGTAGTCAGTGAATGCTAACTGTATTGAGTCAGAACTTTTACATTTGCCAAATTTTGTAGCACATTAAAATGACCTATCACCAGGAAATATACCATGTGTCACTAAAAATTGTTGGGAGATGTATTCTATAGGTGTTAGCTACATCAGTGAAAGTGACTAGTAATAGTTGGCAGTCAGTGACCTTGTGAATATAAATATCTCCAACCACAGTGGTGGGTTTTTGTTCATTCCCCAAGCTATCTACCTACCTACCTACCTACCTACCTATCTATCTACCTATCTATCTATCTATCTATCTACCTATTTTTCTTTATGCATTCAAAGTCTCTGTTTTTGTTTACATACATATTAACTTTAAAGTTTCACAATTTCCTAATTTATTTATTTTTATCCATGAGGGTAGCTTACATGTACCTATGTGCACCAACTAAGTCCAAGTGCCCTTAGAGGGCAGAACAGGTTGTCAAAGTCCCTGAAACCAGAGATACAGGTGGTTGTTTGCAGCCTCATGAGAAACCTGGAATGACCTACGGCTTCTGCAGGAGCAGGCTCTCTTTGGAACTGCTAACCTCTGTCTCCAGCCCCTACACTCTTCCCCTGAAGAAAGGTCTTACGTTACAGTGAATTACATTAATCTATTCTCACTGTGCGTATTGTTGTGTTGGTAATGGTCTCTCTCAAGTATCTTTTCTCTAGTATTAATACAGTTGTCTCAATCTTCCTAAACACAGTTCATAGTATACTGTTTTATCTCCATTTATTCTTAATATCACTGTATTTAAAATGGTCTTTTAAGAACAGCCCACAACAGGGTTTTATTTTCTATCAAATTTTGTAATCTCCACTTTCAGACCACTTTTATTTAATAAAGATGGGCAGAGTTCCATAATGCTTTTCAGAGTTTCTTCTGTTAATAATTATGTTTGAGGAGCCAAAAGATGGCATTAGATACCCTTTAGCTGGAATTTCAGGCAATTGTGAGCCTCCTGACTTAGTACTGGAAACCAGAAAGTACGCTTCACTAATGAGCCATCTCTCTAGAACCTGCCTTTTATTCATTCATTCATTCGTTCGTTCATTCATTGGCTTCTTTTGTATCCAGAATTCTCCATACTTTCCAGTTATCTCTTTAATTGTCTCGTTAAATATACTAACTATACTTTGCCTTACTGTTTCTCACAATGACTGCTGTAGACTTCAAAACACACACTGTTAACTTTTGTACTACTTAATAGGTTTTGATATACTCTCTACCTCCAGTGGAGATATATTTCTGTGATAAATTTCCAGCTCTCCCTATTTTCCTTCCACTATTATTGTCAGAATTTTATTCTGGCATATGCCACGAGCCTCTAAGACAATTATAATTGTTGTCTTGAACCAGTACCCAATAGCAAATAACTGACTTTGTGAGCTACATTTGGTCTCTACTACACATCCATTGATCATTTGAGTCTTTTCCCCAAAGGTATTTCATAGAACTCTGAAGGAGAGAAAGAAAATAAGGAAAGGAAAGAAGGAAAAAGGCTGAAGAGAGGAAGAAGAACAAAAAAGCAAACAAACAGGGCTGATCCCAAGAGCCAACATGGTGGAAAGAGAACTGACTCCCAGTTATCCTCTGACTTCAACATATACATGATGTCACACATCCCCCCCCCCCCGTGTGTCTCCCTCCCTCCCTCCCTCTCCCTCCTCTCTCTCTATAGATAAATGAAGAATATTTTTAAAGGTGAACATGTTCTTAGCTCATGGCGTGTATGAACAAAATCCAGAGGCTGTATTTTGCTTATGTAAATTTTGTCAATTTTGACTTTGATCTATTAAGGGAAGTGTAATTCATATTTGTCAATAATTTTATATTCCTGATGTCTTTTGTTGCTTATTAGCATCAAACATTCTCCACACCACCATTATGCTATTCCTTAAAAAGCTTCGTGTAGCATTTCTTGGAGGAATAGAATGGCTCAGTAGGTAGAGTCACTTGCCAAGTAAATTCAATTTCTGGGACCCACGTGAGAGAAGAAGAGAAGAAACTTCCGTAAGCTTCTTCTGACCCTGTCCTCTGACCCCTGAAAGAAGACTGTAGCATATGCATACCCACCCAAACATCAAATAAATAGTAAATGTAATTTTATAAAAGGATCTCTCGTAGTACTGGTCCATCCTTTAACCATTTATACTTCAACCCCCTAGCAGAATAACCTACTCAGCAGCTGCTATTCCTCAGTTTCAAACACAAGGCCTAGTAAAGACTCTGCAAATGAGCAGACAGCAGCTCCTGGTGAAGCCATTCAAATGAGGACCACCTACTTCAATAACTCCACAAAAATTTCCCCCTGGGTGGCAATAATAACCTTGTAATTTCTTTTGAAAATCTGTGTCAGAAAATCAGGACAATGCATGGTGGCTTACACCTTTAATGCCAACTCTTGGGAGGCAGAGTCGGGTGGATCTCTGTGACTTTAAGGCCAACCTCGTTTACTTAACAAGTGAGTTCCACACAAGGGCCAGGGCTAAAAACAGAGACCATGACTTAAAAACAAAACAAACAAACAAACAAAACCCAAGCCAATGTTGAACAGTATTAACTCCTGCTTTCTGCAAATTCTTGACTTAAATAAACAGCTTGAATAAAATGCAAGGAACAATTTAACGATCAAGTAGCCAAGCCTGGACATGAAAGGCAAGCAAATCTTTCCACTTAAACCTAATGACAAAGACTGACGCTGAGAAAGTTAGATGCAGCTCAGTAACTCTAGCATTCAGGAGGCTGAGGCAGGAAGAGTCCCTGAGAGATGTCTTGTTCTATTCCAAGGCTAGTTAGAGCTACCCGATGAGCTTCTAGACAATTTGTGATTAAGGAATGAGATTCTGCCCCTAAATAAGTCTAAACCCAACAAAAGCAAACAGAACACTAGAAGGGCCAAAAGGCCCAAACAGACAAACTGTTGGGAATCAGACCTAGGACTAGGGGAGAAGGTGTATATTTTACATACTAAAGCTGACCATCAGCATCCCTCAGACTCTACCTGTTGCAGGGCTTGTGTCCTATCCCTCTTTCCAAGAAGTTCTTAGTATATAACCCAGACATTTTGCATCGTTGCACATCACCCTGTTCTTTCTGTGCATGTGTCTACCCTCCCTTTGCTTTTCTGTCTCCTTGTCTTCATGGCAACTTTACCAATTCCCTCCTGTGAGGTGAGTGAACAGCACAATAAACCTGCCTTTATACTTTAAGTTGGATTGGCTCATTTCATTGGGATATAATAATTTATCACAAAGAAACAAACAAAACAAAAACAAAACCCACAAACAAACCCCTCAACAGCAGGTATGGATCAAGGGATGGACTTGATTAGGACGGGCTGTCCACCCTAAGAAATGAATGTCTAACATTAAAAAACAAGGTAAAATTTCATATATACTCGATGATGGGGATTTTGTTACCTCCTATTTCATGAGCCCTAATATTTTCAGAGGGAAAAGCAATACACAACACAACACCCAGGGGTCCCCCAAAGACCCACTGAGACATTACTGGCAATTAGCAGATACTTAAGGAGAGCCTTCATTTCCCTTTATCTCTGCTGGTAAGTGTGAGAACCCAACCATAGGGGACTCTAGTACTGGGCCATACAATTCCGCCCCCCTCCCTCATAGCTGATATTGGTTAGAGACCTCATCCTCTGAAACCTGTAAGAAGGATCCTCCACTCTGTCTCACAGACCTGAACTCTTCTTACTTACCTTAATGATTCAGCCTATGAGTGGTGATGAACCCTCACAAAATGATCACGTCTAGACAGCTTTTCATGTCTGCCTTCTCTGTCAGTTAAAATAGTCAAAGACCGAAAGACTCTTGAGTGTAACAGGTATCTTGAAAACCACAGAAAGCAACAGATGGGATCAGCAATGGAAGGAAGGCCATTTACTGGGGGTGAGAAAACACACACACATGCAGCAGACACACAGACAAAAGTCCACTGGTATAGATGCCATAAGCTGAAAATCCAGTCTCTGCTGCAGAGCTGGAATGCTAAAGTCCCTTAAGACTTTAGGGTTGGCAGGTTTGTAGAGAGAAAGAATGGATGATTGATCCCAAAGGCAGCATGTCCTAATCAGGCCCAGAAAATAATTAATCCAGATCATCAGTTGGGTAAGGGGCTGCTCTGGGAAAGGGAAAAACACCCACCCCTACAAAATCTTTGTTTTAAGTTGTCGGGCTTTTGTCTCAGGTCGGGACAGTGAGGAAGAAGCTAGCCTTCTTGATAGTTGGTCATCTTTATTCCTAGTCATGACCCCTGTCCCTGTCTGTCTACCTACCAGGGAATCTGTCTAATACCAAGTGTCTCATTGCCATGTCTTTCTGTGGCATTAACAACTCTTCTAATGAATCTCTCATCCTAAAAAACAAGTTACCTAAGTGTCCCTCTTCATCCCCAAGCTTTTAAACGAGTCACCCATGTTCCAGCAATCTGCTCATACTCAAGCAAGCAACCCTAAGTAAACTCAGTGGCTCACCACAAGACGAACACAACAGGCCATGGAGAGAGGGGACCAGAAGGAAAAAGAAGGGGGCAACAGAGAGTGATGGGGTGAAACAAGTAAAACTCATTATATACACGTACAACACTTGAAAAGACTTTTGAAAATTAAATTAAAATGTATTCACTAAGGAAGAAAAACCACTAAATGAGCACCCTAAACTGGCAAAAAAGGGCTAACTCTCCCAGACAGTCCTGACTTTCCTCCTGTTTCCCTCCTAACAGCTTATCCACAAATGAGTTTTTGTTAAGATTAAACACACACACACACACACCTGTACTTTATCTTAAAAAAAAAAAAAGAAGATATTTAGCTCAAAATAAAAGTCCAATTCGCATGGGAACAGAACACTATGGGATTAGCAGCAGAATCATTGTCTCTGGAATGAAGACTCTGTTTCTGTATTGATTAATTCCAGCCAGGCTGAAATTTGCATGTGATTTACAATCATTGCCTTTCACAAATGTCTTCATTTAGTCGTATTTTGAGCACGGTATGACAAGATTACTGCAAATCACAGCTCCGTCACAGAAGAATTGGTGAAAGGAAAGGAGAAAAAAAAAAAAAAAAACAAGTTGCAATTTCACTGGCTGTATTACAAAATGACGATGGGTTTGGAGAGAGCAGGCACAGCTTTGTGTAGCTGGTTCACTCTTCGTCAGCTCCCCAGTGTCAGACGTGCATGAAGGCCTTTCCAAATGTCTTCATGTTAGTGTCTAGACGCACAGCTTCTGACAGCCATGAGGAGGAGAGTCAACATGAGCGTGATGTATTTGGAGTAGAATGTCAGGAAATTTACAACAGTGTGAAAGGAAAAATCTGTGTGGAAGGCCAGCTTTGCTAAGCATCAGATTTCATCGCCCAGACCTCCACGCAGCCCATCACACGGCACATTTATGAAGTTAACTGCGGAATTGTTTAATGAGTGGCGAGTTGTTCCGTCACTGGATCCTGAAGAAGCTGGAACCTTGTCTTCTACACATTTAGAACTGCAAATGAATGGTTCAGTGGGTAAAGCCACTGGCTGCCAAGATTGACAACCAAACTTCAAGACACATGTCAACTCCCTCAAGTTATTTTCTAACCTCTACAGGATTACCATGGTATGCACATACGTGAGTGCACATAACCCCCCCACACACACACACACACATACACACAACTAACTACCTAGCTAACTAACTAACTACTTTTTATTGTCTTTGACCCAAACTCCAGTCCCTTGGAAAGATGAAACCTCAACAAAACCTGCTCTGTCACATTGGCCTGTCTGTGGAGGACTGCCAAAGTCACCAATAGATGCAGCAAAGTAAAATCCACTGTGGGCAGAACTGTTCCTAGGCAGCTGACAGTGAGCTGTATAGGAAAGCTAGCTGACAGTAAGCCAATGAAAAAGGTTGCATAAACATAGCTCAGTAGTGTCTGCTCCAATTTCTGCTCTGACTTTAATCACTGATGAACTATAATTTGAAACTGTAAAAAAAAAAAATCCTTTCCTTGCCTAGTTTGCTTTTTGTCAGTGTTTAATTTTAATATTTATTTATTTATTAAATGTAAGTACACTGTCGGTGTCTTCAGACATACCAGAACAGGGCATCAGATCTTATTACAGATGGCTGTGAGCCACCATTTGGTTGCTGGAATTTGAACTCAGGACCTCTGAAAGAGCAGTCAGTGCTCTAATCTGCTGAGCCATCTCTCCAGTCCTTTGTCAGTGATTTTAATCACAGTAAAACAATCTCCTTTCACAGGCACTGCATCAAGTACATTGTGGTCTTTTAAGATAGAATATACTGGCCGCCAAATACCTAATATTGGACTAAATTATTAAGCCCTCCAATGGGAAGGAGGTTGAGAACCACCTGAATATCACATGCTGTTAAAATGTTGAATGTAAAATGAGGACTGAATGAACACATATAGAAGATCTCAGCACACTACAAGAAATGCAAACTGTTTTCACTGACACCCTTTTAAAGTTACAAACTACAACTACATTTACCTCACCCCGACAAAGAGAATATATAAAATCCTGCTATGTCTGAGCATAAGACAGACACAGACTGAATGATGCCTAATAAACACTATCTGGTATCTCAGAGAATACAGCTTGAGATTTTCAGGTCCTGACAGTCCATAAACTATTCTCTCTGATATATCACATACTTGTTACTCTGCTCTCCGGTTTTGGGTATTAAGAAGCACCCCATAAAAGCACAAGTATTGAAGCCTAGATGCCTGGCACAGCAAGAGTCCAAGGTAGGACCCTAAAAGTTAACAATCAGGAAAACTGATATTATGTGAATGGGCCAATAGAAGAGACACCTCCCCCCAAAGAACATACACTGCTAGGAACACATATTTATATGGTATTTGGGGGGACTAAGTGTCTTCCCCCTCTAGATATTTTTTCTCTTTATATTCTCTTTCTTTCTCTATTCTCTCTCTCTCTCTCTCTCTCTCTCTCTCTCTCTATCTCTCTCTCTCTATCTATCTATCTCTAAGTACTTTCTAAATGTATATATTCTCTCAATATATATGTACTCTTGTTATGTCTTCTCTATATTTTTTAAATCTATATGTGGCATATATTAATTACACACACACCCTCCAGCACAGTGCACAGTCAGATTTGGGTTTCAGAAAAGAGAGTGCAAGTGTAAGTAGAAGAGAGAGGCATTAGGGGTGCAGGGACCTGTGATACTACAAGGTCTCCACAAGCTGTTTGTGTTCCTGGTGCCCTCTTTGACCCTTTCATCTGTAAAAAAGCCAGAGAAGGACACCGAAGAGCAACTGGCAGGCACAGAGAGAGATTTCTCTAGGATGCTTGCTCCTTCCAAAGAACTCCTGAACCTGTGAATGGAGAAATGCAAGTTCCTTAAAGGAGTCTCTGTTCTCAAATGGATTTGGCCACGTCACAGTAAAATCAAGGCCGACGGCGGCAAGGCACTTTCCTTTTATACCCTTATAAGACATACATGTTTTATTCCCAAATCTAGTTCTCCTGTCTCCACACTATACCTTTTCTCTTCTTTTAAAATTTCATCAGTCCCTGGCTGGGATCATGCTAAGTGAGAGAGGGCCTTTGGGGGTGGGGTGCAATAATACCACGCCACAATCCAAGGGTGCACTTCAAGGGTTTGAGTGCTTGCTAGCATAGTGGCCTGAGTTTGGATCATTAGCACCGACCTAAAATGACAAACACAGGGACTGTGAGATGGCTCAGTTGGTATTTGCTGCCAGGCCTGACATCCTGAGTCTGAAACCCAGGGCCCAACATGGAGAAAGGAGAGAACTGACTAGCTCTAGTTTCTCGAGTTGTCTGTCCTCTGACCTTCCTACAAATAAATGCTCCGGCAAAGGCACACTGTGCACACTCACACAGTGAGTGTGGTAAGGATTGCTGAAGGGATGTCTAACTGCAATTCCAGCGCTGATGGCAAGACAGTGAAACCCTGGAGCTCACTGCCAGCCAGCTTAGCTCAATGGAGAAGCATCGGGCTCAAAGGACAGAGAGAAGATATCAACACTGACCTCTGACCTCCACACCAAGGGACATATATAGGTGCACAGAAGTATGAGTGTAGATGAGCGCATGTATGCATGCACACACGGGAACACACACACACACACACACACACACACACACAGAGAGAGAGAGAGAGAGAGAGAGAGAGAGAGAGAATGAGCATACTATCTGACAGTATTCTGCACAAATGGCATTCCCAAGCTCATGCCATAATGAGACATCCACATGGGAAGAACAAACTCAGGCTGGCAGCAGGGAGCAAGCCTGCTGTGCCTTCAGCTGCTCATTCACCAAACCTGGAAAGCCAGTTCCCAGAGGGCTCCATCCATCAAACATACGATGCTACAATTGGATCCAGAAAAGCAATTAGCAAGTACACTCTTCCAACAAAATGGGAGATCGGAGTCCAACTCTCACCAGCCAGAGAGATCAACACAGAGAGGTTCACTCTCAGGTCATCCAGACCTTCTCGCCAGTGCTGCCGTCCCTGTTCCTACACCCTGCTCTCCGACCACTGCACCAGCACCACGATTCAACATGGAGCTGTTTGCAGTCACCACACCTTCTGGAACCTTCACTTACTGAAGTGTGGTCCTTTACAGTGGGGACAGGAGACTGATGAGACACTGAGCTCTGAGGCCCTGAGCATCAAAAACCCTGCCATATATTTTGATGCTAGGGTACCGAATTCAAACAAAGGATGGGCAGACAATTACGTTTTACTGACCCCTCAAAAGCTGTAGCTTGTAGAAAACATTAAATGAGTCTTAGTGCCATGACACATGCCTATAATCACACATACTCTTAGTGAAGCCAGGAAGACCAGAGACGGCTGTGGTAACAAGGAGTATGTTTGGCCAGGGATACCTGAGAACCTGTCTCAAACAACAAAAATAAATGAAAAAAAAAAAAAGAGAGAGAGAAAAGGAAAGGACACAGAGTTTGAAGTAGGAAAAGGGGGAAATTAATTGGTATTTTAGGCAAGGGAAAGTTTCTGCTAGTATTCCAGAAGGTCTGGATTTGGTTCTCAGCAACTAAACCTGGTGAATCTGACTGTCTATAGCTCTAGGTACAGAGGCTCTGACGCCTTCTGGCCACCTCCAGATCTCACATGTCTGTGGTGCACATAAACCCATGTAAACTCATGTAGGTATGCAAACATGTGGTGCACATAAACCCATGTAAACTCATGTAGGTATGCAAACATGCACAAAGGAAGAAAATATAAAAATAATTTGGAACTTTACTCCCACTTCATCTCTCTCTCTCTCTCTCTCTCTCTCTCTCTCTCTCTCTCTCCACACACACACACACACACACACACACACACATACCCGATAGATAGAAGAAATGATAGCTAGAGACACAGATAGATGGACCTCTAAGACAAATAACAATCCTACTTCATTTATTATATTTAGTCAACCCATCATTGAATTTCTCCAACTCAAGTCAAAGGAACAAACAATTTCCCCCTTTTCTTCTTCCATTTTCCTGACAGGCTCAACCTTCTAGCCCTGAGACCTACAGCAATTGTTCCTCTGATGGACACTTTCTCCTTTAGGAAATGACATAGTGACACAGGTAAAAGGTGATTTGGGTAGACCGCTGTGTCAGAAATTGTCAGGATCTGATTTAGAGACCTTGCTTTTGTCAAGAAAGACAGTTGGATGTCTGCTCTAAAGAAAGACTGGGAATATTTTCATCAAAGGTTTGAATTGAAAAACGGTAGGAGGTAAATATCTGAGATGTTGCCCAGAAAGACTGCAGTCTCTGTGCAATTACCATTAACACAGGGCAGCGGCTGCTCGATGGAGTAATTCAATCTGGTGGCCTACATTTCATCACGCAGCAATTCTGAGCCAAGACATAAAAGGCTGCTGGTGTGCGTGTGTGTGCTTCTGTGTGTGCATATGCGTGTGTGCGCACGTGCGTGTGTGCATGTGTGTGTTTGCATATATGTGAATGATTGGGCTCTTCTCTATGAACTCTTTTTCCCCAAATCCTTAAAAGTTGGCCATTATTTCCTTCATGAGGCCCCATCATGCAACTCATAATGTTTAACAAAAAAAAAAAAAAAAAAACCACGAGATAATCATCTGATAAAAGTATACTCTTTTTGACATTTGTCACTGTGAGGTTTTATGCTACCTTGTCAATGACAAGAAAGAACTAAATGCAATGGGTTCTCACATTTACAATCTGGCATAGAGAGGATTCACCTCACATCATGACACATGGCAGGAAAGTAGTTTTTCTCGATGTTAAAGGTGCTTGACTGACACACAAACGAATAATAAGACATACACAGTTAAAGGCTGGAGTTGAGATTTTGGCCAGGAAGATTTTTTATTTCACTTATTCGTTTGTCTTTCAAGGTCATCATCCCTGTCTCCATCTTAACTTTAAAGGCAAGGTCTCTCACTAAACCCGAAGCTCGACGTTTTGACTAGACTGGCTGGCCAGCAAGTAAGATCCAGATGTCTGGCCAGCAAGTTAGATCCATTGCCGGGGTGATAGCTGTAGCACTAAACCTGGCATGTGTGTGGGTGCTGTGATTTGAACTCAGATCCTCATGCATATTCATCGAGTACTATATCCAGTGAGCCATCTCACAGCCCTATATTTGATTTTTTCTAAATGCCTACCCTATTTCTTAAAGTGGTGGAAGCGTTTGTTTCACATTGCCAGCAGCGGTGAGGGAGAGCTCCAATTCCTCAGTGTCTTCACCGACACTGCTTACTGGGAACAGCCTTTAGCTGATTTTATAGGCATGCAATGGGTCTCAGTTATTTTTCTTTAATGGCTCAATGGCAGGCTTACTTGATTCTGCATTATCTTTTCAGTGGACTACTGCTTTAAATCTCCTACTCGCTTTTGAACGTGAATTTTGTTTTCTTACTACTAAAAATTAAGATTCCCTTGCTGCGTTTTTCCTTTATCTGATCAGTTCTCCCTTATCAGATGAATATTCAGAACTCCAGGTGAAATTATCACTTAACTCTCTTGTCAGGGTCACTGGAGAGATCCACTCACCCTGTAAGTTATTGTTTGAATATCAAACGCGTGAATATCCAATCATGCGTGGAAAGCGTGCTTGTCATCTGACGGGCTGTGAGGGAAGTGGGAGGATCCTGAGAGCTCTGACAAAGTTCACAGGTAGATTCATAGATGGGCTCATAATGATTAACGAGTGGGGGCAACCTGAGCCCAGCTTGGAAAACCATGCCATGGGAAAACAAAACTTTGCCCCAAGTTTCAGCATTAGGTAAACAGTTCTTAGAAACACTACTGGGACATCAGTCACCCTGCCCTGGCCTAAAACAGTGATCAGCTAAAACAATGGTCAGTCAAGCCTGAAGTTGGATCTCTGAAAATATGAGCCAAGAGAGACTCTTCCTTCTTTTCCTTCCAGTGCTGGGGTTCACACAAGGGTTATTACATGTACTAGATATCTCAGTCTTCTGATTTTTCAAGTTCTGTTCATTTGTTTGTTTCACCTAATGTGGTCTTCCTATTTAGTCCCAGAAGGCCTGGAACTTGCTATGTAGACCAAGCTGGCCTTTAGCTTACAGAGATCCATCTGCTTCTGCCTCTCGAGTACTGGGATTGAAGGAGTACATTCCCACAACTGTCCTATTTTACTTCTGTTTTTATTTATTTATTTTTTGAGACAGCGTTTCTTTGAATAGCCGTACGGTTCTGGACCAGGCTGACTCCAACCTCTCAGACCACCTGCATCTGACTCCTGAGTTCAAGGAATAAAAGTATATACCACCGGGCTGGTCAAGCATCAGTTTTGTTTTTTAAATAACACATAACTACATAACTATATAATTTTCTCTTTCTAAATATTCACTCAAATAACTTAAATTTGATTGTGCCTTTGATTCTTCTTTGTTCAGATATATAAATTCGCAGTTTGTACAAAATTTGGAAATTTTTCAGATATTACTTGTCTAAATATTCTTTTGTCTTTGAATATTCCAGTTATATTTTATTTGGTCAAAAAAACTTGTGATACAGTTCACTAATGCTCTCCCCATTAAAAAAATTTTTTTCTTCTTCACGATTCACTCAGAACAGTTCCTACAGATGTGACTTCATTGTCACCCTTGTCACTAGTCTGTGACACACCATAGCCTGCTGTCAACTTCCTGTATCTGTCCTTTCACACTATTTGTAGTTTTTTTTCTATAAGTTTCATTTTAGTCTTATTCAATTCAGATTTTGAATGCATAGAATACAGTCATAATAACTTTTGAAATCTCCTTCTGGGAACACCAACATCTGTATCAATAGATGGTTGGTTTTTCCTCAGGCCTGCGGGTCGTCTCTGCATAAACGCAAGAGATAGTTACTTAGTTCTGTCTACTAAATGTAGCCCTCTGAATCTCTCTCTGCTTACCAGAATTTATCAGCTACTTTTCTCTTGCTATGATAAAACACTCTAACAAAGAAAGAAGTGAGAAGAGTAAGGGATTGTTTGGGCTTACAGTTCTAGAAGGGGCACAGTCCATTAGGGTGGAGAAGACAGGGCAGGAGGAGCCTGAGCCCAGCATGGTACTCAGGAAGCTGGCTGATCAGACTTCATCAGGAGATCAGGAAGAAAGTGAGAGAACAGAAAGTGATGTCACCATATACAAACTCAAATACAAACTCGGGATAGTTTGTATATATACGACACAGCCCCTGGTAATACATTTTCTTCAGTAAGGTTCCTCCTCCTAAAAGTCACATAACCTCAGAACAGTGCCATGAACTGAAAATCAAGCACTCAGACACATGAGCCTTTGAGGGTCGTTTCATACTGAAGCAACAACAGACTCTTAGTCTTCCACTACCAAAGGCGATAACTGGAATCTCTGAGCTCGTCCTTACCCTGCTGAGACGTAAAACTCCTTCCAGGAAGACAAGGACAAAGAGGGCTCATCCCCAGACTTGTTTCTTTCAGGCAATACTGTCCTTCACTACTCGAGTCCAGTGTCTTGCACACATGAGGAATCTTTCTTGAGACTCTGTGGATGCCAGTTTAAGAAAGTACAGGCAATATGTAGAAAGGTGCATGCTCTTGTACGTCAGGCTAGTTTCCAGTTCCCACAGCCTCTTCTCTACACTGCAGTAAACAACCACAGTCATCAGGGGGCTGCTCAAAGCACGTACCAGAGGTACTGCTCCTGCAGCCTTCATCTTCTGATGTAAAACCTGCTTGGCTGGCCTCATTTGTGACATAATGGCTTCGATTTCATTAATCACTGTAAAGTTTCTTATTCTAGACATCAGATCCTCAGACTTGCATCACTGGTACTACAGAGGTGTGCCATTAAGCTGGTTTTAGGTAGTGCTAGAAATAGAACCCAGAGCTTCACGTATGCTAGGAAGGAACTCTACCAACAGAGGTACAAACCAGGATATCGTTTGTTTAATAGATGTATGTTGGGGGGTGTTAAGGTGGTAAAAGGACATGGCACATGTGTGGAGGTAAGAGGACAACATGTATGAGCCAGTTACCGCCTTCCAACAATGCTTTGAGTATTTAGTCGCAGAAGGCAGGCCGGTAGGCATCTGACTTCATCAGAGGCCGATGATGCTCCTGACAAGTGCTGTGAGAACGTTTTAAGACTTGGATTAAGTCTCAATTATGGCAGCGTAAGACGTATGACAAACAGAAATCCCTATTTCACTCCTTGTTGATGATATTCTAATTGCCTGTTTTGAGCACAATTCCTCAAGAACTGCAACTCGATCTGATAAAAGGGTTTCTGTGTTTCTGTTTTCATTTCCAACCCCTGGCTGCAATTTTTCAGTTACCTGTCACAGGCTTAGTAACCTGGGAAAGGGCATGCAATGCATGTACAGTGTTTTGCTGACCACACATGATGAATATCTGAAAGATTTATTTTCTTTTTGACAGTGTGTATGTGTCCATGTGTGTGGGTATGTGTGTGTGAGTGTAAGTCCCCACAGAGACAAGAAGAGGGTATCAGATACCCCAGGAGCTAAAGGTACAAGGGGTTGTGACAAAGCCGAAGTAGGCACTGGGAAGTGACTCAGGTCTTCTGCAAGACTGGTAAGTGCTCCTAACCACTGAGCCATCTGCCTGGGACCCCTTACATGACATGAATGACTGTATTAAAAAGCCTCTGAAATTAGAAGAAGTGTTGCTCTGATAAGCTTATAAAGTAAAAGTACTTATATACATTAATGCTCAAGTTCTTAGAAGAAAAACTGGGTTTCCAACACCTTAAATACACTGAATTAAAATAAATGCTTACAAAAGCCAACTGAGAGGCATTTTTACAAACTCACATTTACCTTATGTGGGAACACCTCGACAAGCAAGACCACAGCAAAAATGCTGGTTTCATAAAAACAGCTGGATCTTCCCAGAACTATTGTAGTAAGTGCAATGTGCCTGGTTATTTTTAATTCACTTCTGTAACACTCAAATTTACTAATAAGTAATTGAGAATTATTGATACTTCTTGTTTTATTGTATTTTCATGTTTCTTTAACCAAACATAACCAGTATTTTAATTAAATAAAATTGTATTTAGCATGATTTTGTAGTCCATTCACTTGAGCTTCACTTTGATTTTTAAGTGGCTCAAAATATTAGATATATATTAAATTTATTGTTGGGTATTCATCAGGTACTGAGTCCATTTTGATTGATAATAGTGAAACGCTAATTTTTCATCATCATAGACATAGAAACAGAGACAGACAAACAAACCTGCCAACCTGCCAGTGTCCTGATTTTCCATGATCCCCCCAGAATACTGATGTTTGGGAGAAATAAAAGTGGCTTTACATTTACCAGTGTTCCTCTTTCATTTCTTCTGTGAAATCAAAGTTACTTACTTTTTGGCCAACCCTCTTCTCCCTTTATATCTTCCATCCCTACCCTCCACATTAAAACCTCCCATCGACAAATCTCTTCATTCTCTTTTCGTATCTCATGCATGATGCCCTCGTGAAGGATCCCCCATCCCAAACGCCCTTTACGAGTTTAGTATGTCTGCAGGTCTGCAGAGCTTACGAGGCCCTACCTCTCCTGCTGAACTGTAGGCTACCAATGGAGTCTGAGGGAAGGGCTATCACAACCTTCGGTCAGGCACCTAAGGAGGAGTCAACCAGGCCCCTAAAAAATAGTTCCGAACCCGGGACCATGTGCCTTTCTAAAGAAAACAGAGCTAGACAACAAGGAGCACCAATACCCAAAGTCTCCTGATTAAAGAAAGGAGCCGTAGAGAGAGGAGAGAGCGGAAAGACATGGGAGGGACATAAGGGACTTGACTTCAATAAATGAGAATGAGCATTATGCATGGATGACATTTTCAAAGTAAACCTAATAAAAGGTTCTACACTTCTAAGAGTTTTAACTAAGGATTTGACTCTATTGGATGAATGCTTTACTTGGATAAATACAATACTTGCGGAAAAATGTAACTATAAATGCTCTTGGTTTCTAGGAAAGGAACACTTTTGCTCAGGTTAGAGTTTTAAAGTGTTTCTGTCTTTATCTTGTTTCTGCATACTTTAAGATTTTACTCAGGACCTGGGTGAGCTTATTTCCTGTATGAAAGAGTGCATAGGTCAAAATTATCATTGTTGCAACCTTAAAATTTGAAACAAAATTACCTTTAAATACTCAGTAATCCACTTCAAATTGAGAATAAACACAATACTGGTCTTGAGGAGATGAAACAGCAGTTAAAGACATGTGAGTTCATTACCTGGACCCCACAGGACACAGGGAAAAAAATGATCCCTATGGTACCTGTGTACCCACCCATACATGGATACATCTGTGTAAGTGAGCACTAGAATCAAACAAATTATTGAACACAGTGCATACTAATAGCACCTGAGCTTGCTAGTTTTTATGTTATAAACTAGAATCATCAGACCAGAAAATGCCTTAAATTAAAAAAATGCCTTCATAAAATCTGGCTGTATGAAAGCTTGTAGGGAACTTTCTAAAATAGTGACTGATGGGGGTGTGGTGGAAAATGCACTATGGGGTCATAGAGAGCAGGTAAGACTTAACACTGTGATAGTCTAGGATAATTATCTCCAGAAAGAAAACCCTAGAAAAGCTATTAATGAAAGTTCGGCCCAGTTGTGACAGAAGACCCAAGCACTTCAGAGATGCCAATACCATGGGATGACCACCAAGAACAGAAGCAGCTGTTAAGACAGTCAGCAAAGCCTGACAGGCAGAGTGTGGTTCAGAGGGTAGAACCAACCAAGTGTTCCAAGCCCCCTGGAGGAAGCCCGGAAGATGGTGAGTGAATATATACATTAAACATTGAGTCATTTACAAGCTTTGGGTTTGGTTTTACTTTGATCTGGTTATGATTGTTCCCTTGTTCTTCCCTCTTGAAATAAGAAAGTATTTAGTTTATTTTGATTTCTTTTTCCTGCAGGAGTCCATATTTGAGAGTATCCATTTTAAGTTTTAAAAGAGACTTGGGATTTTTAAATAGACCGAATTTTACAGTGTTGGAATTTGTAGAGACGGTGGGAATTTTAAGGATGATTCAACTTTCTTAATGTGATTTTATATTGATGTGTGGAAGAAGAAAGAAAAAAATTTTAGCTTAACAGTGATGATGGGTCAATGGTGCACAGAAGTTTTATGTCAAATTCACACAAGGTACAGTCATCAGAGAGGGAACACTCAGTTGAAAAATGCCTTCATAAGATCTGGCTGTATGAAAGTCTGTATTTTCTTAATAGTTATTGATGGGGGAGAGCCCAGCTCATTGTGGGTGAGGCTACCCTTATGGCTCTGGGCTCTACTAGACGAACAAGCCAGTAAGCAGCACCCCTTCTGGCCTCTGCATCAGCTCCTTCTCCAGGTTTGTACCCTGCTTGAATTCCTGTCTTGATTATCAGACAAACCCTTTCCTCCTCAGTTTGCTTCTGGTGATGATGTTTATTATGATATCTTACTTAATACTGTGGTATTTAAATCCCTACCTTCAGCTCTAAAGAAAGAATTACTTTATTATAAAGTAAAAAAATAGAAAAAAAGAAAAACACTACAACAGGAGTTATATTAGTTCTTTGTTGTAAAATTATACAGTAAGGCACCTTCTCAATTGAGGCTCCTCTCTGATGTCCGTACCTTTTGTCAAGTTGAGAAAAAACTACCCTGAACAACTGGCCCCTCTGTCAACTTGCAAAACCAACTAATCACTGGTAAGCTATAACCTTTTCTTTCTTCTTTATCCTCCAGACCACAAATCAATATAAAATCACAATAAAAAGTTCTCGAATCTTAAAATGCCCCAAAGTCTTTACAAATTCAAAGGCTATTAAATTCGGTCTATTTAAAAATCTGAAGTCTCTCTTTAAATAGAAAATCTCTTTTGAAATCCAGTCTCTCAAATATGGGCTCTCATAAAAAAATATAAAAACGTGTAAAATACGAAAGGAGATGGTGCTTTCTCGAGGCCTCTGACAGGCCTCTCTCCTGCTTACACTTTGTCTACAAATGTAGTACTGCTATCATCTTCTCTGCAGAAATAATTATGTTTCTTAATTGTTCTTGTTATGAACTCTCATCAGGTACGTCTCTTCTTAAAAGGCTAAGGGACAAATTAACCACAGTCATTTCAAATCTCTGTCACCTACTTAAAATGTCTGTTTCCCTCTGATGTTGTCTCGGAGAATGTGCACTGAGCCACAGGCATTAGAAGCAATCTGATCCTCCACAAGACCTGAAGAGTTGCAATGTCCCCTTACTACAGGGCCGACCCAGGTATGTGAAACAATGAAGACTTCCTGGAGTGAGCTCCTCTGCAGATGGCTCAAGTCACTGTTCAATGAACACTGACTTGATCAGCGGGCTGACATGATGTTTCTAGAGCACTTGGGAATTTCATGAGCTAAACTTGACATGAATAATCCCCAGTGACGTTTAGAGATTTAGAAACTTGTTTGTTGTAAAAAGAGACAGAGACAAAAACAGACAGACAGAGAAAGAGAGGGAGGGAGGGAGGGAGGGAGGGAGGGGGGGGAGAGAGAGAGAGAGAGAGAGAGAGAGAGAGAGAGAGAGAGAGAGAGAGAGAGAGAGAGAAGTAGTTTGGGCAGCTCATAACCAAGTTGTGTGGAATCCTTAAAACAGAGAACAGGTTTTTTAAAAATTTCCTTTTGAATGTAAAAACTGAGCTATGAACACTGGCACATATACAGCAGTCACATTCATGATTTGAACCTGGAAGTCTTGGAAGAGAAAGGCCAGGCATGTGATATTTTATCCTCATAATTAAACTAAATAGCAGCATAATGACCCCCAGCAGAGAAGGAATTACACAGGCTAGAAAAATGATTGTGTGTGTGTGTGTGTTTGTATGCGTGTGTTTGTAAAAGAACACATTTTATCTTTTTCTCTTAAACCATCCATAACCTACAATTGGCAGTTATCTCCTACCTGAGTTCAAGGACAGCTTAGCTATACAAAAAGATTCTGCTTTTAACAAACAAACAAAAGCTAATATAAATTATTCAACAAAGCAAAAAAGTGCAAAGGTTTTTGTACCGTATTAATACTTTCAGTTTACATACATGTAAATGCAGGCCCTACATCATATGACCTATACTGTTATTTGGGAGATTTTTTTCATGAAACAGGGGAAACTGTGTCTCAAGGGGGAAAAAAAGGATTTCACAGTAACTATGAAAAATAAATAAATGTTTCAGACAATCTGGAAGATGGGGGCAGGACTCAGAAAGTCTCATGCTCTCTTGGACAAAATTTGCAAAATGTTGATTAAATAACATATGTGTGAATGTCTGTGTGTGCAGGCATAGTCACCGGTACCCAAGTGGCCTCTAACAGGCTCCACCTCCAGGATGACCTTGACCTGTTGATCATCCTGCTTCCATGACTAGAGTGCTGCAGTTAAAGGTGTGCATACCATGTCTGCTTGTGTCATGCTAGCAATAAAACACAAAATCTAGGCAAGTTCTGAACCAACTGAGGTACAGCCTGCCTTATGATTTTTAAAGATTTGGATATATCTGTAGCCAAAAATGAGAAGAAACACATAGTTTCGGCAGTCCTTAGCCCATACATTGTATGCATGTTTATTCTGAAGTTCTTCAATGAAACTCTAAAAGCTTCAAAAGTGCACCCTACCTTCACTCACGGTGTAGATTAATGGGTGACCTCTGAGACACAAAACAGGTTTTTCTATTTTGTTTTTACTTTGTTTCATCTCAATTTAAAAACCCTCTGAGAACACAGATACATGTAGAGCTTTCTCATTTCCATGATTGGAGCCTGGAACTCCAATGAGCAAGGCCAGTCATATGACAACTTAAGTCCTCCTAATCAGACTAATCATCCCCACAATGACCCTTAGGTAAGGTTTAAAGAACTCTCTACATGTTGAATGACCAATGAGGTCATTGTTTAGCGTTCACATTCACACTAACCATTTTAACCCTGATGAAGACTCAAACCAGGTGGGCATTGAAAATCAGGAGACAGAAAGGAAAGAAAGGTGTAACACACTACTGCTGTAGAAAAGTAAAATGAAACCACTCAAGTGGCTCAGCTAGGAAAGTGCTCAAAGCCAGAGGACATCTGACAGCCTGAATTCTACTCCAGAGGAGGAATCATGATTTCCACATGTGGAAGAGACCATGCAGTAGGCTTTGCTTGTTTGTCTTAAAGGAAAGCTGGTGAGATTGCTCAGCAGATTAAAGTGTCTGCTTCAGAAATCTGATGTGGATTCATTCTTAAAATCCATGCAAAGGTAGGAGACAATGAATTGCACACACCTTTTCTCTGTTCATTCCACACATGCCATGACCCTAACACCTGCAAATGCACACAACACATGCACAAAATATTTGAAAATAATTATAGAGTACATAAACTATCACTGGTGAACGCTTAAAAGAATATGTTTAAATTTAATAAAGTCAGTCTCATGAACAGAATCAGCAATAAAAATGTTAAAATAGCTATTTGATGCTCAAAGAAAAATTATATACATAGAAGTTCCAGGTATTAAAGTATACATTTGACTTGGGGAAAAAAAGTGGTTTTACACAAATAAAATCTCATTGGGAAGCATCTGCAGCACCTGAATGTCTCTATAACTCTCAAGTTCTAGGAACCAAAACAATTAGCATGTTTTTACTAAGGAAATTGTAAATGTGACAATTCTTATCATAATGGCATGTGCGGTTGGATGCCTCTGCACCAGAGAACTCAGGATTCCATTTGTTCATGAGGTTCAACTGCTTAATACTATAAACAGTTACTTCTAGAAAACCATCCTGTTAATGCTCATTCCCCACATCCAGGAGATACAAAAACATCACAATACAGTTGTGTGGCAAAGTTCTTAAATACATATTTTAAAACTTCTCTTAAAGTAAAACCTACTGGGCACACATAAAGCTCGATGTTTGATTTCTAGCCTCACATACGCCAAGTGTGGCTCGGCACATGTCTATAATCCTAGCACTCTGGAGAAAGGAACAACCAGGAACTCAAGGTCATCCTCAGCCTATACAGCAAGTTCAAGGACAGTGGGGGATGCATGAGATTTTGCATCGAAAAAAGACGAATGTACAGACATAAACAAGCTAAAAGCACTAACATAATAAAATATATTGAAGACTACCATTTGCAGTCAAGATGCTAACTTTCTATGTTGTCAGTGAGTTCAGTGATAGCCCGAATTTTCCTTCGCAATGTCATAGGTATCACGAGTAGAATGCCTACTGTAGGAGGCATATTTCCTATATGGAAAAGGAAAATGCCCTCATTCAGAATTGAAATTGAAATAAAGAATGTAGAGAGATGGCTTAGTGGTTAAAAACAATTTCATTACAGAGGACCTAAATTCACTTCCCAACTCACACATTAGGGAGCCACAACTGTCTCATTCCAGCTCTGGAGAATCTGACATCCTCTCTGGCCTCTTTAGGCAATTGAACTCATATATGTATCTACACAAGATTTAATGTAGAATTTCTCCATATTAAAAAAAAGGAAATGAATAATACTTTGCATAGTGCAAAATTTGCATATCATAACTGAGGTCAGTTCTTGAGGGGCACCAGTAATGCTACCTGTGTTTCATGTTCTCAATTCCCTCAGATAAACATTAAGAGCAAACCCGGTGTTCAGTCATGATAAGAGTTTATGAGCTGTGATCGATACAGGAAATATTAAGGGTGCTGTGGGAACCAAGACTGGTGTGCCTCCTTCTTGTGTTTTTCAAGTGCTCCATAAAAACCTGAGGCAGCTTTCTGAACTGAGGCCATTTTGCTTTACAACACCACAACCAAGGTGACAGTTTATAAGCCCTGACAGACAGTTGTCACCTACTTGAAAACAGCCACTACTCCCAAGTGACCATGATTTATTATCCACAGTCTCAAGTGGAGAAGGCTATGGTTCTTGTTTGTTTTGTTTCCTACTCAAGGATTGTAGAACAGCCATTAAGAGAGTAGGAAGAACATCACTTTAAGCATGACTGTTAGTGGGGCTAATTACTAAAGGAAAATCAGAACGTATTCATTAGTCAGCTAAGTGAATTAAGGTTTGTTAGGAGAGATTTATAGCACCAGTCCTTGGGCGAATGCTGGTCTTCCAGAGCATATGGGTATGGGACCTGACAGTATATTAACTCTCTAACAGCATGCCGCCAAGGTGCTTTTGTTAGAACGACACTGTTTTTCTAAATGGATAAACACTTTGATACCGAACAAAATGCATTTTAAATGTTTGTCTTCTGAAGGCAAGTACTGGGAGTCTGAAGAGCCTCCAAGTATCAGAGCCTCCAATAACTCTTGTTTACAGTCAGCGCTGACTACAGGAAAATGTGACACTTAGAGCAAAACCCAGCACTTCTTCTGTTAACAAGCCCCAGATGTGTGTTCTAATGTTGTTCACAATACTCTTGGTGACTCACTGAACTCTAAGACTCTCATGTAAAGGGTAGAAAATGCAACTAATTTACCCTTTGGTTTTGTGTGTGCTAGTGTGTGTGTGTGTGTGTATGTGTGTGTGTGTGTGTGTGTGTAATTATTTTTAAATATACACTAAACTTGCTAAATATATATTTTATGCCCAAATTGTCTATTTGTTGTTTATTTATCATTTGTTATCTTCTCCTTGAGTTGTAAGAAAACCCAATGCAGCCTTGGTGTTGCTTGTCTCCTTTTTAACAAGTCAGCAAGTTCCCTTCCTCCTCATCTCTTTCTACTTCCTGGCTCCTCCTGACCGCATCACACACTGCTTGTCAGTCAGGACTCCTACCAATTAGGTTTCGCTGTTTTCAGGTGAGGTCTCATGAAGCCCAGGTTGGCAGTGAACTCTCTGCATAACTGAAGATGGTGTTGACCTGGTGAACCTCCTGCTTCAATCTCTAGATCGTTGGTATTGTAGGCATGTGACATCATATTAGTTTTGAGGTGCTGAGGGATGGAATCCAGGGCTTTGTGCATGCTAAGAAACACTCTGCCAACTAAACTTCGTACACCACTCCCATGAGTCAATTATTTTAAACTGTGTGATCAAACATTTGAGGAGAGCAACTTAAGTGAGGAAGGATTTGTTTGGCTTTGATGTTTCAGAAGTTCACGCCTATGACCATATACCTAGGTATGAAGTGAGCTTGTCCATTACATAAGCTCCAGTGTGTGGAACAACCTGTTCCTTTGAGGCAGACGAGGAGAGAGGACAGAGACAAAGAAGAGAAAGGCAGGCATGAACACACAAGAGTCCCAAGTGCATAATTATACCTAAACACAAAGTACTTCCTTTAACAAGACTCGGCTCCAAAAGCTTCAAAAACCAAAATGACACAAATGGTTTGTGAGCCAGGGTTTAAAGCATTTAGCTTTCTGGGAAACATATAGTATTGAAACCAAAACAGTAATCTGCCTTCTTCCAGAAATATGATATAGTTAACCCAGGTCTACTCTGCTCTGCTGTTTCTACTAAGGCTAGATGAGGGCTTTGGATTGAACTGACATTACAGGTAGTCAGAAGCTACACGAGGTGTATGCTGGTAACCAGATAGTAATGGTTCTCAAGCAAGAGCAATAAGAGCATTAATCACATAGGATTCCAGAAATCTAACAACTACCTGTGGCCAGAAAGACCATGGGGCGTAGAACATAACCTCTTACTGCCACTCTCCTAAATCACTCCGGTGTTCTAATTCTTATCCTTAAACCCAAGGATAAGTGCAGCTCCCACCTTTCATCAAAGAAGATCATTTTAGAAGCAGATGGACATGATTACAAAAAGCTACAACCAGTCAACATACTGAACACCTCTGTCCCTGCGGTTCCCAGGCCCGATGGATACACCTGCGACACAACTGCTGCATCCAGTTCTCAGCAACATCAAGGAACGGGGACAGATAGACTGTGCAAGTTAGAGAATCAAGATGTCTGTTACAAGATTATGATTTATGGATATGCCAGGGAGGCTTTACCCATGATGCCTCAACAGTATGGCTTCTTAAGTAAGATGCAAACAAATCCAACGTCACTTTATATACCAGCATAGATAGGGAAATCACGTAAGACCCCACCCCTAAATGAATTGCTAAAACCAATTAAAAATTTCAGAGAGGCAGAAGGAGAAAGAAACAGGGAGGGCAAGAGAGAAGGAAAAGGAGAGGGAAAGAAGAAATAAGGGATGGATGGAGGGAAAGAGAAAGGGAGGGAGGAAAAGAGGAAGAGTGAGAGACAGACAGAGATAGAGAGAGACAGAGAATATGAACTAAAGCCTTCCTCAGAAATAAGCTCCCTTATGCAATATCAAACAACCAGCCCTAAAAAAATACACATTGGAGGAAGCAATGCTAAACGGTTTCAGCAGATATTTATATATTTATTTGTTGTAATATAAAAACACAATAATAATTCACGAAAAAGGGACCATGAATTTGAGACAGAATGGTAGGGGAACGATATAGAAAGGCTTGCTTGGTGGGGCAATGGAAATTATACAGTAACACATTTAACAATAATAATTGAAATGAAATTAAAAATTAATGTATTTAGTAATACATTTGCAACAAAATTTTAAAATACAAATAATTACACAAATTATAACAAATGACCTTGGACTTTTCAAGGGTCTGCATTTTAAAAACTAAGAATGAAACAAGGTCACCATGCTGCAGTTTGTACCTGCTTCCAGAACTATACCCACAATCTGAGTAATATACAGAAAAGCAGTAATTACACAAACCCCATCTTAAAAAGTGTCATGCTGTGCGATCCCCCACGAATATGTATGAACCATAAAGTGTCTGCGGGTTGGTTTTCTGGAGGACTGAAAAACAAGAGTTAGCAAGCCAGAGATGTAAGAGAAATCACTGGAGCGAGAGAAGCGAGATACCAGCTAGGAGGCGGGTAGTCTAAGAAAGGAAGACTGTGAGGAAGCTGAATGTCATCCACAGAAACAGGCAGGATGTGTGTCCCTTTCACAAGAGCAAAAGCTCAGGCAGAGAGTAAATCTCCTGACTACAGGCACAGGGGCTCCATCACTTTCATAGCTTCCAGGGCTTGAAAGATGGTAAAGGAGGTAAAGTGTCACCCACAGAAGCATGAAGACCTGAGCTCAGACACACAGCACCCACAGAAACAACCAGATTTGGTGGAACATGTCTATAATCCCAGTGCCGAAAAGGCAGAACTGGTAGGATCCCTGGGAACTCAACAGCCAGCCAGTCTAGTAGGCTAACTGGTGAGTTCCAGGTTCTGAGACCCAATCTGAAGAAGTATTGCCTCTCTACTGACTGTGCTCACTCCCTTTTGGCATCACAGAGGAATGCCTGCAACTTACAATCAATGTCTTAAAACCTGAATTACTGAACAGTTTTTCCTTAACTGCCAGCCCCAACCTCAGACATGTTAAGTGGTCTTGACATGCTTTAAAACCCCAGAGTGAGAAAACAGGTAAGAAATATTAACAGATTAAAGGTAACAACTGTCATGCCTAGACAGCCCAGAGAAGAGGTCATTCCAACACCACCATCACCAGGGTGACAGGTGAAAGCACCTGTGTCTAACTAATGTCCATACACGGTGAATGATACCCATCCAACCAAACACAGAGTCGAGGTCCCCATAAAGCTACAGGAAGGGATATAAATGCTTCTATATGCTGGGTACAAACGGCAAAGCTCTACTTTTATTTGATTTAATTTCTTAGTGGTGCCCTCTGTGACAACATTACATAGTCACGTGACACCAGGTTTATGTACTCATTTGTTGTATGAGGAACAGACAGACTTAGAGGATGAAGAGATGGCTCCATGGTTACGTCTCATAAATACAGTCTGTGCAGCTCTTACATCTACAACAGGAGTTCACAAAATCTGTAACTTTAGCTCCAGGGATCTGACTCCCTCTTCTGGGCTCCATAGGCAAAGACACTGCTGTATACATAGTTACCCACAAAGGCACGCACATTCACAAAATTAAAACAATGAAAATACCTTTAGGAAAAAAAAAAACCCTCAGAAGTACATTTTATTGCTTACTATTGACAGTTCTATTCTCTGCACACTGATGATGTCACTGGGTTGAAGATTCACAACTCTATTAGGTGGGTGGTGAAGTAGAGACAGATCTATCAAATACCCCGCCCAAGGTAAAACAACTGGTCACATGAATCATTCTGCCGCTTTGGACTTCATCGCACATTATTTAGAGTGAAATTTTGTGTACATGTCTCAGAAGGAAAGAGACCCAGAACTGTTTAAATCAAAACAGAAAATGTATTCAGTGAGCTGACGTTTAAAAAACAAAAAGGAAAACCCTATACACACTCCAGCAAGTTTCAGTACGCTTGCCAAAAAGGAAAGAAAAACCCAGAAAACTGATTCCAAGTCGCCTATAATTTCATTTATATTTAGAATGTGAGCTGAGCAGGGGATACGTACGAGATGAGAGAGACTCGTGTGTGTCTGTGTGTGTGTGTGTGTGTGTGTGTGTGTGTGTGTGTGTATAACACAGTATTCAAAGCCGCCCCCAAATGTGCAAAGTTTGTTCCAATGCTTCTCTATTTTGTCTACTTTGGGAATCCTTTGCAATCCGCTTATGTAAATAGTGCTCTTCACTGCTGTTCCCATCTCTCAAATCTTCTGCAGAGACTGGAAAACTGACAGACCTCAGCAGACATCTTTGGAACACAAAACCAGGAAGACGTAAACAAATATAACCAGATCAAAAACAAAGGCGTCTTCAAAGCCCTTCACCGAAGCAAGACAGACGCAGTGGAGGAACTGAGAGACAATTCCAAGCACTCTTGCATTTGTCCAAGAGTGGGCAGGTGAGTGTAACAACGCACATCACCTGCACACAAATGTAGGCTCTAGCATTCATGGGTTACAGTGTATTTTCATGAACTAGCAGAACACTGGGATTTTCACCTTAGTTTACAAAAATCTCTACTCTAGGACAGAAGAGAAAACAAAGGGTTCTGGAATGAAGAGGGACAGAAAAGCAAGGGAGAGTGTTTAATAAAACAGTTCTTCTTTGCTAAGCTCCAAAGCTAGGGGGCCTTGGCCTTTGCAAACTCAACAGTTCATGATTTCATGAGAGGAATTAGCTCAGCTGTAGTGACTTCCAAATTTCAAAGAGTTGCCAAAGGCAATTAATGAGAAAAAAATAATCAGTGTGGGACTCAGCCCAATACTGACTCTCCTTCCTTACACACTCACTGAGAGCTGTTCTAATATACAGACCATGAGCACGCTGCAAACAGTACATCTCAAGTGGGGAAAGAGGACCATCACAGAAGTCGTAAATTCATTACTTCCATTTACACTCACCAATGTGGAAGTCAGTTCCTGAAACTGAGTCCTACATGTGATACGTTGGAATGACACTGGAAACAGAGCCCGGTTTTGATGAGGGCTTGGCAACTCCACTAAGGATTTTGCAGGGTGATAACAGAACAATGTGGTATTGGAAACACATTCCGAGGAGGGGCATTTTTATCATAGCTGAGAGCAGAACAGACATCTGGTACTCATCTTCTCCATGTACGATAATAACATGACAGCTCTTGAGATAAGAGAAGTAAGTTGATTTTACCAAAGCAACTATACCAAAATGGGCAAGTTTAAAAGCTAACCAAAGTTGTCACAGCATGAAAAAAAAAAAAAAAAAAAAAAAGCACTTTCAAACCCCAATCAAGGATTCATTAGTTATCATGTGTATTATTAGATAATAAAAGCATTACAAGAACTAAGGAAGTAAAAAGCAAAATAAAATGTCGATTTTTAAAATGGTCTTCTTCTTTCAGGGAGACTACACTGACAATAGAGCGTTCAGGCTGTAACTGAACGTGGTGAAGGTGGCTTTGGCTTTATGTTTGAAAGGGGGGTGGGGTGAGGATAGAGAGCACAGAAAACAGGCACCACAGCCTGCAGTCCTGACTTCCAGCATCCCAACCCACACTCAGCCTGGTGTGAAGAGATGGCAGATGGGACCACGTCTGTTCTTTCAACTGCTGAAGCAAGAAACTGAGCGCATCCTACTCCTTCTGGAAGCATGAATATTCAGGCCCAGTGTGCAGAGCCACCATAGTGAGCTAACTGTATGATGCAGGGCCAGAGCCAGGCTCACCATTCTCTTGGATTATAGATCAAGGCCAAGGCAGAGGAACCAGGAGAGGGTGCCTTGGTGACGAAACATAGGAAAGACTCAATCTTCACTGAAATGATGCTGATTTTCATAATTCAACCAGATATTCAGAGTAATGAGTCAGAAGCAGACTGATTAGCAATGTTGAAAGGACAGAGTTAAAAACAGCTTAACTGAAATGGTATTTATTGACTGTGTTGTGTAGCATGTGTTCAATCTTGGGTATTATAGTATCAAGTGTTACTTCAGAACACAATCAAGTTCCTGTAAGTACTGTAATACACAATGTTATGCTATCTTGTGTAAATAATGCTGGTTTGTGATTCTTCCTCATTTATATCTTGAGAACCCACAAAGGATAATTTAGTTATAAAAATTTAATGAAGCGATCATTTCTCTGTCTTTGAATGATAGTTCAATAATCCCAGAAATATATTTCCTCCATCCCTTGTCCTCCCCTGAGAACAGAGTGTAAGGACCAGAAAGCATATAATGCATCTCTGTTTGACAAACTGTGGGGTGCAGTGGTGATTGCTGGCTTAAAAGCTAGATGCACCTACCAACCAATTATGAGGGAAACACTGTGGAAAGCCACCTCCCCGCACAATGAAATAACAGAAACAGCAAAGCAAGTAGCTGTGCACACAGAAGCTCTTCCAACTGCTTCGAAGAAGTCAAATGACTCCATATGCAATCTGACTTCCAGCAATTATGGAATTGGGCTGGCAAGAGCAATTACATCTCCGCATATCTAGTAAACATGCTAAGTGCCCCATCGAGGCAGATGCCTCCTGATCCTTAAGGCCCAACAGGTTAAACCCTTTAGAAATAAGACAATCCTCAATGAAAGGGCAGAAATCAGGGAGCTCGTTAGGAGCAAGGAGGACTCCTTGGGTGTCATTTGTTCACACTGTAATGAGGATTTGTTATACGAGCGGACTGATGGCAAGAGGAGGCGCGCAGGTGGAAGTGGAGGTGGACTTACGAAGTAGCCTGTCCCCAAGCTGGAAGGAGCTGAACTCTGCAAAGGAAGCACAGAGACAGAGTAGAAAAGTCAGTGGCCATTTTTAGCATGTTCTCATCCACACAGCTCATTAACAGCCCTCTCTGAGTTTTTTATCACACATCATATACCCAGGCATGAGGCCTCTTGTCATCAGCTGCTGATACACAGACTGTGTTGCTTGATTTTTTTCCCCTTTATATCTCTCAGCGACTCAGAGATGCTAACGTGCTATTTACTAGATTTCTGAGCTTCTGCAGTACACGTAATTGCCAATTTATTTGACAGGCAGCTGGGTAATGAATTAATGATGGCATTTTGCCCTGCACTGAGACTAAACAGGCACGTGGCAGCCTGCCTCTCCGACTTCCTGACATTCAAGGCCTGGGTCTCAAGCTATTTGGTTTTGTGGCCGCAGAGAGGCAGGCAAGAGGAAAAACGCCCAGACTGACTTGAAAATAAAAAGCCCAGTGGGTTTGGATGACTTTTTGGTATATGACCTACTTGCCAGTTGATTCCCCAAAGGCTTTGGTAAGCACACACTTGGCACTGTGCAAAAATTAGACATTTTGTAAACATAATTAGTTGACTAAAATGCAAAGAATCCGTGGGCAGAGGGAAGCAGTTTTTCTCTCAATAATATCAATTCAGACTGCTGCAGCTCTCATACAGTGAACCAACTGAAAATCAATAATTTGAAACCAAACTCAGGGTACCAAGTACTGAGAAAAAAGAAGCCATACTATGAATATGAAATTCATATACCTTTTTAACACCATCCATGTGTATGTATGTCTACATTAGTTTATGTGTACTATGTGTGTACACGTGCACAAAGGAGGCCAAAGGGATCCTCTGGAACTGGATTTAAAGGCAACTGTGAACTCCCTGAGGAAAATACTAGGAACCAAACTTGGGCAGAATAAGTAATCTTAACCAATGGGTCCTCTCTCCAGTCTCTAACTCCCCCCATTTCGAGACATGTTCTCATGCTGTTTAAGTTTACCCCAATTTCTAGGGGTACACACCACCACACTCATTTATGTACTGTTACCGATCAAGTGATGGGCTCTCTGTTTACTAGAAACCACTCAACCAACTAAAGTATTTGCCCAATTTTTGGACAAGGCCTCTGTAGTCTAGGCTAACGCCCATCTCCCTGTGTACTGAAGATAGCCTCGATCCTCTTGAACCCTTCTCCTGAAGGTGGGGAAAATGAGAGTGTGCTACCGTACCAGGTTTAAACACTGCCAGGGCCTCACGCATGCTAGGCAAGCTTTCCCCTAATGAAGACACAGCAAGCATTAGGCCTGGATTGGTTTTGTTTATAAGCTTTCTCTAAAAACTGTCCTAAGAAATTGTTTAACTTTGTGAGCAAGAAAGGCAACAAAATGGTCGGAAATGGAAATAATCCATTTTCATTTATTTAATTTCTAATAGGAACTTTGGAGTAGGGCCGCCCATACCTCCACAGAAGCCTCATTGCCACCGTCACTCGAGTCATTCACACTAGCTGTTACACTTACATAGCCCCCCTCCTCTTCTTTAGACAGCAGGCAAGAGTGGAACATGTGGCTATTGGCCGTGTCTTGATCACAAGAGGCATCGCAGAAATGAGGCTGAACTGATGTATAAATATGTGGATTGTTTGAGAGAAAAGAGGCTAAGAGAACGTGACATCTCTGTGACCACAACAGATATGATTTCTGTTGACTGTAAACTGAGAACATATATGATGTACTTATATAACTATAACGAACTATCTGACCAAATCAGCTTAAAAAAGAAAGGACGCATTTCAGATCTCAGATTGAGGATAAAGTTTATCACAGAGAGAAGGGCCAGAGTTTATTATGTCACAAGCCCCTAATCACACCTCATCAGCACTCAGAAAGTAGAGATTAAACAGGAAGTGTAGGTGCCCTATGCAACACCAAGGCATACCCTTAGTGAGTATCTTCGTCTACAGCAAGGCTCTACCTCCTAAAGGTTCTACAATCACCTAAAACATCCCTACTAGCCTTAAAACAATTGTTCAAACACACGGGCCCGACGGGCACATTTTACATTCAAACCAAGGGGAAGAGTATACGACTTTCTCACCATCTCCACACCAAACAAAAACAGCATGCTTCACAGCATTCCTAGAGGAAAATTTCCTCATCTTGTAAGCTCGGAGGGATAAAGCACCATGTAAGGTATGTCTGGTTTGTGATCCATGTTTATAATAAACCTTGCTAAAAGGCTAGCTAAATAGTTCTCTGTGGGTCGAGTTCAGTTCCCACCTCTAAAATCAGGTGGTTCAAAACCACCTGTAACTCCATCTACAGTGGATCTAATATCCTTTCTGGTCTTCCTAAGTACCTATATACTGGTGGCATACATGCACGCATGCGCACACACACACACACACACACACACACACACACACACACATACACACACACACACACCCCAACCAACCAACCAATAAACAACAAAACCCCTTCTTTGTTCTTGATTCTATAAGTAGGAAAGAGAGCGTCCAATCCACCCACCGTAGCCATGGAGACTGCTTACAGCAGTTCCTGACCATGTGATAATGTCATGGACCCCCAGTCCCTGTTACAGCAGGCAAAGGTGGATGACAAGTTAAGTTTCTACAAGCCAGTGATCCTGCCTCTAGGAAACAAACTCATTTTAGGATGAATGACAGAGAAACAGGGAATTTGTTGATTTCATTCACCCCGCTTGCTGAATATGTTTCATCCCAAAAGGAGAAGGATCACTCCAAACCAAGCTTCCCACCCCCTCCAAGCCTATCATCGTATTGTATAGCAAAGCAAATTACATCCTTGAGGTCTAAGCAAGCTCTGATATGCTCATTTTGCATATATATTGTGCATTACTTGGGGAGCGGGCAGAGAGGGGGGCTTTGTTGTGCATGTTTGCTCTGGCCATTGTTTATGCAGGTCTGACTGAATGAGGGAACAGTGGGTATCATTTCAATTTCTGATGTCAACATCAAATTACTTATTTAATTTCATGCCTGGTGAAGCATTGTATAGCTACACGCAGAATCATTTCAGTTCATTTGTTATGCTGTGCTTTCGCAGCGATTGGCTTGCCTTCCAACTGACAGCTTTAATTACGACATGAATTTGATTGCACTGCTGAGGAATTAACATAATGCAACAAAGCATTTAAGCACCCTGCCTTATCACCCAGCTTCCACACACATGGGTACACACACACTGATAGACACGGGAAACAAGAGATGCTGGAACCTATTACATTAAAGGTAGACTGGAATCTGCTCCCGTCTACAGAAGACACACATGCAGAATCATAGCACCAAAATCGATCGACAAAGGCCAAGGCACTGAACATACCATTTCAATATTTTATCATTTTTTATTTGTTATCTATGAATAACGAAGCCTAGTGTATCCCAAGTTGACTAGGAAATTGTTGGTGGACTTGATTACCTGAAACATTTTTAAATTCTCTCGACAGATGGAAGGGTATTCAGTGCCCACAGACGCCAGAAAAGGGCACCAGATTTATTGCAGTTAGAGTTACAGGTGGTTGTGAGCTACCCAAAGTAGGTGCTGGGATGTAACTTGGGTGCCCTGCAAGAGTAGCAAGTGCGTTTAACCACTGAGACATCTCAAAGCTCCCTAGAACTCCTTCTGCTTAATTGACTATATACATGCTTGCTCACACACACACGTGAGTGTGTATGTGTATGTGTGTGTGTATACACATCAGAGGTGAACATTATGTGGGCACTAGAGAACAAAACTGAGGTCCCCACATTTACTTGACAATCACTTTATGGTCTGACCCATTATTTCAACCCATGCCAAGTTTATTTAGTACCAAGTGAGTTAAATTCTTAGCCCTCTTTAATCATTTTTTGTATGTATTATCAGATTTGTTTATTTCAGTTTATGCATATTCATGTTTTACCTAAAGATACTCTCTCTCTCTCTCTCTCTCTCTCTCTCTCTCTCTCTCTCTCTCTCTCTCTCTCTCTCTCTCACACACACACACACACACACACACACACCATTCTCTGATACCCTCAGAGACCAGAAGAGGGTATTAGATGCCCTGGAACTCGAGTTGCACATCTCAAAGCCACCATATAGGTGCTAGAAACTAAACACAGTCCTCTGTAAGTGCTCTTAGCCATTGCACCATGTTTTTACTGCTCCTACCCTCAAAGCCCTCGTTTTTTTTTTTTTTTAAAGAAACGAGTTTCCTGGCACTAAATAATTGTACTTTCTAGGCCTAAACTATTAAAAAATCAACAACAACACCATCTTTCTATCTAATACATATAGAGTAACCATTCACTCCCTCCCTTTCCGCCCCACTGCTGCATTTTTCATTATGTGATGGCCCCTTTTCACTGCACTGAAACCTATGAACAAAGACAATGCCTAGTAAACAGACTTCTCTTTGTCCAGCGCTTTCGTCCCTGGTTTCTGGATGTAGTCATAGATAAACAGAGAGTCGTAGCTGGCAGCGTTCCTTTCCCAGGGAGAAGACGATCATGCAGAGGTACAGACCTGTACTCCCAGCACTTGGGAGACAGAGGCAGGTAGATTTCTGTGAGTTCTAAGACAGCTAGGCCTACATAAAGTGACTGTCTCAAAAACCAAACCAAAACAAAACCTTCTATGACTCCAATGTTTAAACTTCCTGGTTATGGAGGGCTGGGGTGTTACAGACCAGCTTCAAATTATAGTGGCGTAGTTTTAGTTCCTTGGACTCCTCTTAACAGTTTTCCCCACACTTGCTGCCACCTGTGAACCAAACAATATATTCAGAAGGTGTCTTTTTTCATGGCTTTACTCATTAACTGTAAAAATTTCAACCAAGTACTATGTTGGAACATGGTGTCAACAGTGCCGTGAATCTGTCTTCCTGGGACATGGTCACTCCTGTTTTGACTCGAGAATAACCAGTCTCCCATTCCCTTTAAGAACATAAACCTTAGCTGAAATTATTTGAAAATTCAAATCATCTTCTAAGTAAAAAATTCTGTAAGTGCCTCTCAAAGGCCAAGCCACAAAAAAAGAACTGTGCTACAGAACATGTTAGGAAACGTGTTTCCCCAGCTTGCAGTGTACTGGGATAATAGAAGGCTCTCTGCACTATCCTGCTGTATGCGATCAGAAACAAAACCAGGACTTAGAAAAGGGCACAAGCAGAAATGCCCAGTCACACAATTCTACAGAAACATTAGATGATGTTAATGTTAAACTTTCTATATTTCTCCAGGCAATTAAATTTTTACACTTATCTGCTCACATGTATTTAGACATTTGTTTGGAGACATAGATGGGCCACAGCTTTCTTGTTTAGAAGACAACTTCCAGGAGTTGGTTTTTCCTTTCTACAGTGTGGGTTAAGGAAACTCAACTCAGCTATACTCATGTTGACTCTTCCAACTTAGCTCTATGGCTTTCCCCTAGGTGATTTCTAATGACAAGAAGAAGGTAGATACATTTTTTTTTAATCTGAAGTGTCAAGACATACTCTTGTTAGAATTAGACAAAAAAAAAGTGTACAAAACCTGAAGAAAAAAAGCTAACTCTAACTCTGATTTGAAGAACAATGTCAGCCACTTTTGCTAAAAAGAATAAAATAGAAGGCTGGAATATATAAGGCAAGCCTTTGATACATGGTATTGTGGTTATTATACAAGACTGTTCACTGTGCAAGGCCATCACTACCTCTCAAATTCTGCTATATCTCAAGCATCACTACAGGTGGGTTTTTTGGAGATCCTCCATTAAAGGATACTCAAGAAGGGCCATGGGACCCTCCTGCACCAGGGTATTCTGGAGCTTCTCTGATAAGTTGTGTGAAACACTGTCCTAAGTATCTATGGCCTCAGAGAAGTATATGAGCTGAGAAAGACTAGAGAGAAAAGCTCCAACCATGTAGCCTTGGAGTAGCCGGCATCCATGCTGGGTGTGGACCATCTAATGTGGCTAGTTCATGTCTATTGATGCTTTTTACCATAACCCCTCATTTGTTGGTCTGTAAGCAAAGCCAGCCAACTCACTATTTCCCCAGAGACAACATAGGTGGAATTATACCTTGGTTTGTATCTGGGAAATTTGGAGAAAAGACAGATTTTTTTTTGTCCTAATTTTTTGATTTTTCTCTTCCCTAGAAAAACATTTAGCAACAGAGGTAGTGGCCTATGCCTATGTACGGCAAAACCATCTGAGAGGCATGAGGAGGAAGATCGAGGGTTCAAGGCCAGTTTGGTTTACATACTGAGTTCTAGGCAAGCCAACTGTACAAAGTGAGGCATGGTCTTAAAATAAATAAATGCATAAAATAAATAAATAAAAATAAAACCAGCTGTGTGTTTATATCCATGGAACGAAGGGACAGATTTAAATTTCTATGTTCTTTAAAAAAAAATCAGGTTTCCTTCGTTTCAAAGCCATGTGTGTGGCTCAGGTAGTAGAGTGCTAGCCTAGCATCCATGAAGCTCTTCGGTCTGTTTGCAGTAAATCAGTTACAAGACTCTAACCTGTGCTACATAAGACCTCTCCAAACCAAACCAAAATCAAAAACACCCTCTCCAAAGGAAAATAGTCTTTGCCAAAGTATCTAATCTACCCATTTTTAGGAAAAGGGGTTCACTCACTAAATGAAAAGAGCTTTGATTATATTTCTCTGAAATTCACCAATACATTCACATTTCCAGTATAGTGGGTAGAGATTAGGGTGAAGTTGGTAAAGGAGGAGGAGGACTGGAAAAGAAGGGGAGGGGTCAGGACAGTCAGCAGACTACCTGGAAGACTGTTGCAGGGCTCCTTAAGCTATGTCCTGTATACCCGGGTCTTGTCTTCCTGCTGGGTTCAGGAGGGCGGGAGCATCCATTTATTTGCCATCCGATCGCTACCTCAGCAATGTCTTCAAGTTATCTTATACCATTACTCTGAAAAGGACAAGCTGCTTGGGCTTCCTTAGGAACACTCTTTGCCTCAGTCTCCAGCCACCACAGGCTGTAAGGGGACACACAGTTGAAGCACATTTCCAGGAGGGAAGAAGCCGTCCTTCGGAGTATACCTTTATTAAATACTAATTCTAGTCTCCGCTCGGCGTCCAGCCCGCCTTTTCCTACATCTCTGTCACTAAGCAGTCTTCAGAGCTGCTCATTAAACTCGTGAAGTTAACATTTCTGTTTTAACAGCTTACCGACAACAGAGGATTTCAAAATTGATAATCCAGACTGGCTTTAGGTCCGCAGCTACTTTGACAACGCAACAAAATTGATTATCTATCTGTGGTGGTCTCCATGAGATGTGTTCCCTACAGGCCCCGGTATTTGAGAACTCAGCCTAAGTTGGTGGTGCTGTTAGGGGAGGTTTCAGAGGTATGGTCATGCACCTCGAGGGCTAAGGCCTCGTGCTACGTCCAGTTGCCAAGTGTTCATTCCCATTCCCATCGCCACACTCCCTGACACGACGGACTTCTATCTCTGTGGAGTACTAAGTCGGAATAAGCCCTTCCTTCCTTAAACCACCTTGGTCGGCGTTTTATCTCAACAACTGAAAATAACCAACGCACCGTCTAAAACCGATTTGCTCGATCCATTACAGATCTGCACGAAGGACAACACTCAAATTCAAGCTTCCTAGGCACAAGACAGAAGTGTGGACTTCACTCTCAGGTAAGCATGAACACTTCGCTTAAGAGCTCCTTTAACCTGAAATTTTTTTTCTTTTTATATATTGGCATCTGAGTCTGAATGATGACAATACCCAGGAAACGCATAGACATTTCATTCGTAGATTTTCCTAAAGCTTTCTTTTTAAGATCTGTGGTTATTTTTTTATATTTTTAAATATGGGCATCTGTGGATACATGCAGTACCTGACTAAAGGTATGAGAAGGCTTGGCAACTCAGGGACCTCAGAACCAGCAGACATGAGGGCGAGGTCCTGTGGCACAACTGGAGCTGGACAGGTGGCTCAGTTGGCAGATCTTGCCCAGCTAAGATCCAGGAAGGAATCATGGTGGTGTGTGATACTCAGGAACTGGAGGTGGGAGAGCCAGAAGTTCAAGGCCATCCTTCCATAGGTAGTAAGTTCGGGACTAGCCTAAAACACTCTGTCTAAAGAACTCTGAATGGAGCAACAACTTGACTAAAATACAAGAAATGCCATGTGACTTTTACCACCCAATGTGCAACCAAGCTGTTCACCCTCCTCTTCACAACCTCACCCAAAGGCCCTTATTCCAGGGTTTCTTCCTGACTCCACTCACTTCCACATTCATACAAAAAGCAAAGTTTATGTCTTAAGATCCACGTTATAACCACTGATATCCAGGGCCATACTATTTGTAAAGCTCCTCCGTTTTGATTGAACATCAATTATTCCTAAACATTGATTTCCTGAACTAAAGTAAGCCAGCCCTCTAGAGTCTTGTCTCCCCATCACACAGCTAGACAGTAGCACCTATCAAACACATGGCACAACTCTGCAAGCTGTTAGAATGGATCTCCAGTCTCATGTGGGCCAAAACTCTTTGCAGAGCCCCTGTTATCTGCCTGTCTGTGATGAAATTAATAAATATCTTACCTAAACATACCCTAAAGTCTCTCTTGAACCGAAACCCTAAAATCTTTAAGCAATCACTTTCAAACTTTAAAAGGCGTTTTAATTAAAAAGCTATCATGAATTGAAAACGATCAACCCTGTCCCCATATTCAATAACCCAGACCTTCAGAATGAAGGCTTGACATGATTAATTTCTGTGTCAAGTTGACCAGGCAATGACTGTGGGCCCAGATATTTGATCAGACTTTATCACATGGCCTAGATGAGTTTCAGATTTAGATCCACAGAATGTTCAGGAAAACAGACGGCCTGTCCTAAGGTAGATAAATAGACTACATTTGGTCTCAGGACTAAAGAAAATATAGGTGTGATATTCCCTTAGGAAGGAAAAAAATTCCTCCTGAATACTTTCAAGCCAGGGTATCATTTTCAACTGATTTCAAAAGTTTAAAAAAAAATTTTCTGAGTTTGATTGTGCCAAATTTCCGAGGTATTGGTCTCCAGCTGAAGTTCCTCAGGATTCTATCTTTATATCTTGTGAGTAAACTCATTCTGGATGAGGAAAAAAATGTTTGCTGGTCCTTTCCTACTTAAATCGAGTCTCTGGGGGATGCATATTACCACAATGATCCCGTTAGAATACAGGAACTCTATGCTATTTCTAACAGGTTCTCCTGACCTGTTATCCCAGGCTTCCATTTATTTACACTTTCAAGTTCAATCCCCAAGTTTTGACAATTTCCTCAATCATAAAATTTTGTGTATATCAGCAGCAATACTTCCCACCTTGAATAACTCCTCATGAATATCTATATTTTCAATTATTTCCCTTAACCTTTTTCTTCCTGACTAATTTAAACGGGTTATGATGTCTTCAAGATGAAGACAATCTCCAAGTCCTGTGGCCAATTCCATCCTCATTGGCAACACGTTGTGGGGATACTTAAAATAGAAAACCCAAGCCCACTGGGTTAAGCTTTGCCCATGAATCAGATCTAACAACTACATCTAATTTGGGTTTGTTTGGTTTTCTGTTTTTTTTCTTTTTTTTTCTTTTTTTTTTTTACCTTACTCCTCTTTGCCTGCTGAATTTCAAATGGCAAAGCTAGAACAATAGGATGTCTTGATTACTATCACTTGAGACTCAGCTTCCACTGTCTAAGTATTTACAAATACCACCACAGGAGTATGGAAGACTGGAGGGAACTTTTATCTTAGTTGAAACCTCTGTAGTGAGTATTGCTGACTAACAGGGACCAAATATACTCCCCAAACTAGTGATAATAAAAAGAACAATACACAAAGAGCTGTTTTTGGAGGAGAATCTATCAGACAACAGGGGGTAGACTGACATTATCTGACTAGGAAAGGTGAAGTTCCACAGTAGGTAGAATGTTTGCCTGTCATGAACAAAAGTCTGAGTCCCAACAAGCACAGCACATAGCAGGCAAGACGACAGACAGCTAGTATCTCAGAACTGAGGAAGTGGAAGGAGAAAGGTCAGGAGTTCAAGGTCATCTTTGGCTAGCCTGGGCTACAATGAACAATCCTCCCAGATAGTGCCGGAGTAGCTTCTATATGCAGTGCTGGGTGACCCAGTTGGAGCACCCAAGGGTACCAGAGCTGAGAAGACAAACTTTAGAATTTGAGAAAAGAAAATGGAAAGGAGAAAGGTTCACAGGAATAAGATGCCAGATATGGACAAACATTCAAGATTACACTGAAAGTTCATGTTCAAGAAACATGAAATTGAGTTACACACACACACACACACACACACACACACACTAAATTAAAACTTTAAAACAGGTTTTGTGTTGAGAAATTTTCACAGCGTTCTGCTTCCAAATGCTGTCTGCAGGACACAGGTTGGATAGAGCAATGTGGCGGCCTCCTTATGACTTTCACATAAGAACAAAGGTGGACATTAAGAACAGGGAATGGCTCCCCAGCACCCCCAGGTATAAAATCCGTCACATTCCCATTACTCCAGGGGAAACCCTTTCACTGTAGAAAGGTATAGGCTGCATATTCACTCCAAGGAGAATTACCTGTAGACTGGAGTTCTTCTGCTGCCACACAGAAAGCACAGAAGAAAAAAAAAAACCTCCAAAGGATAAAACTGTTTTAAAGTTTTAATTTAAAGTGTATCAGAAATAAGGAAAACCTATAGCTATAAAGCACCTTCAAGAACTACTGAATGCCACTTCACATTCAACTAAAACGATTGTTAGGACTGGAGGGACAACTCAGTGTGGACAAACGATTACCACACTTGCAGAAAACCCAAGTTCAGTTTCTAGCACCCACTTTGGATGGCTCATTATGGCCTTTAATTCCAGTTCCAGGGGCTCTGACACCTTCTTCTGTACATGCTGGGTCACATATCATACATGCACACACACGCGTGTGCACACACACACACACACACACACACACACGTGCGCACACACACACAGAAAAAATTTCTTTAACTGACAGGCATGCAATAAAGCAGAAAAAGCAAGACCATAGAAGAAAAAAATACTAAGAACAACAGACATAATTAGTAGATGGAGAATTTTAAGTTATATTTCCTCTTCATTTATTAAAGAGACAACTCAGAGTAAGCAAAATACAGGCTAATTTGAAAATCAAAAGCCAAAGACAGTAGTATTTTTTTTCTTCAAAAACTGCATAGTGCTTGGCATGAAACCCAGAGCCAGGTGAGCTCTCTCTCTCAGGGCTACATCCCTAGCTTGTAAAATTTTATCTTGAGACAAGGGTTACTAACTTTCCCAGGCTAGCCTTGACCTTGAAATCTTCCTGTCTGGGTTTCTAGAAGAGCTGGGATTACTGGTGCCTCTGCCTTCCTTTCCTGCGGCAGCTCCAGGAGTAGCCATACTCATTCATTTGCTTTTCCTTCCTTCTTTTGTGCCATGTAGTGATTAACAAACACACAATATTAAGAGGAATCAGGTTGTTGTCAGGTTAGCTTGAAAATGGGTTTGCTGTTTTGGGACAGAGTCTACATAGCTTGGGGTGGCCTCGAAGGGATGATCTTCCTACCTCCATATCTCAGGTCTTGGCATTACAGGAGTGTGTCACGTTTTCCATGCTATTTTTAAAGGATATACTTTTGTACTAAATATGTGTCCAGGTTAGGGTTTTATTATGTTTTGTTTTTTCTCCTAAACTTGGGCCATGCCACAGTCATCTAGCAGAAAAAAAATGTCAACTGAACTTCAACTAAGAAATGTCTCCTAGGGAAGGCTGTGGGGGCATTTTTTTCCTCGGTAATAATTTATATAATAGGGACCAGCTCACAGATGATCCCAGGTTATATAAGAACAGAGGCTGGGCAAGTCATAGGAGCAAAAGCCAATAAGTAGCATTCTTCCACAGCCTCTGCTTCAGTTCCTGTCTTCAGTGAGTTCTTTTCATGATGCTATACACTTGAAGATGAAATAAACCCTTTGTTTCTCAAGTCACTTATGGTCATGGTATTTTATTACAAAAACAAAGACAATATTAAAATACCAATATACTTCTATGGCAGCCTATATTTCTTTATGTGTGTGTGTGTATCACATATTTTTTATATTTCTTCTTTTGTTGATGGACAAACAGGTTATTTTACTGTTTGGCTTCTATATATAAAAAGTCTCAGAATTCAACAGAAATTCTCCCTCTTAATTTTCTTATGTGTATGTTGAAAAGCAGTGGTCACATGTCGGATGACCTACATATCAGATATTCACATTAACAGAAGCAAAATTACAATTATGAAGTAGCAACAAAAACAATTTTATGGCTAGGAGTATGACCACACCATGAGGTTTGGAAAGGTCACAGCTTAGGAAGGTTTAGAAGCACTGCTCTGAGCCATAACTAAAATCTGGAATACTTCCAAAGTCAATATAACCGCACACTAAAGGTATTACAAGGTGAGTGTGAGGAGAAACTCCTGCCTATAACCTCCTGCCTAGAATGTGCAGGAATGAGGCAGAGGGATCACTGGCTCAAGGTCATCTTTGGCTAACAGCAAGTCTCATGCCAGTTCACAACACAAAACACAAACACCAAAAAATAAATAAATAAATAAACAAACAAGAACAAAAAAACCACACATAACAAAATCTCAAAAGAGCTAAATAAACATGAGAAACTTTTATGTATTCAAAACTGAGGTGAGCACAGTACTTATGATTTTATTATTGTATAATTATGACATAAAACTAATAAAAACCATCCTCCCCCACCCAAAAAAAAAATAAGGCAACAAAAACAAAAAACAAAAACCCAAAACCTTGCATTGTAACACACAAAATTACATTCATACTCTTTAATTAAATAACATATTAAGAAATACCATAAAAATAATAGCTTTGTTTAATCTCATTAATTCTTCTAAAAATGCAAAGTTCCACACACCAAACAACAAATTTTCCTTGGAAGTGTAACCAAAAAAAAAAAAAAAAAAAAAAAAAAAAGTGTCTTGGTGCTGTCAGCTTTGTTGGATACATGGAAATGTAACATTACCATATGGTCATATCAAATATCAGAGTAAAACAATATTGGAAATTAGCTGGGTGATATTTAATTACATGGAATAGGGTGGAGTAATATATTACCATACAAAATGGGTCAGGATAATGCAGGTTATCACCACAGTCTGAGGGACTTGATAAAATGGATCATAGTAAGAATGGCCCCCATAGGAACACATATTTGAATGCTTATACTCTAAGAAGTAGAACTCTTTGAAAGGATTAGAAGGATTAGGCGGTATTGGCCTTATTGAAGAAAGTGTGTCGCTTGGGGTGGGATTTGAGGTTTCAGTGGGCCACAGCAGGCCCAAGGCCTCTCTGTCACGCAGTTTCCCCCTGTCTCTCTGCCTGTGGATCAGGGCATAGCTCTCAGCTCCTTTCTCAACACCATGTCTGCCTGGCCCCATGATAACTACATCTCTAAATCCATAAGCAAGACCTTGATTAAATACTTCTTTTATAAGTGTTACTTGCCTTAGTCATCATGTCTTTTAACAACAAGAGAACACTGACCAAGACAGCCAGGATAATAAAGTATTATTTTATGAAATGTGAAAGGGTAATGCAGTATCATCAAATGGAATGATGTGATGTAATGAAGTATCATATGGAATGAGTCGGCATAATACAGAATTATATAAAATGGTCTGAGTAATACAGTATCGTCATTTGATATAACGCAGTTACCTGCAGTCTTTGTTTTAGTAGTTATGTCTTAGTAAAAACACTGTGAAGTATAGAACCTTAACATGTATGTATAAAATCACATGCATACATTTTACACACACACACACACACACACACCACATCACCACATATACAGGAGGCTCTGTGATAGCTCAGGGTTAAAGGTACCTGTTTCTACACCGGAGGACCTCAGTACTGTTTATGAGACCCATATAGTAAAAGGACAAAACAAACTCCACATATAGGCCATGTCATGTAAAACCTGATATATGCATGAGTACTTTCACACACAAAATGTAATTAAAATTATATATATATATATATATATATGTATATATGTATTAGTCCCTGCTTATAACATTTAACATCAAAGTATAATTTCTCATATTTCCTTGAACAAAAATCAGTAATATTTCCTCTGCAAAACAATGAGGCCCTGTTTGAGACAATGACTTCTAACTTAGGGTGAATGAGGAGAGGAGAACTCAGCTTGGTAAAGGACTATTTGTATATTTAATATTCATCAGGGCTCTGAGACTTTTTAATGCTTGAGAATGGAGACACAGTGAACCCACACCACCTTCCTTTGAAATGTAAACATCAGCATGGTCATTCCCAAGATTGTAAATCACCATATGGAAAGGTAAAGGTATCTGGACTTTGTTCTAAGTTCCACCTCTAGCCCTGGGAATCCAAGCTTCCCGAAGAAGGTGGCAAGGGCTATTATCCTACTGATGAGAAATTTCTTCCCAGAAGCCTCCTCTTGGTAACACGTATGCCTGGCTAGTTTTCTAAGATTCACAAAGGATTTTGTTTTGCTTTGCTTTACTTTGTGGCACTGACCAGAGGCTAAGTCCCTGGGAACCTGGGACTTTTTACTTTCTCTGAATCCCCTCTCACCTTGATCCATGTGGCTGCCTAAAAAGCACATGACTTTCTGTCTTCTCCTTCTTTTCCTCCTCCTGGCAGCATAAAGGCCCATGTGGCAGAAATCAATATATCCTAATGAGACACTTGTGTTCCCCTCTTTGGCCATCAAATTGCTGAAAGAATGGACCCAAGAGACTAGAATTTCACTTCTGGGATTAGAAAAGCCTATACAGCCTGCAGGGAAGCTAGAGGAGAAACGTACTTGCTTGACAAGAGATTGACAAGTGACCTTGCAGGGGAGACCTGGAGCCCATGGGAAACTACACCTGGCTAGATTGCTTAATTATCCATATTTCTTTCCTTCTATCTAAACCATAACTTCAGGAGGTATTGCTGGATCCCTTAATTCCTCTTCTTAATATGGTCACACTGAATAAACCTTATTATGATTTTCATTATTAATTTGGCTCTTTTTAATTGGCTTACCTGAAGATAGGTGAGTGAATCAGCTTCTTAGGGCCTGACCCCTAGCGTCTCCTCACAGAAGCTGTAGAAATTTACATTTTTGTCTCCCTATTGTTTTTCCCTTCAAAGCTAATAAAACTGTCCTTAAGATGTCTTTTGATTCCTGGCTTACTTCTCTTATTTAGATAACTATGAAATAAAAAAGGAAACCTCAATTTCCTTGGTAACGTGGGTATATTGGATGGGGGAGAAATCTGGTCTGCAGGTGCACAGGGGGCAAGTCTAAATGTCTTGGTGACTTCTTTTTTTTTTTTTTTTTTTAACAAGGTTTACAAATTAAAAATCTGTTAGAAATTTTATTAATAATTCCCTGTCTTGCCAAGAACCTAACTGGACAAATATCTCATCTTGAGAGAAGAAAACCAGCAGAGTTGGATTTTTAACAGATTCCAAGGTGTAAATTTCTAAGGACATTAGCATAGCACCATGTTGTGATCTCAAAAGCACAGAACTGCCTGACTGCTGTACTGGTTTTATCTATTTGGTGTATTTATTTAGTCTGGGTGAGTGAGCTTGACATCGTAGTGCATAAATTTCCAGAGTTGGTTTTTCTTCTTCCTTGTTGGTTCTGGGAATCAAACTCATTTCTTAACAGCAAGTGCTCTTCCTACTGAGACAATTCACGGACCCATCTCCTGTTTCTTAGGAAAAAATAGCACCACTCCACTATACTTTTTCCATGTTTATACAGTTTACATAGTGGAGTTATAGAAGTGAATGTCCCTGCGCGTGTTCTCAGTCGTGAGAGTACATGTGAGTGTAGGTATGGAAGCCGAAGGTGACACTAGATGTCTTCCTCAATTGCTTACGTATTTGCTAAGTTTTACCTTTCACCTATAAATACAGCCTATGGAAGCAGGAGTGCCCTGCAACTGTAGTTTCAGATAAACATGTGAGCTGTCATGTCGGTGCTAGGATTTAAACACAGGTCCTCTGGAAAAGCAGTCAGTGTTCTTAACCACTGTGCCATCTCTCCCACTTAAGAGCTCTATTCATTGAAGCAAAGTTTCGCTCTGACTCCAGTGTTGGCTGTGGTGGCTACTGAGCCAGTTTGTTCCAGGGATTTATTAACTGTACCCTGTATGCCCCGAGGTTACAGGTAGGATACTATGCCCACCGGGCATTTACTTGGATCCTGGAAATCTGAACTCTAGTTTGAGGCTTTGACAAGCTTACCCACTTCTCCATCACCGAAACCCCATAACTTGTTAAAATACATTTTAGGTCAACCTACATTTGACAGAAAGACACACAAACACATATACCAAGAAAGCATGCCTAACATGGCTACTGTTGGTGAGCCAGCTGAAGAAAAGGCACGAGTCCTGCATCACCAGAGCTTTGCAATGGCTCAAGAGTTGTCGCATACACGTCAAACTTACATCGCTGAGCCTCTCCCGAGAGCTGCTCCGCTGGAAACCCTTGGATTCTCCACTAGCGCTTTCGCTGTCACTGTCCCTGCAGCTGTTCTGTCCTGGCTTGAGCTGAGGGAAACAGAAAAAAGCAAAACAGGAGAAAGTCAGAGGGATGCTCACACATACATTTCCTGGCACATGAGCTTCGAGCCCTGAGAATTGCCAATCTAACATTCTATTTAGTTGAAACTTATAATGCTACCCTGTGTGTATGCACGTGTGTATGCATCGTAAGTGTTTACGTATGTATGTGTCTATGCCTGTGAGTATACCAATGCATGCATGTTGGTGTGATATGTACGTGTCTATATGAATGCATGTTGTATGCATGTGTGTTTGTGTGAGAGTGTGTATGTGTGTATACTCACAAATGAGTGCAGGTCTGTGGAGGCCAAAAGAGGCACTGGATCCCCTGCCCCAGGTGCTTGCTGTGAGCTTCCAATGTGAGTTCTGAGAACCAAATTCAGGTACTCTATTAGAACAGAACAGACTCTTAACTACCTCTCCAGATCCATGTTTCTTTGTTTTTTTTTTTTACACAAAATATCAATAGCTCAGAATAACTGAAATCCACCATGTCACCAAGGGCCATTTGAACTTCTGATTCTTGTTGTCTCTACACCCTTCTTTGACATCCAATTTATTTATTTGTTTATTTTTGTCCTGGGCACACGGTCTCAAGTAGCTGAATGACCTGGAACTCATTATGTATCTGAGTATGACTATCAACGTTTGACACCCCGTCATTCCTCTTCTGAAGACCTGAATTACAAGCATCAAGCATTAGCACAAGCGGGATGTGCAGTGCTGGGGACTGAACACAGAGGGTTTGTGCACACTTTCTTTCAAGTAATCCATAGTCCTAGTCCTGTGGCATGATGGGCATATTGGCCTTCAGAACTCCCTCGGGGTCACCTTTTCCAGAGGCAATATTCCTCAACCCCAGAACTGCGCATTCTTTCTTTCACCATCTCAGTAAGGACATTTTTTTTTATTGCTTTCTTCTAAAGCCCCCTTTCCAGGAAATCTTTTGTAACAGAGCTCAAAAAATAGCGCTAATTCTACTTTCTATCCCCATGAGCCCTTTGAGGTCTGAGTTTTCTCCTACATTAATGAGACATTTAGCAATTCTAACTTAATGCAGATGGGGAGCCTGTGAGCCTTTTCTTATCAGTGTCTTCCAGGTCAGCACAGTCTAAATGTCTGTCACCTTCCTTTTGTAAAGCAAAAATTTGGGGGCTAGGATGTAGCTTAATAGGACAGGTATATTATTATTTTACACCTCTGAATGTAAGTCTTCTTGAGGTCTATCAAATGAGCTTCATTTCCTATTAATTATACTACATTTCAAAACTTACTACATTTGCTTATGTGTGTATGTGCACAGTAGGGGGAGGTACACATGCCTCAGTGTATTTAGACCAGAAAATAACGTGGGAGTCTGTTTTCTCCATCAACCATGTAGGTCCCAGGAATGTAACCACCTTTATCAGCTGAGCCCTCTCACCCACTATAAGTGCCAGAAAGCAGTCGTTTTCCAACATTCAAACCTCCACAGAAGAGCATATGTGCTGATTCACAAGCATCAACCCATTATTGGCTGGCAATATGGTTCAATCATAGACTGATTGCACAAAACCCTGCGTAGTAACACACATACCTGAATCCCAGTGCTGGGAAGTGGAGGCAGGGCTATTGGTAGTTCAAGGTCATCCTTGCTACACAGTGAATTAAAGGACAGCCTGGCATACCCGAGGCCCTGCCTCAGAACAAGACAAGATGTATTATTTAACTAAATTCCCATAATGAACAAGCATAGGCATTTCCAATCAGGGACGAGAAACAGAGACTGATGAACTCAGAGTTAGGCCAAAACCTAGGACCAAACTCATGATTCTATTGCTGATTGCTAACTGGTTTAATACTCAGTGCCCAGTGCACATAAAACACAAAAGTCATGATTCTGAAGTGCTTGACCATTTCCTTTGCATTTTACGGCTGACCAACTCCCAGAATGTACATGGTAGAGAGAGCCTATTCCTATAAACTGTACTCTAACCACCATGTGCACCCACACATACTCACAAATAAGCAACTGTGATTTCAAATTAAAATAAAAACCACAAATCTTCCTAAGATACAACTAGCTTACCAAAACCTGGACATTGCAAATAGCCCCTTTTCTATGCTTAGTCATGAAAGGGGAATGATCTTTTAACAATGCCCACAACATACTTCAAAGGCTCCAATGGCAATTCTCTGACTAAATGTTGATCTGTGATGAGGGCAGAAACCAAGGAGGAAGACAAGGCATCATCTTGCTTTCATTCCCAAGGCCCTGACGGCAAACACACTTAAGTGGATTCTGTTTGGAGAACTGTACATAAAATCCACCCCTCCCCTGCCACCCCTTTTTTCCTCCAAAGCCCGGCTCAAGTTTAAAGGAAACTTAGGATTTTAAGCTGTCAGCCAGCTCAATATTTCAAAGACACAGGCTGACTACCCTAAGCGCTAAAGCTAAACCGCAAGATTTCAGTGAAGACGTGCTCATTCCTAATCCCACGAATATATTTTGAAGCTGGTATTTTCAGCTGCAACCGACGGATCATCTGGGGGTAGCATAAGCAGCTGAGAAGTTGTAATCCTTCGCCTGGAATTCCCAGCTATTACCTACAAGCAGGAGACATCACAAAGGCCAGGTGCGAGCTTAAACATTTAAAGACCCGAGAAAAATCAATCTGCTTGTATTGATTTGTCCCAACATCCACGGTGGCCAGTGTAAGAGAGCTTTCACTGTAACACGGGCAGCGAGAAATCTGACTAGCAGGCTTTACATTCTTACGATTATTTTTACATGAAAACTTCTGTGACGCATTCTGTAATTTCACCAGAGGCAAGCGAGTTAGACCAAATTTAACAAAACGAGGGAGTGGGTATCCGGCATGGGTGGTGGTCATTCTATCAACAGAATTATCTTTTATAAAACATACGGCACCAGGTTTTCTTTTCATTGGATTTCACTTTAAAAAGACATGTTCTTTGTTATTCTAGAACTGTGATCCCGAGAGAGTTTCACCTGCTATTGATGGCTGGGATAGATAATCTTGTTTGTCAACTTGATGAGATTTAAAAGTACCAATAACACAAACTTCTGGTCCTGCCTGGGAGGGAGTTCCTAGCCTGGGTTAATTGAGGGAGGAAGCCCCACCATGAATACAGGTAATTTTATTCATGGAATGAATGAAAAAAGAATGAGGGGGTTGGTGTGATGCCTCAGTTGGCAAAGTTCTTGCCCTGAATACATAAAGACCTAACTTTGGGATCCAAGATCCCAAGTAGAAAGACAGTCTTGGGGACATGCTCTTCTGAGTACAGGGCTGGGGGAACAGAGACAGAGAGATCACTAGGACCTGCTGTCTACCTGGTCTTACCATATCAGCAGGTCCTGGGTTCAGTGAGGAAAGGAGAGAGTGGAGAGGCAAAGGGGGAAAAAAAAACCTCTGGGTACTACTTTGGAGATGTGCTGTTGAGGTTTCCTCTTTCGCAATGCCAAACACTGGTTGCTCCCAGACATCACAAGTAAACCCATATAACATGTGACCTTGGACCTTGCCCCTGCCCAAGAGTTATTCCTGATTAGGAGCCAATATCTGGGCAGAAAAGACACAGGCAGGATTTAGGGTTCCCGGGCTTGGGGTGAGAGAAAAAGGTGGAGAAAAGAGACAGATGAGATGGGTTAGAGGTCATGAAAGTATAACCATGGGGGCTGGCTAACTGGAGTTAAGAGCAGCCCAGATGAAACATAGTACGTAGTAACTTGAAGTTATAGAGGGTAGATAAATGAACAGCACTGGTCCTAATAAACTCCTATTATAAATGTAAAGGTCACGTGTATCTTTTACCCGAAAACTGAATAATCAAAGCCAGGGTAGAAATCCCGGAATGAAATTAAAAATATTCAACAACAACGAGCCTACAAACATTTAATAACTTGGGCACTGCTACTCGCTCGGAAACTGAAAATTACAGAACTGCTTCTACTTGTCCAACACATACATGATTCAACATTTAAAACAGTTCAATGGACTTTCAGAATGAAAGGGTAACAGGTAAATAAAATAAGGACCGGGAAATGAGACAAGATCAACCTCACTGTACAGTTATAAACATCAACAATAAGGAATTAGGCAATCAGAGCTCACTGACAGATTCTGACATCTGACCAGCTGGGAAGGCCGGAGTTCTACCACACATCAGGGGTCACAGAAGCATTGGACAGAAATTACACAACTTCCATAGCAAGTATGATGCAGGACCAGCTCTCACCTCAAAGAGGATGAGGCATTCTAGAACCAAATATAAACGACCACAGGCTGTGGAGATTTAAATTCCCACAAATTAAATGTTCTGACCTGGTGACACTTTGATGGAGACTTTTTGTGACAGACAACAAAAGTTCGTAACTCAAAACACTTTTACAATACATGGGTAGAAACTTCAGGGGGAAGGACTGGAAGAGAGATGTCCTCTTAACTACAGGCCTCAGTGTCGCCTAAATGGGTTCTTAGTCTGGATAGACAGAAACTAGAGACACGTTTCTACATTTTGAGGGATTTACCTGATGCTCACAAATACGTTACAGAAAATGCAAATGTAGAACAGAGCAGACAATGTCCATTAACGAGGTTACAGATGGCCCAGGATGATGTGGGTCTGGACTTGCAACACTGAAACCTCTCCACATCTCTGAAGTTTCATCAGACACTTTCCTTCACACAACTGAACTCAAGATAAACAAAGGAGGGAAGGGCTGAACTGAAAAGAGAGGCAAGGTACCTCAGCTCCCTTTGCCCTTGTTCTGAGCAAAAGATAGAATATTGCTAAACATACAGGTGATGATTAAGAATGGCTACACCATGATTTTAAGTACTATATATATTATATACATAAAATAAGAGTATCGAAGACTTAACTGTTAAGGTTGCACTGTGAGGTTGTACTATCTTCAGACTTAAGTACTGAGCTTTCATGTGCGAGTCTGTGTGTGTGTTGTGAGTCAATCACCACATAACCAAGGAAGACCCTGAACTCCTAATTCTCCTGCCTACACATTACAGGGACAAGGATTACAGATGTGCACCACAATGTACGACCATTAAGTGTGCAGAAAACACACTAACTCATTGTCTATCCCTGTATTATGTGTATGTGTGTATTTTTGTGTTTCTGTCTATACATGGGCATGTGGGTATCCTTGGAGGGTAGAAGAGAATATCAGAATCTCTAGAGTTGTAGTCACAAATCACCTGATATGGGTGCCTGACACTCAAATTCAGTCCTCTAGAAGAGTAGCAAACACTCTTACCCCTGAGGCATCTCTCCAGTCCCATGTCACTTTTAGTTGAAAAATCAAGAGGATATAGAATTTGTTATGATATAAAATACTTGGGTTGACAGCCATCAAAAAAATTATGATATGAACATTGACTCCAAGTTTCTTTCCAACTTGCCAAAGTTTTGGACTGAGTTCATTTTGAATCAGATCAGAAATAAAAACCCCATTACAGTGAGGGCTTCTCCCCTCTCTGCAGCTATCTTTTTAAGTTAAATTGTATACAGATTACAATATGTGAAGGACTATTGGATGGAAAGCTGTATTATCTCTCTGGAGAGAGAGCACAATTCATGTCACAAGTTCTGTGATCAATTATTTTTTAAAGTATTGAAAACATTTAAGTATGTCAAAATGTGGCTTCTAAAATATTCCTAGAATACTTTGATATACATCTGTATCTCCCCAAAACACATAAACTGAAGACCCAAACCTTGGTACTTCAGATGGACGCTGTACTAATAGGAATGATTTAAAGGCTATTGTGGTAGCTCTCCAGGGTATCAGAGTGTTCTAAAAAATTCACCTGTTGAGAATGTAATTACCCGATCAATACTTTTAAAAGGCAATGTTATGGTTTGAATGACAACTGTCATTCATAATGTCTCCTATGTGAAAACTTAGTCACTGCCTGGCTGTACTATTTGAGAAGATAATGGACTCCATTAGGAGGCAGAGCCACGAGGGAGTAATCGTATCACTGGAGTCTGCCTTTGAGGGGCTATAGCATCTCTCTATAACCTTCTCTCTTTCCCTGTTTCCTCTGATCTCTTTCCTTCCCGTTCCTGTAGCCATGGCTTCTCTGTCATTATGAATTCTATATTTACCTGGAACTGTAATCTAAAGTGATCCTTTCTCTCTTTAACCTGCCTTTTTGTCATGGTGTATTAGCACAGCAATGGGACAGTAACTAATAGAGGTGGTTACATCCATCTCTTCTCATCAGGATCAACAAAACTAAAGCAGGATCAAGAGATATATGAGGATCTTCAAACATGGACTGAAAGGCCACTTGACACAGGAAGAAGGCAGTCACCTACAAGACAAGCCCAGTGCCCCATGAGATAGCCAAATAGCACAAACCTGGCATTTCCCTCTTCTTTTGTTTGTAAATTTTGGCTCTCAGGGGATGGAGTGTATTTAGGCTCTTATACAAGCTAGCCAAGCTGTTCACCACTGAGATGTATCTTTAGCTTCAAACTTTCATCCTCCAGAACTCCGTGAGCTGTACCGTTTGTTCTAACATCTGTGGCAGGTGAACACAAACAGCCCAGTGTCGTTCTTCCAATAGAAAGCCTAGCTAACTGGACTTGCCTTTTTTCCCCTTGCTTCTCTTTATCTTTCCTTCGTCCCCTCCTCCTTCTCGTACTCCCTACACTCTCATCCCCATCTCTCATCTGAAAGGTTATATAGTAGGTGTCACCTTTCTCTCCCTCTTTGGCCTACATCAATGAGGTCATTGTCCCTACACTGTCTTAAGATTGCTTCTGTCAAGATCCTCAACACTATATCAAAGGCATTTGCTGGAGCTTAGAACAAAGGGTTCAGCCACTCTGCCTAATATGTTAAACGTGAACTCAGGCTAATCTAATGATAAATAGAATCTGTCCTCTCCTCCTACTCTATTTCAATGACAATTTCTAAGGACACTAATGACCAGGTTTTTCTTTAGAATTCGATGTTCCCTGTTTGTTTATTCTCTTGTGATTGGAGACAAAAATCTCATCTAGGCCACGCTTGTGTCAACTTGCCAGATACCCAACTTTACCCTTGAACTTCATATCCTCCTGCCTTAACCTACTGAATGCAGATGATGTAGAAATGCATCATACCCAGGTTCTCAGATGCTATGGATGAAACCCTGGGCTTCACGAATGAATCAACCAATAGCATTGAGTCTCATCCCTGTGCCTGAAGGATGTAGCAAAGCAGAAGAGCTAAACTGGGCCTGGTGGCCCATCTGTCCTGCACTCCTGTCCCACATCTGAGGATGCTTCAGATGACAGCTTGCATTTCAGGTCAGCATGCATCATCCAGTCTTCCTATTTGGCCTCAGCCAGGTGCCTACTTGCTGCATGCACTCTGCTCATGCAGGGATGGGCGTGGAGAGCCGCCCCCACCGCCTGGTTGATAATGTCTGGGCTGGGGATTACAGGCCATGAAAGGCTGTTTTTCTCAGATGTGTCACTAAGCTGACTGGCAGCTAAAGCAAAGAGTACTATACACTCCTTAACTCAGTCCACAGATGCCTCATCCTTCAGAGCACGCAGTGACAGATTTTGTTCTGGAAAACAGCGATCATGGGTGATTTAAGTTATTTCAAAGAGTCAAGTGTAGTAAAAATAAAAAAAGGAAGAAGTATATAATTACTGTGAGTTTAAAAGAAATCATCATTCTGGCATTTAAGGTTTTTAAAAGTACTTGTTCTGTAAAAGGTCAAAAGCCACTACCAGAAGTTAATGGTTCTCTAAGTATTACATGGGCTTACTGACAAGATTGCCACTCCAACAATTTAGATGATGTGAAGCATTTAAGGTTCCTGTTTATTTTACTAACAGTTTTTTTTTTTCTTGTTTTGCAATAAAACATTCCAGCTCTAAGTTTTCTTCAGGCATGTCTTAGAAGGGCAGAAACCTGCAAAAGCATGTACTATAAAGTATGTAGGTGAGTCTTGATTCAATCCTCTGTTTACAGGGCCGAGAATGCATCTTGGTGGTTATAATTGTACCAGGTTACAGGAAGCCCAGTAATCCAACCCCAGTACCTCACATACCAAACCAGGCATGCTGGGATATTCTTCTGATCCCAACATCTGCTAGGCAGTGGCAGAAGGATCCCAAGTTGCAGAGCACATTTTCAAGTTCAAGGCCATCTTGAACTATGTAAGACAATGTCTCCCACAGAGTCACGGTGTATGATCAAGTACTAATTGTTCCCTGTGAGTAACAGTATTTACACAGGTAAGCTGATTGGTTATAGAAGTACACTGCAGTCTTTCTTCCTCAGGAAAAAAAATTAAAGGGAAATGGAGAGAGGGGATGGGGTGTATTGTCACATGACTTCTCCTACACACATTTATTGGGGCTGAGATGTGTTCTCATGAACAAGTCACTAATTACGTTAACTTTATAGTTAGAAGGAGTCTTTGCAACAGTGAACCAGGATGGTCCGCAAACCCTACAGAACTATCTGTATTACCTGCAAACTGAGGGACCGGCACTGTAGGCTCAGGGGACTACAGACAAATATCCTCCCACGCAGCACTGATGTCTTACTGTTTCAGGAGACGTGAGTACATCCAGTTATAACCCAGGTTAAATACGCAGTGATGGTGACCAGAAGGGGCCGCAGTGAGGATGTTTGTTTGACAAAGCTAACTGGGACAGGTAGAACACACCAACATTTGGTTCTTAACACAGGGGACAAGGCTGGTGACTGAAGACCCAGCTCTCTATTCTTGAAGCAATGTGAGCAACACAGATTCTCAGTGTTACCAAAAATATCAAAAAGGCGTCATGCAATCAAACCAGGAAGAAATGTATCTGCCTAGTAAGACAAATTTGAGATTGCTGTGCACTGTATCTGTGCACCACAACTTGGGTACATTAAGTAACACTTCTCAACCAACAGGCTGAGGAACCCAGATACAGAAAGAAGAGTCTTTGTCAAGAAAACCGCAGAATGTAAACGGAACCTGTACCGACCAGCAGTGAGAGCCTTTAGCTTGTACAGGAATGTAGGAAACCATACATATCTTTAAACTTTAAAAACCAGAACTAAGCCAAGCCAAACCAAACCAAACCAAACCAAAGAAAAAAACAAAACAAACAAAAAAACCAACCAAACAAAACCCGTCAGCTTTCTGTCCTTCCAGACTCTATATGTCTAAGTTCTAGGCTAGAAAGATGGTTCAGCAGACCCAGGTTCAATTCCCAACACCCAAATTGCAGCTCACATCCAGATCCAGGTGATCTTCTGCCCCCTTCTGGCCTTTGTAAGCACTGCATGCATATGGTGTGTGTGGTTTTTGTTTTGTTCATTTTTTTTTTTCATACATGACATCACTCACACCATACACATAAAGTGAAAATAAAATGCCTACGATATCATGGAACAATCAGATCCATCTGCCTCTAGCTAGCTTCCAAGTGCTAGAATTTCAAGCATGCAACATTACACCAAAGGTTTATACTCTACTGAGAATAAAACCCAGGGTCCCATGATGGGCAAGGGTTCTACCAAATGAGCCATAAAATCAGATGTTCAGTCTTGATGTTGGATATGAAATGATCAGTATGTGTGACGGGGGACTTATACTTTATCATAAGTCAAACAGCAACCAGCATCATGGGCTTCCTCATTATATCGTGGGAAGATGAATCAAGTTGGCTTCTAAATTTTAAACTTGGGACAAAGAGGAGAGAAAGAAAAGGGCAGAGGAAAGAAACAAAGGAGAGCAGGAGGGGATATACAACACCCACACTGGGTTTGTAAAAGCAGACAGATCAGCTGTCTTCTTCACGGGTATGCTTTAAAATTCTTTACTTCCCCATCCCAAATTCCCAATCCTCCAAACGGATCAAAGTTTTACAGATTATTACTCAAAGAGAGAGAGAAGAAATACAAATTAATAACTATTTAAGCATTCTGTTTCATCGTGATAACAAACAGATGGTTTTAATATTCTAGAGGCTAATTCCTGAACAATTAAAAACACAGCAAGACATTAACATCTAATGAAACATTTTAACTACCAGTGTATGCATCTGCCATTAATTCCCACACAGTGAGGTCTTGGATCTCCTCAATCTGTTCTTTATTAAGGAAAGTTTCTCCACTCTGAGTTTAGTGAAGTAGAGAATTAACAACTGTTTGTAATCAGCAATCAGCAGGATATTTCGCCAATGTGTACTGAAGCTTCGTACACTATCAGGCTAAAATTTATTCTTATGGTGGCTTTGATGTACACACACTTGCAAGTTAACACAACCAACTTTCCAATGGAGAATTCCTTCACCCAAACAAAACAACATGAACACAGCACCAACTTTGATGTACAAAACCCCTCACTGAGCTGTGGCCAGAAAACAGGCATCATTGGAAAACTCAATTAATTTGTGATTCGAAATGCCCAGAAATTGCCTAGATGGCAGTTTCTACCACGGGAATGTATGTGAAGGCAACTATAACAAGGACAAAACAGAACAGGACATACTACATTCCCACATCCAGAGGGTTAACACAGGTGGCTTCACTTTTGTGCCTGCCTCTCTCCACGCACCCAGTGAGTGTGAGTGTATCTGTGTGTGTGAGTGTGTGTGAGTGTGTGTATGTGTGTATGTGTGTATGTGTGTGAGTGTGTGTGTGTATGTGTGTATGTGTGCATGTGTGTGTGTGTGTGAGATGGCAGTGACTTCCAGAGGCAGAAGAGGATGTGAGATACCCTGAAGCTCAAAGTACTTGCGGTTGTAAACCATCTGACATCAGTGCAGGCAAACAAATTGGTTCACAGCAAGAATGCCACACACTATATACAGCTGAGTCATTTTCTTTAACCCCATGGTTTCTCTGAAAATTTCTCTACATAATTTTTAAGGTGTTCCCTAACAAACAAGATATATGAGGGTCTCAATTAAAATCCCTAGGAATGTAATGGAAAGCTGAGCCCAGAACACACAAGGATCACTGATCTGTGTGTACACACGTGGTTCTCTGTGTTCAGTTAAAGCCATAGGGTGCTAGGTTTTCCTTCCCCAACTGCCCAAGCAATACGTTACCAGCTTAGGGATAAGTGAGGTTAAACGGTGCATACAGCTGTTTCTATACTGAACTCTGAGTCACTGCCAAAACACTGTTCTGTCACCACAGGAAGCATCGTAACTGATAAGCCACAGGGACACATTAGAACTAGGTGAGGTGGCCTGTTTCTCTGTGTGAATACTGCATAGGTAGTTTTATTTACTGACACAGACGGTAAACTATTACAAAGTGAGAGAAAGTCGCTCTGGCAGACTTGTAACAGAGTAAAGAAAATTGTGTACGTATACAGTGTGAGTGTGTGTGTGTGTGTGTGTCCAGGTCTGTGTGTTTAAAAGACAAGAGCTCTGCTGTGTACTCCTGCCTCATCCTTGCTGGTTTGCAAATCCAGGTGTCGCCATGTTTGGCGATTATATCATGTATCTTGATTAGCTGCGTGACAATAATGTCTCTCAATCCTGAATGATGAATACATGATGCGATGAGGCTGAATCTTAATATATTAATTATGGTAATATGAAAAGCAAATTGAATAATGTCGCCTCAAATTTCTTCAAAGAATAACTTAACAACAGGATACTCTGTTCTGATTTTTTCTTACACAATAGTATCAATGTGGAGCAACCTGGTCTGGAACACATGGCAATCCTCCTGCTTCAGAATCTCAAGTATTAGGAAAATATGTACTATCAAGGAGTTTCTTAAAAGACATTTATGGAGTGGAGAAATCTCATGTTTAGAGGGCTAGCAGTTAAGAATAAACTTTCATTAAAGTCATCTGGGGAAAAAAAGGTGGTATAAAATAAAAATGTGAAAAATATAACCAAATAAAATCAATTTTATTGGTTATTCGATATCTGTGAAGCTTGTGATTCTAACTCAGGCACTACTGAAAGTCAATGTATTCCTGTCTCAGCAGTCAGCACCAGGCCCTCCCTTCTGTGGTACCGGGGTGGGACTCAGGGCTTCATGAAAGCTATGTGAGCCCTCTACCAGCTGAGCTACACCCCAAGCTAGACATATATGTAATTCTCAGTCTGGAGAAAGAGCCCCCAAAGACACACTAAAAAGTCATTGCAGGGACGCGACCAGCAACCTCTACGGTCTTGTGGGGTAGGGTATACCGCACCACTTTCTTTTTTTACATTTTATTTTTTTTTTGGCAGTTCTTATGAAAATTCATAAGCCAGATGGCATTCAATAAATGTAAAGAGCTCAAGAATTTGGTTTTATAGAAAAACATCAATTAGCGTAGGAAAATTAGCAATTAAGCAATCATTATACAACATATATCAATATTACTAACGAGTGCACATATACACTAAAATTCCACATGAACACTTTTCAATGCAGACAGATCTGAGGCAGGGCTCCTTCCTTGGGAAGGCTTACCACAGCCTCATCACAGCTGTCCTTTGCTTTCACACTGTATTATCTTCCTATTACAGCCCTTTCCTCCTGGATCTCCTCAGTTATTGACCTCTGACCCATATCATTTGCTACTGCTTGCTATTTTAAAACTTTGAAACCTCTTCACCTTTTCTGTTCACACAACTTAGTTTGAGCCTCTTAAATGAAAAAGAAAAAAAAAGGGGGGGAGATGGCCATCAAAGCTCTCTAAGCCCAAAGACTTCGTGGGCAGAGCTATGAGTTAATTGCATGACAAGCTTCATCCGGAAAGGACTGAAGATCCAGTGGAGAAGACACCCTTGACACTCATCGACAATGTGTGCAATGGTTATAACCTCTCATTACACCAGACTGTCTCAGTGATGGTGACACACTGCAAATGCCAATGGCGTTGTGACTGATGCCAGGAAGATGTTTATGAACGGGGGAAATGGCTCGGCTAGTAAAGACAGGGCTCCATAAGCACCGAGGAAGCAAGAAAAGCTCCCCATCACTCACACAAAAAGCCAAGAGAGGCGACACATACTTGTAATACTAATGCTAGGGAGAGTGAGCCAAAAGGATTCCAGGATCTCCCCTAGCCAGCCTAAACTACTCTAGAGAGTGAATTCCAGCTCCACAGAGACTTTGCATGTATGGTAGAGCATGAAAGAGAGAGACATACACTGCCAACCTATAACCTTCATGGGTGCAGCCTTGGGCATGTGTTCCTATACATGCAACACACACACAGACACACAGAAACACACATGAAGACACACATTATCTATAAAAATAATAATAAAATAAAGTCTGTGGTGGTACTGTGTACCAATATACATGAAATAATGAAGACCAGCTAGGTGAAGAACTGGTTATTGGAACAATTTTAACAATGAGGGCTCTGTCTGAAGGCAAACGTCTTCTATGGCTCTGGGATACAGCCCAAAATATGAATGTATTTCCCACATTTTACTATGTTCCTGTAATCAATTTTGGTGATGCTTTAATACCAGCAACATTCACTTTAAAATATAACTTCAGTGGAATACACATTATGGTTGCAAGTGTAAAAAAAAAAATCAACAGGTGAAAGGGAGGTGAATTTGGACCACTTACATTCTATTCTATTTTCCTATGTGTTGGTGTGAAAAAAAAAAAAAACAAAACCTTCAACTATAAGAAACTTGGCATGGGGAGTGGGGTTTACATGACATATATGACATACACTTGTCATACACACGAGGGAAGTCAAAACAGGAGCTCACAGCAGGAACTATGCAGGAATTCTACTGGTAGGCTTGCTGTCGCAAAGGCTATTGGTTAGTTACTTTTCTTAGACAGACCAGCATCACTTAAACTAGAGATGGTGCTCAAGATAATCACCTATGGGCATGCCTGCGGATAAATCAGATGAAGGCAATTACTCGATAGAGATTCTTCTTTCGAGCTCTTAAGCTGTGTCAGCAGAAATATAATCCTAACCAGGATGCATTGTCTTATCACTTGTATCCAGAAAGCTAACAGAATGCTTTCTACATAGTGACTGGAAATATTACCAGAATAAAACGTTTGCAAAATATACCTTCTCTAGTTCTATCTAGAAAACAAAATATGTTCATAAATAACTGCCACCTTTACACTAAGAAGAGTCAGTAATTAAGACATATACTTTCTGACCTATAAATATGGACAGGTTAGATGTAAACTTTGTGTTTATGTACACATAGAGACAAAAGGTTAACATGAGATGTTGTTGCTAGGGAGCCATTTGCCTTCTATGTTGAGAAAACATGTCTCACTGGACCTGGAACTCACCAAGTAGACTTGACTAGCTGGCTAGTGAGCCCGGGATCTTCCCGTCTCTGCTGCCCCAGCATTGAGAGGCAACACAAGTGTGTAGCGCTATGCAAGGTCTTCTGAAGCTATCATGCATAACTGTATTAGCTTCAGAGTAACTTCTCTTTTATAATGGTAGACAAATGTATGGCCCATCAAAATACTCCCTGCTCACAAAAGGTGTAAATATACTCCCTTCTACTGCTTCATGGACTGTTTTCTGTCTGATTTGTTAAGAAGACTTACTTATTCAGCACAGCCAGCCTCTGTGACCTTTCTTATTATATTTGTCTTGTTTTCCAACACTTGGTCTCTCACTGGCCTGGAGCTCTCAAGTAGGGTTGGAGAGCTTGTTCCAGAAATCCTACTGTCCTGTCTTCGAAGCACAGGGACTAGAAGTAAGCATTACCATAGATCAAACTCAGAAGCTTACACTTGCGTTTCAAGGATAACGCTTTATGGACTCCACCAGCCTCACGGTGCCCTTTCCCCGGACTTTAAAGCTATATCCTGGGAGAAAGAGAGTAACAGACGGAAGAGGAAGAGAAATGGAAAAGAAAACCGAGAGGGAGTAAGATTGAGGTCTGTTTTTCAATAAAGGTTAATGAAGTTATAAACCAGCCAAAGATCTGGCCTTCATCCATGGACCACAAAGTTCAAAAGCACCATGAAAAAAAACTTACAAGTACTTACAATCAGTTAAGGAAAACCTAGAAAAACAACAACCAGATTACAACCTGTGGATTTATAAGGTCAACAGGGAGAAGAGAGACCTGACCTGGATACCAACTGTGGGGAATTCGAGGTAAAAACAACCCCTCCCCCAGCTAATCCCTCCCTCCCCCTAATTTTTCTTTTTTGTTTTGAATAAGACAGAAATCCTAGAGCAACCCCAGGCTGTCAACCTCCAGTACCTCACAGCTAGCCATGGCAACAGCTGCAGCGCTAGGCTGTAATAAACTGGTACAATTTAATAGCTTTTATTGTTCTGCGGTGGTGTCTGAGCATAGCCGCTCTCCCCTCTGAGGACTCCAGGGGCCCCCGCAAGGGCAGCAATGAGAGGAGATCTCATTTACCTAAAAGCACTTATAAATTTTTAATTTGCTTTAACAAGTAAATTAACAAGTCCCTCATTCAGGCAAGTTTTATGGCTTCTTGCCACTTGGGAAAGGCCGTAAAAGTTTTATAGATAATCCAGAGCTACTGAGACTGCTCATAATAAATTGTCTGTTTCCTGTTATTTTATCAAACCATTGGGCTTCTAATGACTTAAAGTCACAGTTTCCTTATATTCTGGCGTTTTATGAGGCTATATTTATAAACTCCAAAGAATACCTTAAATTATACTAGGCCCTTGCTAATCATTACAAAGACAGTTTCTTCTTTTTAAATGGGAGCTTACCTTCAGCTCAAACCTGGCTAATAAACATGGGGACATGTTTTGAAGTCAGAATGCTGATTCTACACATTATTTAAACAACTTCTTTGGCCAGGCTTTCCACTGGCTAATGCACCGCAGAAGGAAACTTTTTAGGGTATTGTACTTTGTCTAGTGGTGAGCAGTTTGAGAAATATAAACAGATATTCTGGTGTGGGCACTGGACACTGTATGCTATACGTGCATGCTAAGCAAAAGGAGCTCACTGCAGGAATAGTGGCATGGTTGTTATAGGATAACCAATGGCATCTGAACTGAGTCACAGTGTGTTCCTCACAAGGTTGGTTCCTGGGATAGTAAAATAAGTCAACACCACCCCCAACCCCATACCCAAGCAATATAGACCCTAAGGAGGAACCCAACAATGGCAAAGCTGAAGTGTTTTGTTTTTGTAAAAGATTAAACCAACTAAAACTCAAACATAAAAAGAGAAGGATTCCTGAGACTCAACCCTGACTGATGACCTATTGGCAGTTGATGGCTGTACATCAACAGAGAGTCCATGACTGAGGAGAGAAGTGTGTGTGTGTGTGTATGTGTGTGTGTGTGTGTGTGTGTCCTTTAGCCACTGACACATTGATTATATCCTAGTGACTCTACAACCATATATACATGGGTAGCAGTGGGTTATATAAAAAGAAAAAAAACAACCTAAAAAAAACCCAGTGAACCTTTTTGTTGGAGATGGGTGGTTAGTGTTTAAGGTAGTCTATGTATGCTCATGGTTTACAAGCATATTCCCTGTGAGATGGTAATGTTGTGGACGGCTGGACAGTTGAATCATGAACAAGTGGCACATGTATCTGAGTAGGAAAACAACGATGATGGCTGTAGGCAGACCTGAGTTCTAGCCATTCTCTAATTCTTGGTCAAACACAACATGAAAGGCCACCGTCACACCGCCCTGTGCCATGCTTTCTCTCTTTAGAAAGACTGGCATGCCTGGTACCATGCACCAAAATAAAACCTTTCTTCTTTTAGGTGCTACTATCAGGAATTGTGGTCACAGCAACACAAAAATAGGTAATACAGGCTCTTGAGCGGAAGACACTGCCCACTAAGAAAAGAAGAATGTATAGAAGGCCCTTCTGCTAGTTGCCAAAGATCAAAGTATGGCGGCACACACCTGTAATCCCAGAGCTTAGACGAGGCATGAGAACACCAATATAATGAGACTGACCTGGACGTAAAGAAATGTTACTTTGATAGAAAGCGAACAGGTGGGTTTGCCTGTACTGTCGGATGTGGGAACACCCAGCGCACTGTGGGTGACACTACTCCAGAAATTTGAGGCTTGGACAGTGCAAGAGGGAAGGAAGCAAGTGGAGTGCTGTTGTGCAAGCATTTCTTCATTTAGTTTGCTCAGCTTTTGACTGTGGATGTGATGTGACTAGATTGCTTCAGGTTCCTCCCTCCTGGCAGGACAACAGCTTTGAGCTGTGAGTTAAAATAACCCCTTTCTCCTTGATAATTGCTTCTGTTAAACTATTTCATCACAACAGAAATGACACTAAAACATCAATTATTCTATCTTTACAAAAAGTTCGTTTTGAAGTCAATTCCAGCACTCTATTCTAATTTGTTCAGAGCACTCGGGTAGATTGAAAGAAATCTTTTCCTTTTTTTTTTTTTTTTTTTTTGGGAAGCTAGAGAAAGGAATTATTTTCCTTTTGCTTGGCATACAGGGTACACAACACGGACTCAGTGAGTGCTGTCCTATGACAGCTAATCCTTGTCTCATCTTCAGTGACAATGTAACTGTATTTAAAATCACCTAAAAGATTTAGGTATGCTTCTAAGTATCTCTGTGATGCTTTTCCAGAGGTTGGGGTAACCCGCCCATAGGGTCCCCAGGAGAACAAAGGAGGGATTAAAAGGGAAGAAGCCCAGAGAACTCTAGTACACTCCTTTCTCTGCATTCCTTTCCACTGTGATGTAAGCAGCTCTTTTACAATTATTTCTTCATTATAATAAAATGACCACTCTAAACACATGAGCCAAACTACACCATAGCTTACTCAGGTTATTTTTGTCAGGCAGTTAGTCACAGGATGAAAAAAAGCTAACCAGAGCACACTCCAAATACCATACAAATCTTTACATAATAATTAAAACCAATGCAAATATCTTGGTGCTCTTTAATTAAGTGTAGTTATATTAATGGTCCTGTTCGACATTTACAACCGATCCTTATGGGCACTTTGCTTATTTACACCTATCTATATAGAAAGTGGACATCTCCTAGTTTGCACAGAAGAGAGCTGGTTCTTGAAGTCAGAGCTGTGGAAGTTACAGAGAAGTGGAGGCTCTCACAGAACCACTAGTGGGTGGGTCAGGTTTATAAGCAGGTATGGGCCAGAATGGTGTTCTGGAATGAAATTCTGACATGAGACAGGTGGAAGGAAGGAATAAATAGGGCTGGAGCTCAGCTGCTACAGGAATCAAGGACTTCCCTCAGTTTCTTAAGTAAACATGAGCAGTTTACTCTCCAGAAAAGGCAAGCTACTAATTTGAATAGAAATGAAGACAGGTTTTGATTCTCTGATAACTAGATTATAGAGTTTAAATCATGTAAGGGAACACAGTAAGTTCTTGGTGAAAACAGGACAATATGAAACTTACAGGTGGGTAATGAGTTTAACTTGTTTTTGCCTCTCCCTCCAGCATGGTGAGGATGGTTTTACTTGTCTCTCTTTTAAAAATATTTTTTTTAATGCATTTATTTCTGATCAGGGAAAAAAGGCACAATCATTGCACAATGCACATACGGAGGTCAGAAAACAACTTTCAAGCAGCTTTTTTCTCCTTGTACCCTGTGGATTCTGAGGATCAAACTCATATGATCACATTTGATGTCAAGTTCTTTCTTTCCCTGCACAATCTTCCCGTTGGCCATTGCTTTTTCTTTTCAGCCTGACATCCCCCAGGCCCTACCACAGCGCTGGAAAAGGTCTGTTTAAACTGTCTGTTGAAAGAATACAAATAGTGATGTTTAACAGCTCTGGCTTCCTAAGTGGACTGGCACAGTATCTCCAAAATAACAGATCTTATCTAATGGATCAGGAACATGACCCTGAACATGAATTAAAAGACCTTTAGGCAGGTTCCAGAAAATGCACATAATCATAAGATAGTATGAGCATGTGATTCTGCACATGCCTGCAAAGAAAGTCATAGGTACATGAACATATAAAAGCAAACATATCCCTGCCCTATACTTTAATCCTCTTAGGTTTACTAGCAATCACCTTTCATGAATCAAAATCATTAAAAATTATTTGCCCAGCCCCCTGCCTTTCTGCAGCAGGCAGCAAGCCAGATGCTGTCTCTGCAGCAGGGCACAGGAGTGTTCTTTAGTTGTACCTAACTTGTTTAGAACTGGGAGAGTTTTTCAGTTCACGTTTCAGGTTAATCTTTTTTCTCCAAAACCAGAATATCCTCTTTGCAAATCTCCCTGGGGGCTCAGTATTTGCAACATCAAACAGAACACACAAACCATTGCACCCACTTTCAAAAGCCTATTACACTGACAACTGGCTTTCCTAACTGCAACCAGGGGAGAAGGCTTACACCCTCCTAAGCCCCTTTCTTCCCCCCAGGCAGCTGGAAAAAAGCCATCATTTCTCTAAGCTACCACTGCATTTTGTTTCACTAAAGAACACCTAATAAGGCGGGCAACTTTCCAAGGAGGGGGGAAAAAGCAACTTGAACTCACTATAAATCTCACCTCCCTTTTCTTTCTTACTCTCTCTAAAAGTTTCAATTGCTGGCGAGCTCTGAGGATGGAGTACTGCTGTGCACGGCTGCCAATGACCCTTGTCCACGCTGCCTAGTGCATCATCACAAAATGCAGGTCTGCAGCAGTGTCTGAAGCAGAGAGCTGAGGTGGAGTTCGAGGATGCCTCCTCACCTGAGGCTTAGCACTCCTTCAGGGGATGTCCAGGAGGAGAGAGAAAGAAGAGGGTAACAGACTGAGGTTTGAAACAGTCAAAAGAAACAAACGGTGCTTTCTGTGGTTCTTTTGCCTTGTGAGACTAGATCCAAAGAAATAGAAGCCCAGGGGAAGCCAGTGTTTATTAGCCAGTGCCAGCAGGGACAAACTTGCTTGACTGTTAACAGGGCTCATGAACATCTCTTCCAAAGGGACACCAGTAATGAGTCCCACATATCAGAGGCTTCTGAAGCATGGAGCAATATGTAACAGACAAACAGGCAGGCAGGCAGAAACAGGGGCGGGGTGGGGGAATGTGCACCTTTACTCAGGACAGACACAAAACCATTTCTACTGTGTCCAGGTCAAAGCTTCCTTCTATTTGTCTCGAAAGTTTTCATACTAGTTGTTGAAAAGAAAATTACGTCTTCACAGAATACTACAAGGGAGAGGTGGAAACACAAAGAAAAAGGAGAGGTGGGAAAGAAACAAGAAGGAAGTGGAGAAGGTGAAGGATGAGGAGGAGGAGGAAGTGGAGAAGCTATAGGGTAGTGTTTGCTTATCGTGCACAAAGCCCTGGGTTCCATTCCCAGCACCACATAAACCCCAGTTTTATAATCAAGCAATCTGAACAGACAGAGAAGAAGAAAAGAGAAAAGAGGACCAAAGGGTCAGAGGTTGACGGTCACCCTTGCCTACATAGAAAGTTCAATTCCAGCTTTAGCTACGTGAGACTGGCTCAAAAGGCCGAGCAGCACATCTGTGAGGCTGCAGTGAGTGAAATCACAAAGAAACCTAAGGTTTCCTGTATCTGGCCCCTAAGTACTTCCTCTAGGAGAGCTGCGCCGGCTTGACACAGCTGTGAAGGGCCCCGCTCAGGAGGACTGAGACCTGCAGCCACTAAATAAATTCTGGGGGCAGTCTTCAGAGACCGTCGAATCTGCTCTGTCACAGAAGGGCTATATTCTCAGGCTGATGCACTCTATAAACAGTGCACATGTTCTACACCACCTGTGTGTTAGTGAGGGTCACTTCTTTTCTGATCCGACATCTCTTGGCCTTGAGCCCAGGCGGCCTAGCAGCTGAGGACGGGTGAGTCACCCGGTGTGAAAAGCATTAGACACGGCTCACCTGTATCTGCCCTCCTTGTCTCCTCCTAATCTCCTTCCTCTCCACTTTATAGTTCATCTTTCAACCTAGAAGCTGATAAGAAATGCATCCACTGTGGATAATTTCTTCACTCTGGAGAGAGCCTTTTCTCTCTCTTATAGAGTGCAGGCCATAGCAGTGAAGAAAGCAACACAGTGGAGTCATCCATCTTGGCTTCCTATTTATTTATTTTTAGTCCATCTAAAAATGTTGCCTGGGTCTGCGGGTGTGACTGAGCCATGAAGAAATTAACACCCATAACTTTTGACTTTTGATTTTTATTTAACGGCTCATTTGTATAACCTCAAAGATCGGAGGGGCCAGCAGACCCCAAAGAGATTGGCAGCTGCGGTCCTGTCAAGTTGGAAGGTTATGTCAGCTGCCAAGTCGGCCGAGCGAGCTCAGCACAGCGAGGGAGCGGAGAGAGATTGGTTACAGCCGTAAGTAATTGATCTGTCTGAAAATACAGGCTAGGAATCCTGGGATTAATGCTCCAGCTCCAGCTGGGCTGTACTGCTCTTTTCCCTCCAGCACACTGACAACAAAAGCCAACCTCCTTCTCCAGGGACAGGGCATTTTTATTAAAATCTTTATACAACTTAACAGCAAAGACTCTGTAAAAGCATCCTAGAGATTTGAGGAGGGTGGGGTGGTGAGGCACAGGTTTCCATCCCGAGAAAACCATCCCATATTTCTGCTCCACGCCCCCCCCCCAAATGATCTGGTTTTCATTTCAAAGCAGTCACCAGCCAGTGGCTTCCCCCGGCCAAATGCACTCAGTCATCCTCCTCTGGCTCTGCAGAACTCTGCAGAATGCATCAAGAGGGAGCTCCGGGAGTGGCGCGCTTAGCTGGAGAGCTGTGGATGAGCTGTGGAGAGCTGCAGGCAAAAATAAAGTGGGAAGGCATCCAAAGCTGCAGCTGCGCTAGCCCATTAAAAAGCTGAGACTCATTCTGTTGTTCGACCCCACGCTTAGCACCGCATAACTATTCATCAAAGAAATTTCAGTGCAATTAATTAAATTATTCCCATGTCTGGGCTGCGGAGTCGTTATTCCAATATCAACTTTCACTCACTCTCTCTTAAGCTCATGTTTGCATGCCAAGTCACTACTCTGGGGTTGTCCAGTCTCAATAAAGCTGTGCTCCTCGTCGCTCACACGGGCTATCATTTCTCTTTCTTATTGCCATTTATTTTCCACTAGGACTCTGCTGCCAGGATACTGGCAGGACTTCCAGTATATGGTTGTAATGAAATCTACCGCAGACACTTAACGCGGGGTGAGGACGGAGCTCGGCTCATGTGAAGCTGTAATATAATAAATGCTTTCAGAAAGAGGATTTTATCAGCTCAGAAATAGAGTGTGCTATCCCTCTCATACTGAGTGCAGGGGGAGAAAAGGTGGAGTCGTTTGGAAATTCCTGTCATAATTAAGTTTATGGCGGAAATATGCCTAATGTGAGAGATGTGAGCTGCAGCCCAGACCGCCGTTCGTCTCTCTGAGTAGGGCTATTAAAAAGCGAAAAGATTATTTTTTTAATTGTATTGGGGAGATGATGTTTTTAAAACAACCATCTTCTTAGTGAAAGGCATATAACTGGCATGCTCCTATAATCTGGGGGAGCTGACTGCTGCCCCATGGAGCTTTGTTCTAGCTGTGACAAAATATAAATAAGATTAAGAAAATAATACCCTCTACTTGATAGGCAGCAGACTATATTTAAGGCTCTTGACTTTCCACTGTATATCAGCACAGCAAATTACAGGACTGAGGAACAGTGGAGAATCGCTACCGTTCCCAGCAAGAGACATGAGCCTTCCTATGAACCCAACACTGGAGAACAACAAATTGGTGCTGGCTCAGACCTGAGAGGTTCCTTGCCCCACTTAAGCCCCGACCCCCAATAAAGGGATCACCATCTATGGCTGGAACATAATCTAGCACTCACCTAATTCCCAAGATAGAGTTTAGTGGTTAAGAACATTTACAGCTCTTCCAGAAGACCAGAGTTTGGTTTCCAGCATCCATGTCAGACAGCTCATACCTGCCGAAGGCGCCACATTCATGGCACACTGCTGTGCCTTCCTGGCACAGTACACATGAGCGGCCTGGCACTTATATTCCTAAGTTAACATAACTCACATACATACACACATATATATATTTTAAATCTTTAAAATGGGGAGCATGAGATTACAACAGGAGAGGTTCTAAACCCCAAGCTCCTGTTAAAAACAAATATGCAAATAGGCAGGAAAGCCCTCTGAAGAACAGAGTGAAAACACAAAAGGAGCCTGTGTTTAATTCATTAAGCATTCCATTCTTGGCAATGGGCTGGATCCAACCTACTCAAGAACTATTCTCTTTACTGGCACTTGGATATAACTCCTATATGGGTCATTGATGGGATATAAATAATAAGCTGGGAGGAATCAACAGTACTCAAAGCTGACATTCTCCAAACACGAGGAACTGTATGAATTCAGAAATCAAAAGCAACCAAATAATTCAAAGCAGAAGAAACATGAGAAAACATAAACATTACACCGAGGAGCTGGAGAGATGGCTCAGTAGTTAGGAGCACTGGCTGTTCTTCCAGAGGTCCTGAGTTCAATTCCCAGAAACCACATGGTGACTCACAACCATCTGTAATGGGATCAGATGCCCTCTTCTGTTGTGTCTGAACACAGCTACAGTTCATTCAATATAAAAAAATAATAATAATGTGAAAAGAATGAAAGAAGCAAAGAAAACACTAACACTCAACATAACCAGTTTTTCCAAACTAACAAGTAAGTGTTTAAACAGAGAAATAAAACGGGTCATATACAAAAAGCAAATAGGATGATAGCTCATTTTCTCACTTAAATAATGCAATTATAAATACTGAAAGTCATTCTAAAGTACAGAATGAGGGTAACAACTATATTATTTTAATTGTTTTTAATTTCCATTTGTTTATATTTTATGTGTATGAATGCTTTAGCAGCATAGATATAGGTGCATCCTATGTGTGGTTGCAGCCCACTGGAGTGGAAAAAAAAAGAGAATGGGTCCATGGACAAAAGTTCTAGATGGTTGTGAGACCAGATATGTGTGCTGGAAACTTCGGTCAGAACCTCTGCCAAAGGACCAAATGCTTGTCGATACTGAGATATCTCTCGAACCCATAAAAATATGTTTTGGGGGATGTGAACATAAGGAAGTGTTTATGCAAGGATGAACATATCTGTGTATATGTGCAGAGGCCACACAATGATGTTAAGTTTCCTGCTCTTTTCTAGAGTGCCATATTTGAGACAAGGAATCTCATTAAATGTGGACCTAGGATGATGACCAGCAAGTCTGCCTAAGTGTATTACCCACTATAAAGTCTTTAAACGATGTAAAATACAACAATGATCATCACCGTATATTACAAGTGATATAGAGCACACAGGAATGCAGATCTGATAGGAGAATTAAAATGACCAGAAATGACAAGAACGTAGCTACTACAAGAGAATTTTCATACTGCTGCTGCAAGAGGATGACACCGTTGTGGTGTTTGCAAGGGTGAGGTAGAATGCTTATGACATACATAAAGAAAAGCTGACAGTAAAAGCAAACAGAAGACAAGTAAAAACGTTAGATAGCATACTGTGCTTCCTATATACTTGATCTTGTAATGCTTCACAGGAGTTGATGGTAAGTTAAAGAGACAATGGTCCCCAATGGAATGGTGGCTCAACATCACCAACTCTGTGGAAGCTGTGTTTATCAGAATGATGCTAAGCATCGTGTTCTGCACTTGGTTATTTCCTAGGCCAAAAATAGGTTATGTGACATTTTTGCTACATCAGGCAATGTCAGTAAGCTTCAAGCCTCTAGCCATAACGTTAGAGATGTCGACACCCAATACTGTAAAGTACAATACAGTTTACTGTGGTTTTCAGTTAGACAGAGGTCATAAAGGACATGTTCAATAATGATGGGTTCATAAAACAGGATTCCATTGTTTATCAGGAGCACCTCTGAATTTACACCCACAAGAATAACTAAACCAACAAAAAGAAGAACTCCAGTGAATTAAAGAAAGGAGATAAAACAGAATAATAACTGCATCCAAATGAGACTGGAAAGAACACATCCACTTTCCTTCAAAAAAACGAAATTTGTAGCCTAGTACTCAGATGAGGCTCCTCAGAATCACCTATAATCCAGGAGATCTGATATCCTCTTATGGACTCCAAGGGCACCTGCACTCATGGGCATGCACAACACAGGCATGCATAGAGGAAAACTAAATCTACCTCTAAAATCCCAATGACCCTTAAAATGGCTAACAAATGAGGGGGAAAAAGAACGAAGAATAAATAAAAAGGCAGAAAAACAATAAAGAATAAAATATTTAGATGCAACAATATCGAAAGTCTCAAAGTATAGACTCTAATGTTTGCAAAAGGCGAAAATCTGTCAGACTCAATAAAAAAAGATCCGTTTTTTAAAAAAAGACATAAGTACCAAAATATACCATATGCTCTCTCTGTGAAACACACTATGAATGTAAACACAGAGACTGGTTAAAAGCAAAAAGATGGGAAAACACAATAGTCAAAAGTGAGATGAAGCTGGACCAATTGCAGGCGAGATATATTTCAAGTGGAATATGTCAAAATAATACAACTGCAAATTTATCAAGACAAATATGCAGCCTCAATATCCGCACTTAATAACAAAGCCTCCAAACGAAGAGGGCAAAGACTGAAAAAGCACTGACTGAGCGCACACGGAGCAGAAGAACCCTGACAAAAGAGAGCCTCCAGCTCGTCCTGTGGTGTGAGGGAACCGAATGCATCGCCTTCAACTAGGAAAGGAGAAGGATGCTCACTCTCAACACCTCTGGTCGGTAGCGGCCTGGAGATGTGAATCTGTGAAATGACAAATATGAACACTGGGAAGAAGCAAGGACAAAAATGAAATAAAATCCATCTTACTTAGAACATACCTAACCAATACTGTTTATGACACACAAACAAATTCAGAAAAGAGCCATGTGACAATTGAGTGAGTTTATGACCGCTCCAGGGTATGACAGATATGCAACAATTTACAGACTAGTAAAGAGTAATTTAAAGTTCAAGATCATAATTAATTCCTGCCAAAAATGCATGGAAGCAAATCAGGTAATGGGTGAGAAAGGCCTACTCACCAATAAATCAATCAATCAATCAATCAATCAATCAATGAATAAATAAATGAATAAAATAAATATTGAGGGGAAGAAAGAAGAAAATTTAAATAGTATTCATTACAAAATTATATGTTATTTAAACATTATTTTATCCAAAGTGATACGCAATTCCAATATAACCACTTTATTATTCCAAATGCATAGAACAGGGGCAATGAAGATGGTTCCGTGGTTAAAACAACTGCAGCTATTGCAGAACGCCACAGTTTGGTTCCCAGTGCTCACAATGAAAACCCCGTGTCATCTAAGACTCTAGACTGACAACGTCTAGCATCATCTTATATCCTTTGTAGGTGCCTAACTAACAGGCACATACACAGAAATATAACAATATCCACATACTTAAAATGATATAAATCTGTAAAAAAAAAAGAAATTTAAAGAGTATAAAATTCATATAAAATACATAAAAGAGAAAGTATTTAATACAGCATTTCAAAATCAAGCCATGTGGAGTTGAGACAGGTATAGTCCAGCCAAAAAAGAAACGTTTTGTCACAAAAAAAAGTATATATTTTAGGCTGCTTAACACATATATGACCTTTGTCACATTTTCATCCTCATCAGCCATGTACAAGCTATCTGTAACAAGTAGAAACTATATACAAACTATCCTGGAAGCTTTCTTTAAACCCATACATCTTGGTTTAGTGACTCCAAGACAGACTGATTACTGGAAAAGAATTTAGACTAAAAAATAAAAGAGGTACTCATTAGTTAGGAGCACTGAGTGCTCTTTGAGAGGACCTGAGTAGGGTTTCCAGCATCACATTGTGTCTCACAATCACCTGTATCTATCTCCAGGTCCGTGAGCATCCAATTCGCTCTCCCAGCCCCCAGAGGCACGAGGTACATATGTAACTATGCACACATCATACATATAAACAATTACTCACGCACATAAAAATAAACCTATTTTGAAGACTATAAAATTAAGTCAGTACACATATGAACATTTGACTTTTGTTTTTACAAAGGCACAAACATAATTCCATAGATAGAGGACATTTGTGTCAACATATAATGCCAGAACACTGACATAGAAATAGGCCATAGTGAATGAATTCATTTAATATCTTATCCGCTATACAGATTTAATTCCAACTGGATCACATACCTAAACCATCATAGTTACAACAGCAACCCTTCCAGAAGAAGCACAAAGAAAATGTTAGGGCATTGGGTGGTACACTGGGCCTTGGGAATGACACAAAACAATGAGCAATAAAATCAAATTACTGAAATCTCCACCCAAAAATGTATGACAAACTCTGGGAGGTGTTTCTGTGAAGAATCAATGGATAGACTGAAACTATGTGGACCAAGATGGCTTTGAACTCTTGGGTGATCTTCCTGCCTCTGTCTCCTGAGTGCTAGGAATACTGGTATGTGCCACTAAGCCTAGCTCAATGTCACTATCAAAAGCATAAAACCAAGGGTCATAAGCTGACAAAAAATATTGTATGTATTATCTGAGAAAGGCATCATATCTATTTAAAAACCTTCAAGAATAAAAAAAGACCTGTTCTTGAAAGAGCAAATGATTTGAATATAAAATTGATGGAGGATATCAGGGTTTGGCTTCTAGAATGTTCCCAAAGTCCCATGATAGAGCTTTTGTTCGCCGGTGGAACTGACTGGCACTCTGCTGAAAGGACAGGCTGTGCTGCGTCATTACCCAGTGCTGACAGCACAGATGTGTGCTCACAACACAGATGTGTGCTCACAGCTCAGTTGTATGCTCACGCCGTCAACTCGGTCACATCCCAATGCTTGGCAACACTATGATTACAGCCACATCTCTTTTAGGAGGTACTAGAAACCTTAGGAGGTGGCAGGACACAATGAGATTGACTGTATTAGCTGCATAATTATCAATACGATCATGTGATCAGAAACCACGATAAAAAGTGGTCTGATGGTGAAAGGGTATCGTTCGGCTTGCCATTCCTGAGGGAATTCAATCTGTTTTCTTGTTTCTCCTATCTTTTGTGAAAATACAAGAAAAATACAGGAAGGCAGAGAAGTAAGGAGAAAGGGAAGAAGGGGGAGAGAGAAAAGGGGAGGGAGAAAAAGAGGAGAAAGAGATAGAGAAGGACACAGGAACAGGTAGGTGGAGGAAGAGGGGCTGAGTGCTTTTGTGACAGGTGCACACATTTGCTGGGATGTTCTGCCTTTTGACAAGCCAACAGTGATGAGACCAACCACTCACACACGGAAACCCCTGAATGCTGTGGGCAAAATACATTTCCCTGCCTTTACGTTGTTCGTACAACACCACTAGAACGCACAGAAATTTGCACAAATATTAAAATGTTTAACATGGTTCAGTCACTTACAAGTGTGTGTGGCAGGTTTTTAATTTCTATTTTTAGAGAGAGAGAGAGAGAGAGAGAGAGAGAGAGAGAGAGAGAGAGAGAGAATGTGTGTGTGTGTGTGTGTGTGTGTGTGTGTGTGTGTGTGTGTGTGTGTGTGCCTGCTAAGGCCAGAAGTGGGAATTAGATCCCCTAAACTTACATACCATTACAGGTGGTTATGAGCCACCAAAGTTGGGTCCTTGGAAGAACTATGTTTTTCAGATTAATTTATTTTATGTATATGAGTACACCATCTTTATTTTTAAGTATATGAGTACACCATCTTCAGACTCACCAGTAGAGGGCATCAGATCCCATTAAAGATCACCACCTTGTGGTTGCTGAGAATTGAACTAGGGACATCAGGAAGAACAGTCAGTGCTCTTAACTGTTGACCTATCTCTCCAGCCTCCAGAAAGTTCTCTTTACCATTGAGCCAGCCCTTCAACCCCATAATTTCATAAAACACTAATCATATTCCTGAGACATTACACAGTCATTCTTCAACTAGGGTCAAAGCAAATGTTCACAGTTGCTTATAATATAAACAAGAACAGTTCACATGACTGCCAACAGAAAATGTATAAAGAAACCAGGTCTATATCCAGAGGATGGAACAGAACAGAACAAAAATGAATTGACTATTCATGCTGCAAAACAAATAGATCTCAATGAGGTAAACTGAAAGAAAAATAGAAAACATGCATACTCCATGATTATGTTTATATAACCATGGCAAGGATTAAAGAATAATTATAGTGAGTGAAAGAAACCAGACACCCCCCAAAATGTACATCTCCATGATTACATCTATGTAGAAGTCTAGACTTCCATGAATGCCTGGGGACAGGCTAGTGTGGACACAGAAAGAAAGCAGATGAATTGCAACACTTCAGGAGAAAACCTTTGCAGAGATGGCTGTCTACATTTTTTCAATTGTGTCATTACTTTCAGAGGTGGAGGTACACTGCAAACTTATCAATGAGTTGGGACCTGTTCATTATGTGCTATTATATGTTATGAAAGCTGTTAAAAATGAACAAGGAACACAGCAGCCCTCGTACATTGCCACATGCCAACAAATTAATTCAGATAAATCATACTTGTATACACTACACAGGAGATGACTTTGAGAATGTCAGGAATGGGTGCCACTCATCTGGAAAAGTAGACAAAGACAGGTCTCCTTGGAATTCTGTTCTTTAAGAAATGCTCACTGCAGAGCTTTGCCCACCGTGCAGATGGACTTAAGTTGAAGGATTTCTGACTAGAGGAGATGCCCACATAGCTAGGGCATGGTGGGAAAACACTCTCAAGTTGTAGGAGTGCTAACTAAAGGTAGGGAATGGATAGATAACAAATTAGTTTTTCTTACTGTCTAGAAGAATACTATCTGACAAAAGCAACTTGAGGAAGACTGAGTTTCTTATGGTTCAGTTTGAGGGTGCAGCTCTTCAAGGTGGGGGAACATGATGTCACACTGCATCTATAGTCAGGAAGCAGAGAGATATAAATGCAAACCCTTGCTTTTTAATTCAGGTCCAGAACCCAGGATCAGGGTCGTCTCTCTCTCTCTGTGTCTCTCTCTCTCTGTCTATCTCTCTGTCTCTCTCTCTGTCTCTCTCTCTCTCTCTCTGTCTCTATCTATCTATCTATCTATCTATCTATCTAGCTAGCTAGCTAGCTAGCTAGCTATTTCCCCAGAAGATTATCTCCTAGGTGATTATAAGTACTATTAAGTTGATTTGAAGTATTACCCATCCTAAATGGTAACCGAAAACTGTCGCCAATTGCAAACATCCAGAGTATCACAGAAATCAATTCATAAGCAAACCAAGTGCTTGGGCATAATCATCGGGAAAAGCGTCATTGAACTATCCAGAATATAACTACTTAGGGTTCAGTGGCTTCATGACATTGGAGAGAGGAAAACTGAACAATTTTAGAAGGACAGGAGTACTGTGAAGGAGTATGCCTGTACAATTTTCTAAAGTATTCTAGTACTTGTAGCCACTGGGTAAATTGACCAGCCACTTCCTAGATGAGAAATAAAGAACAAAAATATGACTCAGTTTTATGCGACTAAGGGATTTGGGAGAGACCTTCTATAGAGATGCTCTGGTAGAGATGATCAGGCGGTCTGTTGTTGGTTAGGAGCTATATAAAGAGAAGGGGGTGTTTTGTTAAAGGAACGCAGAACTAAAAGGCCAGCTTTCTCATTCAAAGTTTCCAACTAGGATTAAAGTCTTTAGACCCGCTGTGGATTGTTCTTGAACTTCAGACACAGTTCAGACTGTTTGGCACAATTTTAGGCCTTTGGGAATTCAATCATTGAAACCAGAAGTAAAGTACTAAGAGTCTAGCTGTATCTGCGGATATTTTAAAAACACATTCAACAAGTTAAGCCTCCCCTCTGTCCTCGAGGGAGCCCCTCGTCTTCGGCTGACGGCTGCTTCCCATTAACAATGTTTCCTCCTCCCCAGCATGGAACAGTGCTGAATAACTTTTTAAGATGAATTTCCTTGTAGGAGATTACAATAAATCATCCATACACCATAAAATTTAATTTGGAAGTTCCAGGTATTAGCAAATCAACATTTCAGGCATAGAATTCAGACAGGCTAGAAAAAACATTTTATTTTTATATAGGTGCATTTTTACTCACTCAGGATTAATAATACGCTTTTTGTAATGGATCCTGGAAGAAGGTAAGTGTGTTTTTTCTAATGTCTCTCCCTCCGCTCACATATGTGCGCACGCCACACAAAACCAGACAAGCTAAGAGAGCTAACTTCACATAACTAGTAGAAATCTTACCAACTTTCATTTTGTCTTTTTTTTTAAAGACTGATTTTATTTACAATTCTGCGTGCGTGCATGCGTGCGTGTGTGTGTGTGTGTGTGTGTGTGTGTGTGTGTGTGTGTGTGTGTGTGTGTGATATTTTGGCATAGTGTCCTCAGAGATTCACAGAGTTGGAATTGCAGGCAATTGTGAAGTAGCATCTATTGAGTGCTGAGAACTGAACTCTGGTTCTCTGTAAGAGCCTCAACAGCCCTAAAACCTACCAGTTTTCCAAACACTGACTGAAGTCTTTATCAGTCAAGAGGATTCTTCTTCTCTGAACACTGGCCATTTTTTAACTAAATTCAAATTTTCATTTTCTAAGAGCAAATTTTCAATTATTAGACACCTTATGGATCTACCTATAAATAGTAGTCACTCTGTTTTGCAAAACAGTCAAGGCACGGCAATGCATGTCTGCAATCCCAGGACTCAGAAAATTGTGGCAGGAGGATCAGGAATTCTAGGCCAGACTGAGAAATATCAAGAGACTCTGAATTAACAAAATAAAAATATAAAGTGAAATTAGTTCAACAAAATACTCTTTATCACCAAGTCTCACCAAGAATAGTACCTGCTACTGTCAACCAGCCATCTCATGACAGTGTCCCTTCTCAGCTGTGTAAGGGGAAATAAAAAGAACAGCATTTGATTTCATAACCTTAATTATTCCTTTTGAAGTCAATGTCCTTACATTTTCTGATTTTGTTTTTCATAATGAGGTTTCTGGGACACTAAAAATGTCTGGTTATTGAATTACTTCTCTGAGCAATGTTTTTTTTTTAAAAAAAGCTCTGCCTGGCCCACAGTACCTGCTTCTCATCAATTAGGCTTTTATAGAAAACCACAAAGAGATAAATCCTCAAGCATTTGCTACTTGACATGAAGGATGTGGAAAACAAATATGCCCGCATTGTGTCCAAGCCCACTCCTCATTCCCCTGCCTTGGAATGTGTGGGATCCAAAGCTTTCCCAAGGTCCTCACAACATTCAACACTTCTCCTCAAGACCTTTAACTGCACACTGCATGTGGCCACCATGCTTGAAAATCTCAAAGTGCTTTGCCTTTTGAGTGCTCTACAGTCAGTGGCGTTCAAAACCATGATTTCAAATCCTGCAAGCAGGAAAGATTTGTATGTGATGTCTCACAAGTTTGGCTGTATTCGAAGGGGAAAAAAAATCACCATTTATCACAGCATCCTCACCAATCCCAGACAGCGCTGTGCTCTAATTTCTACTGTCTATACTGGCATGTTAACCCACCCTGGGAAGGTGTGTGTGTGTGTGTGTGTGTGTGTGTGTGTGTGTGTGTGTGTGTGTGTGTTTGTGTGTGAGTGTACACATACATATGTTACATATTTTATTGCCACAAGTTATGTATACAAGAGAGTTTACAAATAAAATTATTATATATTATAGGAGCTGAGGGGACAGTTCAGTCTATGACATGCTACTATGGAATCTTATGCTTTGTCTTAAGTTCAGAAGAACAAACCTTGAGTGTTTATGGGCCCTGCACCGACGATGCAGAAACAGGCAGACCCATAGATAGGGCTTGCTGGCCCTGGTAATCTGCAGGTACAGAAAGTGACTCTGACTCAAACACTAAGCTGGAGAATGATAAAGAAAGACAGAGCTAAGAAACTGTAGTCCCTTAGATTCTATCAGGACACTGTAAGAAGAAGGAAATGAGTATCTGTTCAGCTCACTAACAGATACACATGTCCACAAAATGGGAAAGACCACTGGATCCTGTCTTCCTCATGGCCTAACACAATTATATAGTCAGATCTGTCTTTTATATTCTCAGATACTTAAGCCCCCCCAAACAATAGCCATCCCTCTTTTGGACAGCTGAAATTGCCAGAATGTTCTTCCTCTCCTATTGGATCTACCTGAACCTTCTACACACTGAATCCCCTTCCATCCTCTGGGAACCTTTAGAATAAGTCCCATTCCTCTTCTACATGACAGTCCTTTAAATAATTAAAGACACTTAGCATATATTGCTCCAGGCTAAGTACCTCCAGTTCTCTCACCCATTTCTAATAGGACAGACACGGTTCCCAGTGTCTCCTGCACCTGGATAACTTCCTCTGCATACGCTGAAAATGGAATGCTCTGCCAGCCCAGTTCACACAGGCCAGGGTGACACTGTGTTTTCACTGTCTCTGCCTATACCATCAAGTTGCAGTGTAAAGGACTTGGTAGATGGAGCATTTGGGAAAGCGTTTAGAGTACATGCACAAGGACCCAGACCCATTCTGCATTACACCATCTACGTGGAAGCCAGACATGGTGGTTTATGTACCTAGCATCAGGGCCAAGAAGAGTGTGGATCAATACCCAGGTACTCTAGGATTCAAGTTAAATGACAAATGAGTGGGAAGTAATCAATGAGGACACCTGATGACCTGGTTATCAGCCTTTTTCCTCCACATGCATTCACATGTATGTGTACTCCACATGTAACATACAAGCATACACACGCATATATACCCAGGAAACGAACTAAATAAGTAGATAAATGTGCTTCTGTCTCTGGACACAGTTCCACATCCATCTCTTTCACACATGGGGCTGTTGCAAATTCAGGCCCTTTGGATCACCCTCCCATTATCACATGATAAAGTAATCTCTCTGCATCAGGCAACAGATTTCATATCGGAGTGAAGTTCACCTTCACCAGTAGGTATCACACAGAAAACAACTGAAGCCATGGCTTAGGACATGCAATCACAGGTCATTCTTCGTGTTCAAACTATTATGTTTTTGTTTGCATTCAGGTGTTTGCATGTGTATGCATATGTGGGTATGAACACTAGCAAGCACAAACACACATGCACGTGCATATCTATGAAGGCCAGAGGTCCAAGTCAGATGATCCTCAGAGGATGTTCTGCCTATTTTTGTTGCTATTGTTGATTGTTTATTGAGACAGGCACTTTCACAGCTCAGGAGCTGGACACGTACCACCTCCTATACCTGTGCTAGAATCTGAATATGTGTTACGATACCAGCTTGCTTTATGTGAGTATCAGGAGATCAAACCCATGTCCTCATAGCTATGTGGCAATATTTAGTCAAATCAGCTCTATCTCCCAGACTGCCATAAACCTTAATTAGTAACATCTTCCACAATATTTTGAGGAATGACAGCAAGCATTCTTCTCCCCTACAAATATCAGAAGTGCTTGTGTCTTATTGGTACAGTGATCAGACTAAACATGTACTGCAGGAAGCCCTCAGCTATATAAGACAGCCTACTAAAACAAAAGCCAGGCTGTAAGCCAGAGAGAGAGCCAGCAAGCACCATTCATGCTTTTCCTAGCAGATGGACTGTGACCTGGAATTGTAAGCCAAATAAATCCTTTCCTCGACTAAGCTACTTCTGTCAGAGTGTTTTATCAAAGCAACAGAAAAAAAATTAGAACAGACTACAAATGAAAGAATAGTCCCAAAAAAAATCAGGAAAAGACTCATAATTGGTTTATATATAGTTAGTGTATACTAAGGAACCCAGGGTATTTATAAGGTATATAATAAAAATTACACAGGATCCAGGCTGACCATAATGAAAAGCTAACTCTGCAGAAGGAAGATGCTGTGTGCAGAATCATAGCAGAAGAAATGTCTTCTGCTTTCAAGAATCTTAACCTTACAGGTATAAATGTTGTAGTCATTTTTAAAAAATATTTTCTATTTTAGAATACATATGCATATAAATGAAGTTGTCTGAAGAGGCCAGAAGAGGGCATTGGATACCCTGGAGCTGAAGTTACAGGCAGTAGTGAGCTGTCTCACATGGGTGTTAGGAACTGAACTGCAATCCTCTTCAAGTGCAGCAACTGCTCCTCACCGCTGAGCTATGTCTCCAGTCTAGCCTGAACCACTTTGTAACCAAGCCAGAGATGTCTTTTTAGGCAGCGACAAACTACAAAAGGCAGCTAAATCTGATAAGCTACATATTTTGAGGGGAGCCATAATATATTCAGTTGACAAACAAGTCTGCCAAGTAGCTCCTCTACATGTTGATCATGTCAACAAAATTAATTTGACATTTACAGCTATTCTGAGAATAAAATACAGTGCTTAAATTATTCTGTGGAAGCAACACGAGACGGAATTATTCAGTTGACAAAATCTAATTAGGTGAGAATTATTTCGGGTCATATGAATTATAAAACCTTTCACAGATAAGTATTTTAATTCAAAGTGGCTGGAAGTGTCATAGAATATTAATAGGTCCACAGACATTTGCTGTAATTTCACACTTCTGCCTCTGGGAGTGCCACTGAGTCCCCTAAGGTTGACCTACATACAAATTATTATTCTGTCTTCTTGGGCCTTTAGACATATACAAAGGCAGGAAAAAAGGAAGGCGGGAGGGAGGGAGGAAGGGAGGGAGGGAGGGAGGGAGGGAAGGCGAAAGGGAGAAAGGGAAGGAGGGAGGGATAAATGTTTCTATGCTAATAACCTTGCATGTGTTAATTTCAGTTTTAGTGCCATCCGATTAGCATTTCTGACTCTGTCTGTGACATTGGGGTACGTGTGCATGTGTAAATATGAATAGAGTGCTTGCCATGAAATCATGAGGACCAGGGAACAGCTACCACTAATCCAGATAAATGCAGGTGGTGGGCATGGACTCCCATCTATAATCCCAACGTGCAGGAAGCAGACAGGAATCCGGACACCAGGCAGATTGACTTGAGCAACTAAATCCTCACACTCTGGGTTCAAGTGAGACCTTATCTCAACATATAAATGACATGGAGAAAAACTAGAAAAGACCTCTGGCATGCACGGACACACACACACACACACACACACACACACACACACGTGCAAATGCACATGTGCATGTGCACACACAGAACGATACAGCCATGACAATGGAATAGAGAAGGACGGGTAAGCAAGGACCATTGGAGGGGAATGGTAAGGCAGACGTGAGGGGAAAAAGGTGAAATTATAAAGGGGATGAAGGGAGCAGAAAGAATCATTTATAGCTTTGAAATGTGAAATCGTGTCCTTGCTTGCATCCGTGTAAGAGCTAAAAGCTGCCTAGTAATAGGCCCTGTGGAGTTCTCCCCTGGGCTGCAGCCAAGGCCAGTAACCCTGCTATTAGAGACCTGCCAAGCTTTGTCAATGCAATCTGCTGACTGCCTTGAGTGACAAGCGATCAATATTCTCTACTCTCGTGGGTCATCACAGGTGACACAGGCCTAAGTAATAAAACAGCCCTGGCTGCCTCCTCTAACTTGAATGCTTCCCCAGCCACAATATTTCTTTTTTTGTCTAAACGCCTCAAGCTAAATTTCTCAGAGATCGAACCATCTGATGGGGATAGAGATTCTGAGGAATTGCAAGGTGTCTGAATTGATGCTAGCCCAGGAAAGCTCAGTAGACTAAAGAAATAGGTTCAAGTAAATCGAAAATGACTAGCTACAGAGTTGTAATCTGCTAGCACCAGACCCTGTAGCAACAAGCCAATATGGAAGTGGGAAAAAAGCATGCTGACAACCAGCTACCACTCAGGCATCTGCTAAAATGAGAACCTATTTTTTTCCCACATGGCTGTGTGGATGATAGACCCTAACTCTATGACATCTGTAGAAATGGGAGGGGTGAGTTCTTCATACAGCAGGGCGCCTTCAAGAATGATGAGTGGGGGTTGGGCACACAATTTAGTAAAATGCTTATCTCTTAAAGATGAAGATGTAAGTCCGATGCCCAGAACCCACCTTAAGAAAATATCAAGATGGTGGTGTGTATTTCTAATTCCAATGCTGGCCACAGGACAGACATGTTCCTGGGCTCCTTCGCAAGCCAGCCTAGACTTCTTGGAGAGTTCCAAACCAGTCAGAGGAAATTAAGGCGAGTATATCCTGAGTAATGATGGCAAAAGTTGTTCTTTAAGTCTCTGCACATACATGGACACGAATATACACAAGTGAACCTGCATACCAGCGCATATGTACAAACACACCTGCAATCAAACACACTACTACTAGTTGTCCTCTAACTACTAACACACACACACACACACACTGAGAGACGCACACAGAGACAGAGCGAGACGGAAAGAGATAAAGAGAGACAGAGAAAGTGAATGATCAGTAGTTCCTAGCAATAAGAGTCTACAGAGATACCCTCAAAGATGAAGCATAGGGGTTTGCTATCTTCTGATATGCTCAAAAAGTGGCAGCATCTACATCTCCAGCACGATCAACCTGCATAGAAAGTACTTCCATTACCACAGAACGACTCGGTGAGTTGCCTGTTACTAAACATCCCCCGAAAGAAAGATTGCTCAGAAACCCACATGGAATTGGAATCTTCAGGCAGTGACTCCAGAAGTAATTGGCAGACAGCTTAAGGTGATCAACCCTTTAACCCACACTGTGAGCTGATTATTGATGATGAGGGCACAAGGGTCTTCCTAGTTCCCTCACACATAGATTCTCAAATGTGAAGATCTGTTGTCCCCAGTGTAATCTTGAAGGCGCAAACATTTTTGCTCACATTTAAACACACCCTTCCTTGGTACATATCCACCCACCCATCTTCTCCACAGCTACCATGCTAAGTTTGAGAAGAGCAAAAGGGCCTTCACCCCTCTCCTGTAAGCATAAATGGGTACCAAGAGAGGCAGAACATTCATCAGGGAACACAAAATCCCACACTTTGACTACTGCTAAAATCCAAAGTTCCCAGGATGGATACCTCTAGAAATAAAATTTGGATATTCATCCTATGTAAAATAAAAAGATTAAAAATGAAAAATTTTGACTCATATGTTGTTGATTTTCTCAGCCAACCCTCATTTAATTTCTCACTGTCTGTAAGTTTTTATTTACTTTCATCTTTTCCCCTTTATACTTATCAAAAAATATTTTCCGAAACGTACAATAACAACAGCGTGCCTGTAGTAATCAGGAGTTCCCACAATAATGCTTGAGAGCTAGTTGTATATTCCAATATTTATGTGTTAGAATTTGAAAGAAAAATCTGGGGATAATCACTCAGCCCTGTTATCCTAATACTAGGGGTGCATAAGCAGGAAGTTTGGCTACAGGCTGCACACGAGCCTAGAGGACAAAGCAACTTCCAGGCTGGTCAGAGCTGCACAGAGAGACCATGACTCTGAAAAAAGGAAAAAGAAAAAAAAATGCTAAAAAGTCAAGTACTTAAGAAGACAACCCAAATCAACTTGGATGACAGTCAACTCTCCTTCTAACCTGGGGTAAAAGGATTTTAAGATGGATGGTCCTCAAAGGCATGAATAGGGTCGATTTCACAGGAAGTGGTTCATGTCTAATGAGCAGTACCATGTGATAGACGTGTCAGAACCACATGGGATAGAGAAACCTCAAGCAGGACTACTGAGGATTACTGAGAGAGACATTTATTGGCCACATTATTGCCCCAGCAATTAGGATTAATTGCAAAGGGAAAATCTGACCTAATTGATCCGACATTACACAGCTACAGATTAATGAAGTCATGGTCCTAAATAATTCAGGAATCAATACCCGAGTGTCTGAACACTCCTAGAGAGTACAAAGACTAGATTGGCACATGGTGGTACTCAGTGTGCCAATGGACAACTCAACATTTAAGATGTAAGGCTCCTATATCTCCAAGAGCATAGGGCTATTGGACTGGAGAGGTGGAATGATGGCTCCATCAGTCAAGTTCTTGCTAAACAAGCATGAGGATCTGAGTTCAGATCCCAAGGACCCATGTAACATATACAGAAACTGTAGTAAGCCCAGTGCTTCCCAAGGTGAAGGGCAGAGCTAGAAAAATCCCCAGGTACAGTAAGCCACCAATGTAACAGAATTAGGATGCTAATTCAGAGATGACTTAACAAGTAAAGATACCCCTGTTGTAGGAGAAAACAAACTCCTACAAGTTGTCCTCTACTACTCACACACACACACACACACACACACACACAAGAACTCGAGGGGGGATGGGAGATAGCAAGAGCAGTCTGGTCTACGCATGAGAGCTTTACTCAGTGTGTGGATTCCCAACCCGCGTCCCTGAGTTATGTCCTCTCTCTCTAGCCTACACAACTACTCTAATCACCCTGAAGCCCCAATAGACCTCAGGTTAAGTTGGTCACATACTTAAAAGGGTATAGGACTTAGCTTTAGCCCCTGATGCTTTAGAAAAGGACGTGGAAGTCATTCAGATGTGAATGACAGTCAGATGTCTCAGTGCCGAAAGGAACTCTCTAGTCCAGGATGACTGCCTCAATCCTTGCGGATTATCACTGCTTACTGAAAGGTCTCAGGCTGAGAATCCGACTTCTTCAAAAAGTGCACATGCCCAAGGCAAAGGGAGTGATGGCTTGGATCTCCCCCTGACATGTGTGTCACTTCTCTGTGGCTACTTAAGCACCTCTGCTTTGGTAAGGAGGCTTGTCAGGCAAAGACGTGACAGGATGCCCAGTGGCTGACTTAATCACTTTCTTGGTTTGACTGCCTTTCTTCGGATAAACTGCACTCAGGATTAACCACTGTTAAATCCACTCAGATGGTACGGACAATGTCCTGACAAGCTGTCACTGGGTCTATTCTATGTCAGCGGAATACCAAGTAATGCACAATGACCCCAGAAACAAAATAATATAAATTCTCAAAACTTAAATAGATTCATTAGTCTACAGATACACTGGTTAAAAATAAAACAAAGCAAAAAGCAAATCGGTGTGCATGTATATCCCCCTTTCAACTTATTTCCTTTTATATCCTTTTTCTTCACCCACCCCAGATCTTTCTCTTCTTTCTTAACAGTCTATGTAGCCCAGGTTAGACTCCAAGTTAATAATCTTCCTGCCTTCCTCTCCAGCATTCTGGGATCACATAAAGTTTTTCCACACAGTGTTATCTCATTTTGTATACATAATTTAAATAGTCTTCTATGTATACATTTTTATGACAAAATTAAAATATAGTAAATATTTTCGTATTTTAAATATATTTAATTTTTTGTATAAAATTACAAAATACAAAAATGAGATCAACTGGCACAAAGAGATGGCTCAGTTGAGGAAGTACTTGCTTTGAGAGAAGAAGGACTTGCATTTGATCCTGAATGTCCACAAAAATATATGTACTGATCTGGGGATGCAGAGACAAGTGGATTCCAGAGGCTCACAAGCCAGAAAACCCCAGTTTATTCTGTGAGTTCCGGGCTAGTGAGAGACTTTGCTTAAAGATAAAAAGGGAATGGAGCTTTAAGGAGAATGGGTTGTTCACTGGCTTGCACATGTATGCACATGTATGTACTCACATACATAGAACATAACCAACAGGTAGTATGAGCTGATCATGTACTGGTTCACAGATTATATTTTGGTTGTTTAAGAATCTTCTTCAAATCTGATTGTTTCTCTCAGTAAAGTCATAGACAGTAACAAATCAACCTGAACCATCACTCAGGTTCCAAGGATGCGTTCTGGAGTCTGCAGAGGGGACCGTTCTACTCTCTCCTTTGGAAAAGCCGAAGTTTCGTTTCCAGAAAGCCTTGCAATTTTCCTAAGTGTGAAGAGATTCCTCCTTGCTGCTTTTAATTGCACCTCATGACTGTGCGTATTGCATTCTGTAGATACTTAATTCCCTTTCTCATTCCAAATGAGGCTGTATTGACTCCCGTTTAGCTGAGCTAATCTAATGGACAGAAGTTAAATGTCTCAGTCTTTTGAGGACTCACTTCTCTGCTGACAATTCTTTGTTTAAAGGCTGCAATAGGAAAGTATCCTAAGCATGTTAATTTGTACTCTTTCTCTGGTCACTCACATCCTGTTCCTGGACAAGGTAAAATCCTCTGTATGGGAACTGGGAGGATGGTGCATCAGGTTCGGGAGGACTGCACGAGTCAGCAAGGCTCCTCACTGTGTCTTCATGGCTCTAACTTTGGGAGGGATGTAAGATCTGAACACAATTCTCAGAGGGGAAAAGAGACAAATGAGTCACCAAAGGCCAGTCCCAGGAAGTGCTTTGTACTAAAGAAAAAAACTTTTCAGATACTGTAAATTATTTACTGGGTTATAGATCTGGAAAATAAAAGTTTTAAATTAAACTACCCAGGGATGGAGAAATGGTTCAGCTGTTGAAAAGCAAACATTATTGTTTACAGAGGACCCGAGTGCAGATCTCAGCATCCACTTCAAGGGGCTCACATCAGTTTGTAACTCAGATCTTTGTGACCTGACAGCCTGCTTCAGCCTCATAAGGCATCTGCATCTACATGGCAAAACCACATCTGCATACACATGTCATATACACAGATACAGTCATACTTAAAAATATACCATGTCTTTTTTTAAATTAAACTTTATTCCAGGACAACCAGGGCAATATAGAAAATTCATGTCTCAAAAAAGCTTTAAACTTCATAAAAATTATGAAAAAGTTAGAAGGCAAATAGGTTTTTAAAATATGTTGGATATATGTAATGAAAGACTATTTAACCTTTAAAAAGAAATTCCTGTAGTGTACAACAGCATGGATAAAATTAAAGAGTAATCAACTAAATTAAATATATCAAGCACAGAAAGACAAACACTGCATGTTCTTAATTATCTGTAGTACTAAAAAATGAATTCATGAAAGCAAAGAGCAAAATAGCAGTTACTGAGGCCGGGTCGAAGGGAAAACATCTTAGGCAGGGCATGGTGACTATAATTCCTAACAGACTGTTTCACATTTCTGAGCTGGCAGAGAGTGAGTTTCAAATGCTCTAACCCCAAAGACTTGTAACGGTTAAGGGTAATGCCTACATCAACAGCCACCAAGTACACACATCCTATCATTTTGTACCTACGGATGTGTGGGAACAATTAAAACTTGCCAATTTAGAGTTTCAGAGATAAAAAAAGTCATGATACCAGGAACACGATTTTTCAATCATCATAAAAGTTTAAAAATTGATGGCAAATTACCTGTGTTGATTTTTTTTCCTTATTGTAGTGCATGGAAATCACCACACCCCTGAAGTGCAAAAATAATACAGGAAAAAAAATCAAAAAGTCTATCTCTTTTTTGGTCAAAGTATAATTCAGAAAAGCATTCCGTTGACAAAGATTTCGGTGCACTCCAGCGCTGGATTTCTACTTGTTTCTCTGCTTGTTTCACAGAGATCAAACTGACCTAGACTCACAGAGATCCAACCATCCCTGCCTCCTGAGTTCTCAGATTGTAGACATTCTTAGCATGCCCTGTCGGTTTCTGTTGATAAACTGGAATGTTCATTACTGTTAATTTAATGTACTGGCTTCTTTAATTTTCTATTCATCAGTGAAGAAGGAAGAGAAAACGTTTATCTTTTCTGGTTTGTTTTTAACGTGACATATCATCAAAATGTACCTTAGAGAAGGCTGGGGACAATTAACTGCATGTGAATGTGGTGGTGAGAAAATTCCAAGATTCAATTATGAGTAATTAAGTTGACTTAGTACATTAAAAATCCTACCCACCCAAACATTTCAACTAAAGAACACACAGGACAAGGCTGGATGCAATAGTCCACATCTGTAATACCAGCTCTCCTACCTACGGAAAGATTGAGATAGGAAAATTGTCAGAAGCTTGAAAACTGGTTACCTGATGTACACAGCACAGTAGACACAATAGAAGCCATGTCCAAAAAAGTAGATGTCTCTCCAACTTCCCAAAATCTATCTAATCTCCGCATGTGTTTCTCAGCATCCGTGAGCCCGCCACCCCTGCCATTCCAAACAAGTTGTTCAGACTCGATGATAAGGGGAAGTGATATACATGACTCTAATAATCTACCAAGTTTTCATCTTAGAGAAGGCATATAACCAACCAAGGACGTGATACCGAAGGGAGTAAGAAACCATTAGACAGAGCTTACGACAGTGTCAAGCGGCATTGTGTAGTTTTTGTGATCTTATTGTAAAACTAAGGTCACAGACAAACCTGCACAGAGGAACTTCCCCATTCTGTCAAATTCCACCATGCATTCTGACATTGAGGCCTTACCCACTCAGGGTCCACCAAACACTACTTTATTATACGTGTCGTTGGTCTCTATCCTGAGTGCAGGGATAATAGGTATTCCAACGCTTGATTACACCGTACTAAAGACCAAATGCAGGGCACCGTGCATACTACTTGAAACCACATGTGAGGTTTCGACATTCTGGCCCTAATGTGACATCTTTCTTGCCAAATAACCCTTGCTTGTAACTCTGAGTGAAAACAAAGACCAGGAACCAAGCAAGCCCTCTTCAAAAGCACAGGGGTGATTGGAAATCTGGTGGCTGGCCCTCAGGAGTGCCAGGAAGCCCTATTGCTGGGAGATGGGAGATGAGGAGGGTAAACCACTTTCCTTTGTCCCAGAGTTAAAGCCGCCTGTCCATTCTCTGTTTGTTGGATTTGTGTTGCTTTCTGTTGCCAGCATGAAAGGAACTATTTCTGGAGCTGATCCGGGTACGAAAGCCTGGGTGAACTGAGAGCTTTCTTGTTGATCAGAATGTGTGGCAGAGCAGAGGGTAAACCTCTTTGAGCAGTCGGGTCAGGAAATGCAGACTTGAATTCAGGTCTGGCTGACAGCACCATACCAGGCGTCTCTAATCTTCCCAGTTAGCTCTAAATCGGCATGGTGTACATGAACCCTCGACACGGGGCAGACAAATGAGACACTCTAAAGGGATGAAAAGCAGTCTGCTGCAGTCAGGTGCTGAACACAATCCAAAGCCTTCATCCCCTGAGCTGGAGATGCTCCATAGAAACCTGCACCCATTGGGGACTTGTTCTGGCTCTTCTGTAGTGAGAGGTGGCTTCTAGTCTGACACTGAGAAAACGATGATGTTCTAAGAACTTTGAACTGAGGAATTAAAAAGCACATCCGTGCCTTCCCTCTACTCTCTGCTGCCTGGAGAAAGCAAAGCCTTAAGGAAAGCTTGGGAAGATGGTCTTTACTGATGACCTTTCCCATGAAAGGGTCCTGTGTGTGGTGTATTTCTATAGGCTCCCAGAGGAGTGAGGACAGACAGCTGCAGAGCAAGGGCAGAGCAGGACAGCAGGATCCTGAGCTCTGTGCTGATTCTTTTCTTAAAGAGTAAAATCAAACTGGGGGATAAAAACTCAGGTGAATAAGTCACTACTGCCTCTTACCCAGCATGTGCAGGGCTCCATCCTAAGCACCACGTTGGGCCTGGTGGTGCACACTTCTGATCCCAGCACTCTGGGAGGCAGGGACAAAAGGATCAGAATGTCAAGATCATTCAAAGACAGCCTAGGCCACAAAAGACCCTGTTTAAAAACAATGGTAACACTGTAAAATCTCACTTATCAAAAGAAAGAACAGGAAAGAGGAATGAAGAAGCTTCTTAGGAATCTGGGGATAAGCAACCTCAGAGCCACTAACTGGCTTATGAGGTAAAAGCTAAGACAACGAGGATTCTCCTTTGAGAAGCCCACATCTACAAATTGCTATCTTCTTCTCGGTGGTGTATGCACACATGCACATCTGGTTGAGCATGCCCTGTGTATGTGCAGTGGCCAGAGAAAGGCAGTCAGTGTCCCACGGTTATCGGTTATCACTTTCTACCTAATTCCCTTGAGACTGAACTTGGGGCAAACTGGCAACCAGCAAAACATAGTGATTCTGTGTCTGCTCCCCAGAGCATCTCGCTTATATGAGCCTGCACAGCCATGCCGAGCTCTTTCTGTGTGTGCTGGAGACCTGAAATCAACTCGTGTTGTATAGCAAGCTCTCGATCACTCTCCCCCCACCCCCCAAGACATTTGCTTAACCCCTTAGAAGCTGATCCTTTGGCATGCCCATGCACAGTCTCTTCGAACAGAACACCACCCCTTCTAATGAAGTAAGCAGCTTTGTATTTCTACTTTCAATTGTCTTGTGAAAAACTCAAGAAGCTGCATGAGGAACTTATAAAGAAGTCTTATTTTCCTCATGGTTCCAGATATTCAGTCAAGGTTCCTTGGCTCCACGATCCTAGGAATGTATGAAAATGAGGTCAGGGAGAAGAAATGGATCAAAGAGAAGGTATTGTCTTCAAAGACATGACTCCCACAGATCCATAACCCCAGAAAGGCTCAACAACCAAAATGTCTAGAACATCCCGACAAAGCTATAGAGTCAGAGAGACACACGAACTTCTTCCTAGATGACAGACATTTCATCTCAAAGCTGTAATGGAGGACCTGAGAAATACTGGGCAGAAGAAAGAGCTTTATTAAAGAAACAGGAAACAGAAGACAGGATTCCCACTATGTGGCCAGGCTGCCCTTAAACTCATACCAATCCTACTTCAGTCTCTGATGTGCCTGAGCTGCCAAACCCAGTTGCTTGTCCCTGTCTCTCTCTTTGTGGGAAATAAAAAAGACAGACTTCCTGGTTTTTCAGAATTTTATCTGGAGGTCCCACTTCTCAGAGGCATATGATAGAATGTAGTGACCAATTTAAAATCTATTTCATTCTTCATTACTGAGTTTCATATTAGAAGTATGGTTTTCCTAGGAATGAAAAACACTTGAGTGAGTAAAGATGCCTGCTGTAAAGTATGTAACCTAAATTCAATCCCCACATGGTAGAAATGGAGAAACAGCTCTTTCTAGCACACATACATCCTGGCACACATTCACACATGTGCACAGGAGCACACAAACTACAAATCTTAAAAAAGGATTGCATTCTTATTTATGTATTAAATATAGACTGTATTTGATGGTGGTACTGTGGCACTGATGTGAAATCTTATTAGGATTTTATCTATACACAGAATAATACATTTTAAGTCTTAGGCTTTGTGACAATGAATCTTGATTGTCAGGTTGACAGGATCTAGAATTACATAGAATACAGTGTCTGGACATATCTGTAAGAAAGTTTCTAGACCCATGCTGAATCCCATCACCGCACACCCTCCTGTGGACTAAGATACACCAAATAAAACAGAAACTGAACTGAATAGCAGCATTCACCCCTGTCTGCTGCACCTAACATGGCCAGCTGCCTTCCTCCCACTGCTGCCATCCCTTCTCCTCCCGTCATGATGGATGGCACCCTTGATCTATGAGACGGAATCAACCGCTCCTTCCTTAAGCTGATTCTGTCGGACATTCTGTCAATGCAACAACAACAACAGCAGCTCAATACAGGAAAACTATAATGGCCGGACACATGGAACAGGACTCATGATGGTCACAGTTTCACCACAACTGGAAAAAGAGCCTTATTTCCTGATCCTGGCATTTCCCGCCAACCCTGCCACCAGTGAATTTAAACAGGTCACTGTTTTAATTTTTCCTGTGACAAGAGGATAAAAGGTGTGCCACTTGGATTAAAATATCAAGTTAATTGAAGTTCCCTATTAAGGTTTTGAGACAGTGCAAGAGAGCGGGGCAACATGACCACAATAAATATGCCACACGGGTCATTGTGCTTCCAAAAAGAATAGTCCCTGAATCCGAGTAGCCCTTTGTAATGAGAACAGGGTAAAAAGAATGGCAACACCTCAACAATAAACTGTACTTAGGGTGAAACATTGTCATTGAGACAACAGAAAACTTTAAAACTTTAATATCATGGATTAAAGGAGAAACCTCTCTGTAGTTTTACTCTTTCATTTTGTGACTGGGGCTTGGCACAGGCTCTGGGTAGAATAACACTCCTACTTTAAAAATTATTCTTACAACATCCCCTCTATATATGGTGCCTTCCTTGTTATTTGAAATATTCTTATTTTTTTTCTCTTCTCCAGAACACAGGGCCAGTTTCTTTGTGTACTTTGCACAAATTTGTCCTGATAGATATTATTTTTCACAAGATTCAGTTTGATTTCCTAAGAGGCTTAGCTTACTCAACAGTGACATGCCTTCCCACAGCCATGGATCTAAATTATGGATGTAATTAACCTGAAGCATGTTTCTTGACTCTTACAATCTATCAGATAGCCAATTGTTCTAGCACAGAATACAAGTTAGATCTGAAAAAGGTAAGGAAGGCTCAAATGTTTGCTGCATAAGCATGGGCAACTGCATCTGGGTCCCCAGAATCTGTATAAAACACCAATTACAGCTGCACACATCTGTGTAATACCTGTGTGGTGGGGAGCATACACAGGAGGATCCTAGGAGCTCATGAGCTTAGCTCCCGTTCATGGAGAGAAAACTCCTCAAAGGTGTAATGGCAGGAAATGACAGAACAGGATACATGATGATCTCTGACCATAGTGCAGTCACAAAAACACAGGTACACACACACACACACACACACACACACACACACACACACACACACACACACAATTCAATGCTATTGCTATCTTTGGAATATTGGAATCCCTGAGTATTGAATCAGACTGTTTTATGTACTGAAGAATTTTACTTTTATATAACAGCAAATGCTAAAAATGTCCCATTGACTTGAAACATGTACAGAGGAAGCTAGTTCACTTTGATGGCCAATCTTAATGAAAAGATATTGCTTAATAAATGTCATCTTAAGCCAGTTATCTGTAATTAAACCAAATCAAGTGTATTCTCAACAAGGGGCTTACAACAGTGTGTGAGACAGGACTCATCATGTACCAACCAACAAGTCAGTGACAGTAATCCACATCTTCATACAGGCAATTTATCTCTGTTAGTCACACACTGAGGTTTGACAATGGCTTGTCACTACATCCCATACCAACCAGGAAGCGGCACTCACCTCCTCAAATCTACTTGCTGATCTACCGTTAGGACCCCTCGGGTGCTCCCTCCTCCATACTGCACTAACAGAAACCAAGTGTCACAGGGTTCTTCAAGTAATTACATTGAGATTTAAAAACATTTTAAAGTACCCAGCGAAACATTAAGAACAAACTCGGGAAAAGGTTAGAATAGCCTCACTGCCGCGATCCCCAGACAGGTCTCACTACTTGTTCCAAACTGGTCTCAGATTTATATCACCCTTGCCTTTGCCTTATAACACTGCACCACATGTCTTACTGTATTTCTCATACCATATACTCTGTATATCGCTTCCTGTCCTGACAAGACGGAAACCAAAATAGCCTCTAGTGTGGGAAGACAGGGTGTGGAAAGTTCAAGGAATGGAGTGTTATACAATGCTGGTAAGAAAGGAGCTAAGTCAATGAAAAAAAAAAAAAGATAAGCCTTCAGGGCACATTTCTAAGAAACAGAAGAGAGCCTGAACAGCTACAAAGAATCGCAAATAAGAAACTATCTTGTGTGATTTCAGTGTTTAAAAACAGTATCTCATTTAGCCCAGACTGGCCTTGAACTCACTAGGCAGATAACACTGACTCTGAACTCCTGGTGCTATGCCTCCCAAGTGCCAGTTTAAAAGCATGTATACAATGTGGCGGGTGCTAGCATGTCATCTTGACATATCTAGAACTATGTGGGAAGGCAGATTCAATGGAGACTTGTCTAAATTAGGTGAGATGAGGTATTACCTTGACTACGATGAGGTAGAAAGATGTTAGGGATTTTATAACACCGACAGGGTCTTAAACTAAGATGTGCACTATTTTCTGCTGATATATTAAGGACAGCTTTAAAAAGGCCAAACTGTGGACAGGAAAAACATCATTGGTTGAGTTCAGAGAAGAAAGATGGGTGCGTAAGTAGAGCACAGATAATCTCAAACATGAATTATTCTGTACAAAATCATAATGGTAAATACATGTCATTGTACATTAGAAAAAACTCACAGAATTGTATGAAGAAAAAGAATGAATTCTAATGTAAGCGGTGAACATTGTATGATTAGATTCCATCATGTAGATTCAACAACTGTGAGAAATGAATACCCTTGTATCTGTCACATGCTGGCAGGGAGGGAAGCTGCCTGTTAAGTAACAGACAGGCAGGATAGAAAAATATCTCCTTTTATTAATTTTTTCTCTGATCATAAAATGATCATAAAATAACCCCTTAAAAGACCATTAAAATATCTATAACCAGGGACAGAAAGAAGCTCAGTTGGTAAAGTTACTTACTGCCTATCCCCAGCTCTTCCATGATAGAATGAGAAAAGTCTTATACCTACATGCTATAGCCACACCAACTGAATTAAACATAACAGTGAATACCTAATATGTATTGATGTGTATGGGTATGTAAGTGTATATCTACATGTATGTATATATGTATGTATGTATTACATAAAGGGATACATGTTATCAGAACTGAGTCTGCCTAAAGGAGCCACTCCAGTACAGACATACAATGAAGTAGAAAAGAAGTCTTAGGTATCAGCAGATTTAAAACAGAAGATCAGCAGGTAAGGTGGGTAAACTGGCCAGATTACAAAGACCATGTCCTCAGTTTCAAAAGCTTTTATAATCACTGTTAAGTCCTTTTAAAGCTCTTCTCCAATCACTGTCAGAACTGATTGGAAATGTCCCCTGGCGTTCAAATAGTGCTACCAGGGTGGGAGCCTTGTGGAAACCGGCTTTGCTTTTCATCATCCAGGGATATTTACCTGAGAATCAAGCAACCATTGTTTTACAAGTCCTCCATGTTCCCTGGCTGATGGAATGAGGCCATGAATGTCTCTGCAGAACACCAGATGTGGTAGATTAGAGGAGGACCTAGACTGGCTCCTGCACGCAGTTGGCTCCATCTGACCATCTGACAGTTAAGTGGACATCCAGCTTGGCTTATTACCGTGCTTTTAAAATATGTCTCTCTAATCATAAAGGGTTTTTTTGGGGGGGTATAAAATGGATTGCATTAGTTTTGTAAGTGCCTTATTTAAGCAATCTTTCATCTAACAATATTCTAAAATAACAGTTTCTTTCAACTAATAGAAGCCATGTTAATGAACCATGTATTTATTTTTAAGATTTATGAATGTAAATAAAAGTCTTTGCCCTGTTTTGTTCTCTTTAAGGTTTTGTGTGTGTGTGTGTGTGTGTGTGTGTGTGTTTGTGTATCTGTGTGTGTGTCTGTGTCTGTGTGTGTGTGCATTCCTGTGTGTGTATGTTTATATGTAGGTTTCTGAACATACAATGTTGCTTATCTTAGCAGCCAAAAACAATATATTAGATCCCTTGGAGCTAGTACTTCATGCAGTGAAGAGCCCTGAGACAGAGGTACTGAGAACCAAACTCGAGCCCTCTTGATGAACAGCAAACGCTCTTAACAACTGAGACTTTTCAGTATTGACGCTTTTGCAGTTTTATCATCAGAGACATAACATTCCTAAGGATACATAATTATAGCCCTCCTAGGAGTAAACAAAGTTATGCAGAAAATATTTCAGTAGCACCAAAGTCCTGAGCCATCAGGGGGCAGCTAGTACGAGAAGCTGTTCCACTGCTGACACTTCTTCCAGGGATCATCCCTCCACCTCCTTAAGCTGAGCCGGTTCTGTCCAAGTCAGTCAGAGTGGAGAAAATGTTCAGGGGACCCAGAAGCTTTGAACAGACAAAGAAGGAATACAGAGGCTGCCATTTTAGGAAGGACACTGTGCCTAGCTCTGTGTCTTTACAACAGAATCGAAAGGGCTTTTTTCATAGCAAGTACTCCTGGAAGTACTTCTGGCAATGCAGGAAGAAGGTGTCTTTTAATTCAGGTCTCGCCTCTTCTCTCAGGAATTAGCACCTTATAAAAGACTGAAAGGTGAAGCTTCAGCAGCTACAAATTCGAATGTCTCAAATGAAATGAATTAAGGCTTCTTCTACAATCCACCCTCTTTACCTGGTGTGTCATGTTTGGGAAGGAGGATGGGTCTACAGCACACAGAGAAAATCTCACCTATATTTAAAATTCTCCACTGAAGCAAGCATGCCGGGACAGTCCATCAAATACCCCAGGTTTGTTCCACATGTCAGGATGTGCATGTGCACATGCAGAGGACCCACACACAGTGTGTATACAAACTATTCTTCTAACACCCCGTTTCTCACATTTAGGTCGATCATCGATGCACATTATGAGAGACATCTTCCTTGTTCTACCAAGAGCACAATCACTTTCCCCTGGATCTATGCTCCACATAAATACGTTTCCAGACATTTCTATTTAATAGAAAGTATTTCATGAGTCCTTATTCCCCCCACCCACCTTTGGTCCTAGGCAACAAGTACACATCGGTGTATAAGAAGGAGACAGTGCTAAGCTGGGAAGAGTGCAGGGGGATGGACAGTGCAAGACAGAAACAACTGCTTGCCAGGGGAATGAAGAGAGCACATGGGAGAAAGACAACAGGAAAGGCACACAGGGAGACCCTCAGAGAGATACGCTAACCTGTCAAGTCAGGGGACATCCAGGCCTGCAGAGTCCCTTCATGTACAGAATGCCAATTGCAAGGTCCCAGAGATGTGGAGACACTTGGCACACCTAACTAACAGATCCTGTCAATAGTCACCTTAACAACTCCCACAGCCAGGGGTGTAAAATCCCATTGAAACTTTTGAGGTGAAAAATGGCTTTTCCGTCTGCTGCAGTTACATGAGTGACCACAGCTTGTCTGGGCACTGGAAACCACAAAAGGTCTCTAGTAGAGCAGGAACCTTCGACTTAGTGCTTGGAGCATACGGAACAGGGACTCCATAAATGGACAGACTGCTGTGACCACAAGGGTCAGCTGAGGCTTACAACCAGATCCAGAGTTCAAAGATAAAGATCAAAATATAACAAGGAGAACATTTAACTTGAACATTGGTGTGTTTATATGGTCATAGTGCTGTTTATATGTTCAGTAAACTACATGGACAGAACAGAGAAAAATGCCTAGAACCAGAAACAAGCAGTGCCTCATCTTCAGAAGCAAGGAGAAAGGGGCTGAAGAGAGCAAAAATGAAGAAGCAATGAACAGGGAGAAGGCAAGAAGAGGATGACCCCACAGTAGAGAGGTCAGAAACCAAACAAGAAAAGCAGAAGACTCCCAACTGGCTCGAAAGTTTCTGGAAGCCAGAACGAGGGAACCTAGGCTTCTGAGCGTTGACACTCATGATGGAATGGGTAAGACTCATCAATAATTCGAGACAGTTCTGTATGTAACTGTGAGGGTATTGCCCCAGAGATTTAGCAGTGCTAAGCCACATCACAAGTGCTGGTTCTGATCTGAAGAGATACGAGGGGCAAGGGATACAAAAGGGGACAGCATAAGAAGTGAAATTCCGTATCAGAAAGACAAATCTCTCTTTCTTTTTTTTTTTTTTCCTATCAAGAGTGGGGAGGAAAGGTAAAAAAGTTGAAGGGGAGATGGAAGGAAGGAGAGGGAAGAAGAGCTGAGAGGAAAGGGAGGAGGAGAAAAAAGAACAGAAAGAGTAAGAAAGAAGACACAGATGTGGTTATGGACAGGAAGGTGTAATGGTGTGGCTGCAGAACAGGAAGAGATACGGGTGGAGGGAAAGAGCCAGAGACTAGGAGGCAAAGATGAGATAGGAAAGCAGTTTCTGGTCCCCTGGATCTGGTCACTACATGAAACCATTCTTTCAGAAGGGAGGCAGTACCATGCCATTTTATTATCGGGTGGGCCTCTGTGTGCAATGCTTCCTGGCAGGAAACTAATCCGACAACCTGTGTCTTCTCCGTTCCGTCTCTCTCTAAACTGACCACAGACTGTAGAACACTAGACACTTGTTTTAAATTTCACTCCATAAATGACATCTGGGAAAGCCCTTTAGAGCAGCGAGGACTGTTGTGGGTAAATGGAATCTCACCCACACAAACCCCAAACCCTAACCACTCCTAAAGTGCTCAGTCCTTTTTACTCTGGAAACAAATCTGGATTCTTACAAAATTAAAAACTCATTTTAAAGAAAAGCAGTATAAAATTACTCATGAGCAGCACAAACCACACTAAAAAATCTTGGTTTCAATAAATATCTCTTGCCTACCACTATTAGGTTCCAAAAGTGAATTTTTAAGTTGGCCAGAAAAACAGAGCGTTTATCTTACTGTGATTTGCTTTCCCTGGTTTTATGTTCTTGTGTTTCTTTCTGGTGTTTTGAGATTGGAAAATAAGCCCAAAAAAACCTAATCTAAATTAATTCAGGAGACAGAAACAATGGAAGAGATGTACTGTGTCACCGTGTCAGCACTTCAGGGTCAGCACAGGCCTTTAGACAATGCCATGGAGGCCCTGGCTGTGGTGTTTAGTAGAGCATACATCTAGTATGAAGAGTCTTAGATTTCATCCCTAGTACTGCCTAAGCCAGTCGCGGTGGTGAGCACTTGTAATCCCAGAACCCAAGAGATAGAAGCAGGAAGATCAGAAATTCAAGGTCATCTTAAACTACACACATATTGAGTTAAAGGCCCACTGGGCTATGTGAGACCCTATCCACAGACAACACTGTCAAAAGTGGTATCTTCACCTGATCCCTATTTATTTAGTCATTAAAGTTTTATTCTCCAGATGGGGAGGGGAGTCATCAATACAGACTCTCTCTCTCTCTCTCTCTCTCTCTCTCTCTCTCTCTCTCTCTCTCTCTCTCTCTCTCTGTGTGTGTGTGTGTGTGTGTGTGTGTGTGTGTATGTTGGGGTAGGGGCAAGGAGAGAGCAGAATATCAGTTATCAGTTGTCAGGACGTCAAGAGCTAAACAGCTAAAGATGAACATGTTACTCAAGGTTCCTTGAAACAGAAAAAAGCCTGAATGCTGAGACTTGATCTTGATACTTGGGGAAGTCTCCACTGGTGCCTCAAGCTGTAATGTCTTGTGATGAACAAAGTGAACTTATCAGATGCTTAGAAAACAAACCTACAGTGATACTCCACAGTGCCAGAAACAGCACAGATTCGTTTTATTTTGAGTTTAAATTAAATTTTTGTCAGTTTTCCCTCTACTTTTACTGATTGCTAAAGTTTCCATACCTGCCTCATGCCCATGTTCAGGTACAGGTTACCATGTGAGTTTATGATCCACAGTGGAAGAGGCTGGGTCCTGCAGCACTGTTCCCGGATTCGCCATACGATGGATTTGAGTAAGTGAAATAAATAAAAACTTTCATGTCATTCAGCACTACTTAACAAATATACCGAGAGAGCTTATTGATTAATTTAAAAATACTTATCAACACTGCCCTAAAATTCTAATACACTCTAATACAATTCAATACTATTTCTCTACAGAGGATAATCTCTTTCCTAGAATATAATTTAACTACAGACTTCCTCAACTACGATGGCTGAAAAACATGGCAAGACATCAGCCCAGCCCTCCAGAATCTTTATCAGATAAACACCTGCTTCAGCTGAAATCCACACAATTTCCACTTTATGGAACATTATCATCTTATGTCCCAATAAATGGCCTCCATTTTGTTAATTTACCAGCTTTTTCTTAACTAATGTCTAAGGTGTCTGACTCTCACAAACAACAAAAACGTCGCTAACAGCTAAAACCCAACATCTTCCATTTGTGCAAGAAGAGAATTGAAGCTTGAATTCTTTATCAAAGCAGTACTTACTTTAATGAGAAGAACATCACTACAATAATATTCATCTCTGTAAGAGTTAACACTCCTACAGTACATATGTAACACAGTCGTGTCCCAGGGTCTGCTTTATACACTTTATTTAATACACAACTTTATCAGAAGAATGACTTACTATGAGCTCTCACTGTCTAAACAGGGAAGCCGAGGAACAAAATGGAGGGTAACTTTCTTGGTACCCCACGTACTGGAAGTAGCTAAGCTGGGACTGCATTCAAAAGTCTACACTCTGGTCCCTTACACACTCCCAGGTGAGATCTCCCTCTCTGTTCAGCACCTGAAACAGATGCTTGGCATGGTAAAAGCCCTCAACCCCCTCCCCCACCCCTCCCAAGTGATGTTCTAGCCAGTAACTCCTCTTAAACACTAAAACTGCATAGAAAGAACATGGTTTCATTCATACTGTCTGACTAACTTGTATATTAAAATTTAATCAGAAAGCATTAGTTTAGCCTGGTGATACAGGCAGGTCAACCTAGCTGCTTGGCAAACTGAGGCAGGAGGATAACAAGGGACTCAAAAGCCTCAGAATGCAAATAAAGACCCTGTGTCAAAAGAAAAAGTGAAGAGAAGGCTGGGTACACAGCTAACTAGTAGAGAATCTCCCAAGAATTTAAAACAAAACAAACAAAAAAAAAAAAAAAAAAAAAAAAAAAAACCCCAGCACTTGGGGGGAGTGCAACACCCTTTTAAATGTACAATTTGAGAGGTTAGGACTAAGAACACCTTAAAAAAGTGCTGACCAGTTAGAATTTGAGGTAATTATGACTTTTATTTATAATTTTAAATTTTCTCACAACCACATTAAAAATGCAAAACAGTAAAATTATATAACATTAACATTAATGACCTGCTGCATTTAAACCATGTATCCAAAAGAATATGTTAACATAAAATTAGTAGGATTAGCATGATGGTGTACATGATCATTTTTCTACTTGAGATGCAAATCCTCTTGTACTGTATTGTTACACATCTCAGAGAGCCATATTTCAACTTCTCAGAAGCTGTCTGTGGCTAGAGGTTACAGTACTGAATAGCACGGTTTAAAACTTTACATCCAACTTCTATATTATTAAGTGAAAGAAGATGGTCTGAGTGTTAAAGTCCTTTGGAAAGTCGTCCCTGGCTCACTATCTTCTTTAAACTAGAGATAATGGACGCATGAGACTATCTACAGCAAAACCCAGGCATTAACTGGTAAATCCATAACTTGGTGCTATCTACTGTGGGTGATCAGGATCGTCACATTTTCCTCACTTACATGGGTCATCTCTGGGCCCAATATAAGACTCAAAGAAGGAATTAGGAAAATGGAAGTATGCATCCATTTCTGAAAAACACACAGTGTGAGCCACATTGTCTTAATTTCCAACAGATAACCATTCTCTCTATACAGTTATCCACAGGGCACAAAGTTGTATCCGGTGATTGAAACCTGGTATTTTCTTCCATTTAAAAGCCAACTTCACCACAAATCCTCAGCCAGAACATCCCCTCTCAACAGTCCACTTGACCGTACTAACAGGCATGGGGAAGGGACTGCCATAGCCATGGTAGGCTTCCCCAGGTGTGTACCCCCTCCCCCAATAAAGGCAGAGAAGACAGGGAGGGGGTGAATATCTGAACAAAAGGTGAATACCAGAACGTTTAAAGGGAACAGAGCAAACAACCTCTTTGGGAGTTACTCAAGGCAACAGCAAAGAATTATAGCACATAAACTGAGGTTACATAAACACTCTAATAAAACCCAGGGTTTGATTTATGGGAACAACCTGTCTCCTGTGTGCTTCTAAAGACAGCAGTGGCTCAGTTTGCAGGGCCAGAACCCCAGAACCCAAGCACATGCCACTCTCACAAGGAAGAGGGGTTAGCAGGGAGAGAAGGGAAGAGGAGGGCAGGAGGAAGGCACCAGAAACGCACGCTTTGAATTTGAGGACACCAAGAACCACATTCTGGTGAAACATTTAAAAACCCCATGTCAGACAGGGGTCTTTTTCTACTCCCACCTCTAAAATCGTAGGACAACAAAGGACACCAAGAGCAACAAAATACCAAATGACAGCACTCAGTGCTAAAATCAGGACATGGGACAAAAGTGTTGCATTTACAGGAAGTCAATGACTGTCAATAGCACAGGGCTCCTGAGAACCAACAGAAAGGGGAAAACTGCTTTCAGAAGAGTGTCTCACAATGATGCTCAATGGCTGTCCATTTGTCACAGAAGGAGATCAGGTGTGACTGTGCACTGAGGTGAAGGGTAGAGGGGTGTCAAGAGCTAAAGGTCACTTTCAGCTACATACCACAGTTCAAAGCCAACATATGCTACATGGAACCTTACCTCAAAATTAAGCACACTTAAATTAAATCGAAACACTTGTAGAAAAGAAGTGGGGAGCAAGAAACATGTCTCAGTGGTTGGGAGCACGAGCTGATCTTGCAGAGGAGCAGAGTTCCATAGCACACACACACACTAGGCAACTCACAACTACCTGTAACTCTCGCTCTAGGAGAAATGAATACTTTGTGTTATGCAGGCAGGCATTTGCACTATAACATACACACATTTAACTACACGCACATACCTACCAACCTACACACACACACACACACACACACACACACAATAAGTAAAACAAGAGTGGGAGAGATGGCTCAGCAGGTAAGAACACTTGTTCTTACAGAGGACCCAAGTTCAATGCTCAGCACCTACAAGAGGCTCACAACCACGTGTAACTCCAGTGCCAGGGACTTCAGTGTCCTCTTCTGACCTGTGCAGACTGAGTGGTGCACAGACATGAGGAAGAGTAAAACATTCATCATCATGTAATCAAGTCTCAAAAGAATGATACCTCATAATGATATATTTACATAGAATCCGGGAAGTGGGGGACCACATACAACGAGAGACTGGCATTCTTGCTGCTTTCCTGGAAGGATATTGTACTGACAGATTCGGCAAGGAGGTGAGAACAGCTAGCCTCAGACACACTGACATCAAAGGTCTGTAGTAATTTCTTTATATACCAGCCCAAGGAATAAACAGACATGGCACAAATACTTCTTTAAGTTCGAATATATTAAGCTAATATAACTCAATGAATCTGGGGACCTACGCTCCTAATGAATGCCACACAGCATTTTACGGGCTCTGAGAGACTTCATAAAAAATGACTGTGTCTGGGTGACTACAGACTCACAATTTCTCGAGCAATACTTCTAAGATGCATCGCATAATAAGTGCTGCCCACAAAGATGCTGAAAAACTACAGCACTGTGACATGTCCAGAATCAGAACAGTGGCTGAGCTCTGAGAGGAGAATTCAGGCTCTCATCCACTCATGGATTTATTCGGGTCTGCTAACAGGCTTTCCGTGGGTCCTGCGAGGCACGGCTACATGTGGGTCAAGGTGTCTCTCAGGCATCCACAAAGGCTTCGTGTAGGATATAGAGGTGTCATTGGCAAGCCTGGACTGAAACAGATTCTCCCACAGAAAGTTCCAGAACAAGGCTGCTAAAGAGAACTAAACAGTGCCATCTGGTGCAAGAAAAACAGGGAGAAGTATGAGCTGAGGAATTCCGAGCCAGAACCTCGTGGTGAGCCTCTGCTTGTGTGAGAATGACTGCTTTTTTAAATTTTTTCCTTCAGAAAAATGCACCAGTGTTTGTTGCACATGATTTAAAAAAAATGCTTTCTTACTCTTCCATCAGTATGAAGCATTACCAATAGAGCTATCAGAACTTTAAAGCCATTTATCATGTTTTCTTTTTTTCTTAAATACTAAGTAGTGACTCTAGTCTTCTTAGTTCTACACATGACACTGCTGGGGTAAAATTCTACTCATTTTTAAAATGTATGCTCAATGTTTGGGAGGAAGGCTCTTGGTACTGTTGAATGATGTATTGAAGATTTGCTTTCTCCAGTGCTCCAAAACCCTTAGCGACATATTAAATGACAAACGAATAAAGTATCAATTGACAAGAGGTTTGTTCATTTATTAAGCCAATTTTCTCTTTAATTGTTTGTTTAGTTACTTACTCACATTACATCACAATCAGTGCCCCCTACCAGTTACCCCTCTGACAGTCCTTTCTGGCCCTACCCTCTTCACTGAGAGGTGTGGTCTATCTGGGTACCCCCACCCCCAACCTGGCACTTTAAGTCTCTGCGAACTTAAGTGCATTCTCTCCTACTGAAGCCAGACAAGGCAGCACAGTTAAAAGAACATATCTCACCTGCAGGTAATAGCTTTTGAGATAACCCCAATTCCAGTCGGTCTGGACTTATGTGAAGACCAAACTGTATATCTGCCTAGGCCCTCTTTGGGGCCAGTTCTCCTTCCTCCTAATTCTTCCATAGGAGTCCCCAAGCTCCATCAACTCTTTGGCTGTGGGTGTCTGTATCTGTCTGAGTCAGCTGCTGGGTAGAGTCTCTCACAGGCTAATTCAAACAGTAGCACAAACAACTTATAACACAGTCCTTGAAAGAATCCAATAAAACATCCTAGGCTGACAAAAATGACACTGCTAACATACCGTCAGCAAAAGAAATAAACAGAAAGACAAAGTAGCTCACATCCCTGAAAGTTAGACTATCACTCCAGGGTTAGAGAAATGGCTCAATAGTGGGGGCACTTGCTGCTCCTGAAAATGACCTGTGTAGAAAGTCTGGTCTACAAGCCTGGAATCCCTCACAACTACCTGCTTCTCCAGCTCCACAGGATCTGACACCCTCTTCTGGACACTATGAGCAACTGCATGCATGCGGCATACACTTACAGAGAGACCCCCAACGGAAGTAAAAATGCAAAGTTTTCACTGTAAACATCAAAAAGATGAGTTTTCCAGATCACTTCATAATGAAAAAAATTTTCAAGCCCTGGATTACAAAAACAAACTACCTTGAGGATAGACTAAAATACCACACTGACCCTGGTGTGTAACAGAGCTTTTCATGTTCTTTGGGTTTTTTTTTTTGTTTGTTTTTTGTTTTTTTGGTTTTTTTTGTTTTGTTTTTTTAAAGGTAAACAGCACATAAAACACATAAAAGCAACCCAAACTGTCTGCATTTACTTTTCCTCAAAGGGAAAAAAAAAGAAAATACAACAGACTCTGTGATTGCAGGAGAAGAAAAGATAAAATGTCCATGGGTGGCTGGCTTTATGCCTTGGGTCTCATAATGTAAACAGTTATGAGGAACCTGCTGGGGACAAAAGTAATTCTATATTTACAGTATTAATGTCAGGAGGAAAATCTACAAACAGAAATAAAACTCCAGATCCTAATGAAAACAGAAACTCTATTATATCGTCATTTCAACTTAAGACGCAGAGAGACACGTGCAAAAGAGGTAAAAAAAATGCAAGCGACAACATTTACAGATAATATATTTAAGAGAGAAAGTATGGTTTTGCTCTTTCTAAAGCCCCTCTCCACCAGTCTTTGGATCTAGGAGCTAAGCAGAAGTTTTCCTCTTCGGTAGCCTGTAGATGGTGCTACGAACCTGTTTTTCTTTCAGCTGCAGTTTCATCATTGGAAGAAGCTGATTTATAGATCCCCTTTCTCGTACAGCTTGGAAAGGTGAATGAGGACAACACACCCTCTCAGAGGTCACTGTGAAGGGCCACATGGGTAACTAGCTTCAGACAACAGACACAATCTTCTTTTACATCGTGCACAATAATGACCGACTGCTACCTACCAGAGGGGAGGACTAAGGTAGGGAAGTTTAAGAGAACACCTCCTCACTTAACACACACAAGATCAATGGCTGAGAAAGGCTGACAGGTGTCTGGCTGCTTCAGTGTTAGAGTAGTCTGCCCCCACCCACCCGTAGATTATGGGATCGTGGCTCGATACTTGGCTGTTCTAAACTGTTCTCTGCCTGCTATCCCGATTCTAAAAAATCCCCACTTCAAGGAACTACTTGGTGACAGAAAAATTTAAACGCGAGTTATCACTATACCATGCTGACCTCAAAGGCCAGTAAATTTGAAGATTGTTCTTATTTAGAAAAAAATTACGTAGCTTGTTTTGAACGTAAGTGTATTGTGTTCAAGTTGAACAGTGCGCATCTGTAAATGGCTGTTTGTAAAAATCACGCATTTAGGGCTGGTACAGTGCTTGCCGTAGTAACATGACAACCTGACTTCTAGGTCGAGAACCCACAGTTAAGCACGGTGCTAAATGCTCTTTATCTAACACTGGGGAAGCTAAAATACAAGAAGGTCCCTTGGTCAGCCTGCCTTGGTTAATTAGGAAGGCACTACCTTACTCTAAAAAACAAGCTGAGTACCATCTGATGCCTAACATTGACTATCAAATAAAATCCAAGAAGCCAGGTACCCCTGTCAAGAATTTTATTGACTGAATCATTCCAGGTGGGAAGATCCACCCCAAATCTGGGCCACACCTTCTACTGGCAGTCCACATTAACATAACTGACATGGAAGGACAACCCTTTAGCTTTTTGCCTGCTTACCCTCACTCTTGCTAGCAAGTTCATCTATCCTGCTGTTGAGGCATTCCTTTGCAACTATTACAACTGATTTCTTCGGGATTCATTTAGAGACTGAATTGAAAGCTCCTCAAAGGAAGAGACAAGGGTTGCTTGTCTGTGTCTGACAAAAATGGATTTGGCATTTGGCAAGCACTGGATAAAGAGTAAATAAATTATCACACTGAATTAGGAAAAATCAATACCTTGAACAATCAGTTTTCTCTTGTATTATCCTCACATGAATCACAAAATGAATTGACTTGAACATTTCAGACTGTAGGATACAGAGAGGGGGAACTTCTCTAGTCCACTATTAAAAAATGGCGACTTATGAGCAAGAAAAGGTTTTTAGTTATTAATAACATACATAAAAATGTTAAATGGGCATAGAGTCTCATGAAGAGGAAGAGATAATACTCCTGAAGCAAGATGGGTAGCCAGGTTATCTATCTGCATAGTTCTGGGTTCACTTAACAATCATACTTGGAAAAAGAAACTAGGAGAATGACCAAGGAAGACATTGGACTTCAACATTGGGTCTAGATGCTCATTTTCATACATGCCTTCATACATGTAACACTGCATACAAGGACACATACACAAAGAGGAGGAGAAGGAAGAGGAGGAAGAAGAGGAGAAAACCAAATATCTGGTAAAATATTCAATTGCTAAGACTGCTTTCATAATATGCATGTACAACTCATACTGGCACATGTACATCAGAGATGAAGTCAGGAAAATCGAGTTCAGGGTCATCCTCACCTATGCCAGAAAGAGGTACATAAGACCCTGTATCAAAAGTAATTTAAAAGAAAAATAATCATGCATTAAAACTGAGTGATCATCAGAATCTGAAAAACTCGGTGAATTTTGAAAATTCACACCTCTATTTACTGTTGGAATTTGGGTTGCACTTGTACAGACAGAAGTGTCATTACAGAGGAGTTAAGTGACACAGACATAAACAACATCAACAAAGGAAAAGCTATGAGATCACCTACAAGGTGTCGTCCTCTCCCTGTGTAGTCAGCTTTCACAACAATCCAAAGGACAGAGAGACTGAAGAGATGCTCAGCAGAGCGTTTGCTGTTCTTTCAGAGCACCAGACTTTGGTTCACACCATGCATTTTAGGCAGCTCATAACCACTTATAAATATGGCTCCAGGGAATCTGACACCCTCTACTGTCTTCCAAGAGAACTGTACTTACATACACATTGGCTACCACACAAATACACATAATTTAAATTAAAAATACAATGAGACAAAAAAAGGAGAGTGAGTCAGAAAAGATACAGAAGTCACGCAGGTGCTTACAAATGGACCCTTCACGAGAACAATCTGCAAGATGACTCTGAGGCTTTAGATATATCTATCATGTGTACCCCTTAATCACAACCATTTATAAACAAATACAGGTAGGAACTGATTCAGTATACACATCTACGTGAGCATCTTCTCCACAACTTCAGAGAATATATCCTTAAATATATCCTCAGTACAATTAAAAAAAAAAAAAAAAAAACCAACCACTGCCTTAAAGATGGTGGTGGCATACACTTTTAATCCTAGCATTTGAGAGGCTGAAGCGGGTGAATCTCTGTCAGTTTTAAGCCAGTCTGGTCTACATAGTATATTCCAGGACAACCACTTCGACACAGAGAAGCTCCGTCTTGAAAAACAAACAGAAAATCAACAATAAAAATGAAAAGTAGCCTGATTGGGGACTGGAGAAATGGCTCAATGGTGAGGAGCATTTTCAGAGAATAAGAGTTCAGTCTCCAACACACATATTTAGCAGTTCACTACTCCCTGAAATCACAGTTCCAGGAGGATCTGAAACCCTATTCTGGCATCCAACAGCAGAGTAATCATGAGCCTCAAGTGTTGTGTACGAGGTCACATGCATACATACATACACAATATTTTAATGCTTGGATTTTAGGTTGAAAGAAGGCCGTACCACAGATAATTCTGGGTCACTGCCAGTGGCTCCTTCAATTTCAGTACTATCTCTGATCTCTATCATAAACTGCTACATAGTCACCTGTCAATCACTACTGTCCCTACTTTCAAAAAACAGTCCCTGTTTTCTGTTACGTTCCTCCCTCCTAAGCCATCAGTTAACTTTTTAACTTGAGTCGGCCTGCAATTACAATCAGGTAGAAAATGGGGTATTAAAGGTATTTCTAAAAATTTCAAGTCTTCCTTTCTATGGCCTGACAATCACTACTTTAGAACAGTTTTATATTGTTTTTAGTGGTGTATTTCTCTGTGAGGGGACATGAGCTCAGTACACATGGAAGCCAGAAAGGGCATCAGATTCCCCTGGAGCCAGAGTTAGAGACAGTGATGAAACATGCAACACCAGTCTGGGAACTGACCTGCAGTTCCATTGCAAAGCAGCAAGTGTACTTAAGCACTGAGTCACCTCTCCAGCCACCTTACAACAGCTATCTTTTATTTCGGAACTTCTATCTGTCAGGATTTATACTCAGTGTCTCATATGCAATATGCTATTTAATCCACCTCAAAGTGGATGCTATTATTTTCACACCAGAGATGAAGAAACAGTCCTAGCCAGGGCATGAAAAAGTGGAAGTGAGACTCACACTGTACACACCATGCTTTACAATTCCATCAAAAAGATTGTCTCCAGATATACAGTAAAAGCCAGTAAGTTCTGAGGAGATGGCCTATGTGAAAGCCAGCCAGGCATAGCATCCCACAATGACCCCAGAACACATGAAGTAGAGGCAGAAAATCCTAGAACAAGCTGGTTAGGCAATGTAGCTAGAACAGAGCTATGGTTCAGATGCTGACTCAATAAATAAGATCAAGAACAATCTACAAAGACATGGAAGACCTATTCCTGAGACAAATGAATACATATATAAGCACAACTGTATCCACAGGTGCAAAGACATTCAACAAACAACCCCCCCCCACACACACACAGGACAAACAAAATAAAATGCCAAAACAGTAACTTTTCTAGTTCACAATTTGCAAACAAACACACTATTCTATTTTTCAACTCTACATATTTTAAAATATCCTTACACATAATTACTTTTTAATATTTTTCTGATATATTAAATTATGCATGGTGTCATTATGAGGTTCATATAGACACAGTTAAACAGTTACAGATTGGAAACAAATTAACTCTTACTTTGCAACTTTTTACTTAATTGTTAGCAAGAGCAGTAATAACATATTCAATTAGCAAAAAGCCTAAATATTATATATTATTAACTGTCTTCACATAAAATCTTTAGCCAGGTTCATTTTTACATATTAGCTACTTGCTTTCTTTTATCCCTTTTTAAAGATTCAATGTATTTTAAAATTATGCATGTGTGGACCCAGGTGCACACACACCATGAATGAAGGCATCCTCAGAAGCTAGAAGACAGTGTGGATTCTCTAGACCTGGACTTATAGCAAGCTGTGAATCACCTGACATAGTTGATGTGGGCTGAGCTGAGGTGCTCTGGACCCACTCTTAACCCTCTAAGGCATCTTACCAGTCCCTACATCCAATCTTTTAACCTAAATGTTGTTCATTTTCTACCAAGATCCCAATCCCGATGACCAGCAGTTTATTTCTCAGCTCAGAACTTTCAGCCTTTTATTTTATTGTTTTAGATTCCACATGTAAGTGAGATCACATAATAATTTTCTTTCTGTGAGGAGCTTAGGTAGCACAGCATCTTTCAGGTCCACCCACACCGAGACAAATGCAGGGAGAATCTCCTTTCCAACGCCATGCAGTATACACTTTCTTGAAAATGTAAATGAATAACCCACCCCTTATATGCGTACCTAAAATAGTCCAAATGAATGTTCCAAAGGTGTACACCTGCTTGCTGAATTCGATGACAGTTTGGCAAGTAAAGAATCAGTGTACTCTGGACACTACCCAAACTGTGCCCCCAACTATTGTCAACAGTGTCACCTACTTCAATGCACTCAGTGAGTGCACTTGAGTGACCTACAAAGTGAGGACAAATGCTCCCATCCTGTCAGCTCAGTGAGGGTCTTCTCAGGACAGGCACCATGGAGCCAGGAGAGTTAGCTTTGCTGACTGACACTGCCCTTTCTGCTAGGAGCAGCATTCTTCTCAAGTCTTCTGGCAGGCCCTCCCGTCTACCTCATCTGCAGTCTCCAGCTCTCTGGAGTCAGACTGCAGGACGTGTCTCCTGTCTGGAGGTCTATGGGCAGTTGCTCTGCTGCTCACTTAGCATTTCAATGATTAAAGGGTGGTGGGGTAAAAGACTAAGCGATTACATTAAAGAAATAGTCAGAGCTGGGCAGAAAAGAAATCTATGGAAGAAAGGCTTTTGAAATACAGGACTAATTTAACAATGGCCACAAAACTGCTCCTGTCCAGTCTAAAATGCCAATTTGAGTGGGATATGCTGTCCTTGTAGAGATGATTGCAAGATCTGTATCGGATATATGACGGAGTGGGTAAAGGTGCTGGATCCCTGGTACCCAGAGAGGAAGAAGAGGATCCCCACGGCTTGTTCCCTGACATTTACCTGCACTGTTGACTGCTGTGAAACACACACACAGAGACACACACACCCCAAAATGTATTTTTCACCATCAGGATACGTATGTATTGTTTACATGTAAGCAATTGTCAAAGACCAGATAAAGGACATTATACTTATAAAGGAAAGAAAGAAATTTAATGGTCACCAGGGCAGTACAAGATCAGGGTGGGACCACAGGGTCACAAGGTGGTTAAAAGGTATTTGTAACAAATGGTCGGAAGTATGAGTGGGTTGGGGGACTTGATTGTTTCTGAGGAAGCCTAGGTTGCATGGACTTTACACTTTACGCATGACTGGCTTTGAACTCTTGACCACCTTGCCTTTACTTCCAAAGTGCTGGGATTACAGGCCTGTACCAGCATGCCCTGAATAGTCAGCTTATGGTGACCCCAACCAAGTAAATCTAAGATTCCCAACCACTGTGATTCTTCTGCCATTCCATTTATTCAATTCACAGACCTTTCTAGTCTCTCTCACTATGACTCTTGAAAGACATTTCACTCTATGTGTGCTTGAAAGCTGCTTAGGCCTTTCTGTCCAAGGTTTCTATGTGCTGCAAACCTCTCAGTCTAGCCAAGGCCAGACCCTCCACTGTACACAGTTTTGATTTGAAAAGAATCATTTAGACTGTTCCAGGTACCTCCACATGCCCATGTACAGTCTTCAGTCAAATAATTCATCACATATGACCATTGCAACTGCCAGGCTCACACTGCAGCCAAACATCCCACACTACGGCATACATTTATGCATGCTCACACACACACACTCACACACACTCGAGCATACACACACAACACACACAAACACATAATTATGAATATGTGCACTGCTCAGAACCTTTCCCTTACTGCTCACTGAAGGATCATGCCTATATTTTTAATAGCAGCTTTGCTATAAAACATGCATAGAATACAATTCACTATTTAAAGCTCACACGTCACAGGTTCTGTGGACTTTTAGATCCATGTGGAATAAAGGAAGTCAGACACTCACATCCTTGTAAAACACATGTGAATGAATTGTGCATCACTGGACCAGAAAAGGGGCTCAATAGGTAAGGTGCTTACCACCAAGCTTGATGACCTGAGTTTCAACACCAGGGCCTACATGGTGTAAGTAGAAAACGGACTTATAGCAGGTGTCCTCAGACCTCCAATGTACCCTAGGCCATATCCTCTACCACACACGAGATAAATTAATTAGTGTATTAAAAACTGAACTCAGCACCCACACTCTGCTAAGTCTCTTAGTGAGAGCCTTAAGAATGAGGTAAGAATCTGTGACCTTGAGAAATGTGTGAGACACCGAGACCTGAAAGAATCATTTTGTGAACACAGATCTACCAACTGTGCCTTCTGGTACAATCTCACAAATGGTCTAATTTCCAACAATGCTCGGCTTTGCCCCATTGGATGTGAAGCATGGTCTCTGCTGGTGTACAGGAATTGTACATACCAAAGTCTTGGCAAACCGGTTGTACTGATTGCTGACAATGGCAGAGATCTCAAAAGTACCTCCTCTGCCCTGAAATACAAGTCCATACTTTGGCTGTACTCCCAACACTTAGCAGATCATAGAGCCACAAAGGGAAAGCAGCCCTTCTGAACCACAGGCAGACAGACATGTCCCAGAAAGACCTTATGTTAGCATCAGCATCCTGACCCAGCTGCTGTACTTCAGGAATGATCTGCCCATGCAGAGAAACATGGGAAGATAGGATTACACAAGCACTGTCAAAGTCTGGGGCCTGTCCTTTCTCAGTATCAGCCCCTCTCCACCCTAGCCAGATACCTGTTCCACTTGTGAAGGCAATGGTAAGGGAAACACTTAATTGGGACATTAGGTTTGCTGGCATTAACCTTCCAGTAAAGTAATGGGCCCTGTTGTGGTTTCAGTCCCTCATTGCCACAGGCTGTTATTCCAACTACCCAGAGGGAATTTTAGGAAGCAGACCTTAAGCTCTCTATTCCACAGCAGTTATGGGAAAGACCTGAATGTCTACTTCCAGACTCTTACAGGAAGAATGTGCAGTTGCATTTTTATTATTAATTATGTCTCTGCTTCTGCCCATGTATGTGTGAATATGAATGCAGGTGGGTGTAGAAGCCAGAAGAGAATATCACAGACCCCGGAACTGAAACTAGAGGTGGCTGTGAGCCACCCAACATGGTTGATAAACATTGAACTCAGGCCCTCTGCAAAAAAAAAAAAAAAAAAAAAAAAAAAAAAAAAAAAAAAAAAAAATGCTCTCTTAATCACCCAGTCAACCCTTTAACCCTTTACTGTTTGAAAACAATCAAAGGTTTGTATAAAACACTCAGACTTGGGTGCATCATTATAACTGAACTAAAGGTCTTCACTGAAACATTTAGTAACAGAAAGAAATAGCAGCTCTTAATGGTGTTGGCAATGTTTGCCATGTAGAAGACTATTCATTTCACCAAAGTCAAATTCATAACGAAGGAGAGTTTGATTTTATGTGCTCTATGTATATACTTCATAAGACTATGGGGCACATATAAAATGCACTAATACAAGCACACTTGTGCCTTTTAAAGAATCTAAGTCATAATTTAAGTTGGTAAGTGACCAGAAAGGTTTATGGTTTCTATTTCTATTACAACCAACTGTGAGAAAGACTTAGTTGGTGTCAGTAACGTGGTTAGAAAAATGACCCGTCAAGACTGCAATGGTGTGTGAAAAAATGTGTTCAGTACTAGATCATGAGTTCGAGAACGTATGTATACACACATGACAAGTGGCTTCACAAAGTTTTAAGTTACTCTCTCACTGGTGATAATAGAAACCTTACTGGATTTCTTATCTCTTCTATCACATCATAATCTCTATTTCCTGGATTTCCGTGGTGTCATACTAGGTACTCATGAAACAGATTTCCAGATTTTCTGAAGAAATTCACAGAAGCAGGAACAGATGTGGAGTTCTTATTAAAAGACAAAAATTAGGGCATTGCTCAATTGTGCAGGGAACCCAAAGCCCCTGATCAATCTTGTGGGAAAATCTGTTCAATTACTCCATATCCTCAGAGCACCTTCCACAAATGAGCACGTTCAAGGGCTCAATCCATCTTCTCTGTGAGATGCCAGATGAACTGTTCGAACATCTAATTCTTTTTATAAAGCAGAAAATGTTTCTCAAGCTCTTTATGTCTGATTGAACTAATTTACTGTGGGACAGGCAGCAGCCTATCTTCAGATAAATGCTAATCAGCATGTTAGTGCTCTGCTCCGTCTGACTGCCACTGTTAGGCTGAAAGGGAAGGTCAGCAGCTAATAAAACCAGTTAAAAAGCTATTCGGGGCTTCACTTTGGCTTACTACTCTTGAAAGTTACAGCTGTCACACACACAGACTGCAGAATGCCCTCCTATTTTCGCAGAACGTCAAGGTAAACTCTGGGTGCCATCATTAATTGAATTAACATGGTCAGATTTAATTAGACACAGTGTAAACTGAAACATGATAAAGTGGAAGGTTGACTGAAGTGCACCATCAACCACAGAGAACAAATCTGCACAGGAAACATGCGATCCAATGTTGAAGGTTCCTTTGCATCCCAGCTCACCTGCCCCCATCTACTTCCTTACTTTATTTTGTTCTTTGTTTCCCTTATCTTTTCCTTCCTTCCTTCTCTTATTTCTTAGTGTCTTTCAATAAGTAAAAGAAATACATTTTGTACCTTTCACACTGTAGTGTTTTATAGAGTAGTGTAGAAATAGTTTTACACTATAAAAAAAAATCTGAGCAGAAGAACAGTAAGGCTATTTCTACCATAGCCTTAGGCTAAAGAGGGCAAGAGTCCTGCCTCGGAGAGGCCCATGTGTGTGATCTCTTTCTGCCAGTTATGAGGACAACAAGCAAGTTCACAACTCCTAGGAGTGTAAGTGCTGCTGAGACAACAAAGGGATGTCAAATCATCCTAAATGGAGGGATAAAAGTATTTCCTGGGGTCTGGAGATGGCTCAGTCTGTACAAAAAACATCCGTTTCATCCACAGTACATAATTCTATCAATAAAAAAATAGAGACCAGTCAATGTGTTTCTATATCCTCAGAATTGGGGAGGCATGAACGGAAGAATGCCTGGTTGGGGGTCCCTGGACAGCTAGCCAATTAGCCAATGCTAAAGCGATGACAAGCCTGGTCTAAAAAGGCAAGAAAGACAGTTAAGGTTATGCTTTGGTTGCTCCAAAACATGAACATGTACCTGCAACTGCATACACACAGAGGTGAGCACACACATGAAGAGAAAGAAGTTGTTAACGACATATCAGTCTGAACTATAGGTAAGTGAAGTTTCCCTGCAAAGGGCAGGATCTTGCTAGCCCTATTATCACTGCAGAAACTCCATGAGTACTAGTAAACACAGACATATGTTAATGAATGTGATCAGGATGTGTTCCACTGATACATTACCTGCAAAAGCAAGAGGACTTATTGACCAAACTCTGGCTTTTCTCATTATTACACAGGTCATGTGTTGCTTGCAATATTTTTAGGTTACAGACACCTTATTCCTTCCAGAGAAAGAATCACCAGATCTAAAAAGATGTTTTTGTGACTGGCCTCAAATTGTGTCACATTCTTCTACTCAAACAGTGCAGCAGCCGCACCAAAACTGCCCGTGGTTAAAAGGATGTGACCAGCCAATCTATTTAAGTAGCCGGTCTACTTTCGGCCATGTAAACAAGGGTACTTTCCCTGTAGTTGAAAACTCTCAACCTAAGTCAGTTATAGAGGGATGTGACAGTGTGTGGGCTGCCGAGCCCATGAATAACCTATTTCGAAGCTCTTCTCTTTTATATGTCTTATTGGTAGGTGTGGGATTTCTGAATACTGTTCACACTTATCTGAAATTAGTATTCTTACAACATAAACACCATGTAAGAACACAGTGGGATGGGGTGAAAATCCCAGGCTTCTGGTATACCACAAAGCTTTTGTATGACTCTTGAGGCTCCTCAGTTGAGTACTCACATAATTAAAATAGAAAATAAAAACCCAACAAGCTTCTCACTCGAAGGAAACAATGCACCTCATGCAGGGTGGCACTGATCCTAGGAAACAAACAATGAGTAGCCTGGCCTCTTGCTCAAGGATAAGGGTTGGACTGACTTGAGTCCTTCAGCATTTGTATTAAACTATGGATTAAAACAACGGGTTGCTGACCTTGCACTCTTGAGCACTGTATAGTGACGAAAGTGTGTATTCATATATATGTATGTATTCATGTATATATGTGTGTGGGGGTGTTATACATGCATGCATGTGTTTGAGTATATGTTTTATGCATGCATGTGTGTGACCTCACTTAGGTATGTATGTGTGTGCACTTGTCTATTAAAGTATGTGTGTGTTTGAGAATATACACATGTATATGCACTTGTCCATTCACATACTCTTACACACAAATGTGCACGGTAGCCAGAGATTAAGGTTCTTATACATCTTCAATGAATCTCATGGTTTTTTAAAATCAGGGGTCTCTCAATGAAACTGGAGCTTACTGATTTCACCTAGATTAGCCAGCAAACAAGACCCTGATTCTTTCTCACCATCACGAGGGGTCACAGGCACACACAGCCACAAACAGTTTTTATGTGGGTGCTAGGCAGAGAACTCAGGTCATCTTACCGAAAGCATTTTATTCACTGAGTAAGTTTCTCAGGTACATACATACACACACACACACACACACACACACACACACACACACACACACACACACAATAATATAGTATGCTTAAATCCAAGCATGCACAATTGACATTCAAGAATAGTCTCAATTTTTCATCTTTATGGTACAAAGCTGAATCTTAAGAATTAGAGTACATTTTAAAAAATACACACAAAACATATAGAGGTTCCTATGCTATTTCAGCCTAGACATCTATAGGATATGACCTAACCCCCAAAAAAAAAAAAAATGTTTACTGAGCTCCTACAAGGCCTAAATCTAAATAAAAACCAACCTTTTTATTCACAGAAAAACAAGGCAGTGCATCTGATTCATGAGAACATCTGTAAAGCAAGCAGCTGGTTATGACAGGTGACCCAAAAATAAAAACATTTTTACAAGTGTACACACTCAAGAAAAAAACAGATCAGCATCGTACCGAAAACACATCGCAAACATTCACAAGTATAAAGAACAAAAATTTTGTGGGTATAAGGTATTGGCACCGACACAGAGCGGGAGCTTATATGGAAGACAGATATGAATGGATCCTGTTTATCCAGGACAGGGTTCAGATCAGCAGAACTTCGGGAGAGAGTGGGAAACACGATACTGAAGATCTCAAAACACAACAGATCAGACTGTACATCCCCAAGCAATGGGAGCAGCGCAGAACTTTGTGCACAATACACAGAAATGTCAAGTAAACTGAGAAAATGACTCTTCCACAATGAAGTGGCAGGTCGACATGAAAAGAGTATTCAAAGGGCAGTTTAGGAACGAGGAAGATGGCTCAGAGGTTGAGGTCTTGCACTGCTCTTGCAGAGGACCTGAGACTGATTCCAGGACTTCGAGAGATATGACACCCTTTTCTGTTCTCCTTGACCGTGGGAACGTAAGTGTATACAGGCGCATGCAGACACAAGTGAAAACATGAATTGGAACACCACTAGGGTGATCCAGTGATCTATAAGGATACAGATGAAGAAGGTTAAGAGGCTCAGGTGATGAATGTGCAAACACTGAAGAGTCGGCTGAAAAGATCAGATGGAGAGAAAGGAAGCTTAAGGACCGGGATAGGAGGGGAGGAGGAGACAAATCCCGGAAGATGGGCTCCGGAGACGGAGAGGAGAAGAACAGACGTGGTGACAGATCTACATGACAGCCTTGCTGACACATTACAGGAGGCCTCAGTGGCCTCTAAATAGCCATTTTAGTATTAAAAGCCAACAGCTCTGAAGGCAACTAGGGTGTGTCTTACATTCCCAAACTTAAAACAGCAACAACAGATAGAACGTCATTTCCCATGTAACTTTGAGGTTTACAGTGCCTGGGTTACGTAAAGAAGAAGCTTAAAAACCCTTGGTTACTTGGCTGGTGACTATCTTGTTTCAACGATAGGACGATATACTCCCTATATACTATATACTATTTCTAAAGCTCGTAAGGGAGCAGCAGTAAGAGATTAAGAAAGCATCCTCACACACCAGGAAATCAGTAAAATCTCTCCACACTGGATACCCAATTCTAACATGTGCATTCCACTGTTACCCAGAATCTCAGGCTGCTAAAGGCATTACTGTCATATTCTCAGGTGACCACACATGGATAACTGCAGACAGAAGTCTGGGGACCACACTTGAGAACCAGTTCCACAGGAACCGATAGAGAACGAGAAGGTAGTAAGACCAAAGGAACATGAAAAGATGAAAAGTGAGATGGGAAGAGCACTAAGAAAGGTGCTAAAAAATATGACCAGTAAGAGACACTAGCACTGGTTTAACTGCAAGAAAGAGCACGGGAAAAAAAAAAAACAATAAAAGACATACTTGGAAACAAACAAACAAAAAACAAGAAACAACACATGAGAGTCCTGCTTCACACAGACATGCCCACGAACACGAGTTGTCCTCCCTGTCAAATTAATAAGGCTGGTGTCCTATGGAAGAAAAAGCCTCCTTGAAGAATCTGCCAGATCAGATCTGTGGCTGTAGGAAATTGCCTGGGTCATGCACTGACTCGGGTGCTTATTCTATGATATCTTCCTAGGCGGGTGGTCCTAGGCTGTGTAAGAAAGATAGCTGAACATGAATCTAGGAGACTGCCACAAAGAAACATTTCTCTGCAGTCTCTGCCTCCAGGTTCCTTTCTTGAGTTCTTGCCTTGACCTTGCCTGCTAATGTACTGTGACCTGGAAGTGTAAACCAAATAACCTTCCCCCCTCTGTTGCTGCTTGTCAGTGAGTGTTTTAGCACAGCAACATAAAGAAACTACCATAGAAACCGGTACTGCAATGGCAGAACTTTATACAAGCCAAGTCTTGGCAACTAAAAGACCTACAAGGAGCCAACTCCCTCTTTGTCTCCTTCCTTTTCATTTCTCCACCCATTCCAAAATAAAGAATTGTCTGCATGCCTATTAACACATATTAAGGAGGACCTTGTGTTAATGTCTACTTCTTTAAAAAAGCCACCTCTCACCTCCTAGCTATAAAGCTCTTTAAAGATACACACACTCAAGAAGCTGGGTTGTGTTTCTAACTCTAGAATAAAACCACTAAAGAGGATCTGCCAAAAACCAAGTTGGCATGGTATAAGTCAAGCACCATCTACAAACAGCCAGAATGTTCCATGCCAAGCTGTAGGAAATTGCCTAGCTAGATCTCCAATTAGGCACTGGAAGCATCCACAAGCCCTTCCTCTGAGTGTACTATTTAGCATCCTTCTGCAAGGCCAACCTGCAACCCATACGGTTAGGAGCCAAGTCCACAGAGGCTCACAAGCAGCCCCTGGGCCTCTCTGCCCAGTTCTATTCCACAGTGCCAGTGACCTAGCCCTGGTTACTGGCTGTGAATAAGAACAGGCAAAGGATGTAGAAGGCAGCACATGGAAGTTCCAAAGACAGGAAAGCGTCAGGATCGGTGTCTGCAACTGGAACACCACTCACTGCTTTCTGAGGAGGGTGTCCCCTTGCAGAGGCAATTGGCTGCAGATAATGCACCACCCTAGAGCCTTGTGTACCACACCTGCAGCCGTAGGGCTTGTCAACTGTGACTGATCCTCCGCAAGCTGAGCCAGCACATTAAGGCTTTGGCAGCAAACTTCACTGATGGGGAAACACCGCATCAGTGAGAAAACAGAGGACAGAGAACACTGGGAGGTGGCACTACACCCTACTCTGCTCCTTGTCTTCAGAGCCTGGCAGAGGCTGCTACATCCTCTATTTCCCTTACCTAATGCTAAACTCAGATGGCTAAATCACCTTCCTGGGAGAAGGAAGGAGTGAGCAGTAGAGGGAAAAGGAGGGATGAAGGCAAAGAGAGAGCGGAGGATGGGGGAAGAAAGCAGACGAAGAGAGGGGAAAGAGGAAAGGAGAAGGAGAGACGAGAAGAGAAGGAGAAGGGGAAAGAGAGCAGAAAGTATAATGAGGAGAGGGAAAGGGGGTAAAGGCTGAATATTTTTTTAATTCAAGTGAACCCCAGCATTATACCCAATTATGAAATACCCAGTGATACTGGAGCAACAGGTGGATGCAGAGAAGGGGAAACACAAGACAAGCAGATCACGGGCTCACTCTTTCTTTTTCCCAGTTTCTTCTGACACGGGTTCATATAGCTCACCCCGGCCTTGAGCTCACTATGTAGACAAGGATGGCCTTCAACTTGATTCTCCCACTCTCAGAAATAAGACACAGAGCTCCAAGCATAAGAGACACTACATCAGAGCAGATGTGACTAACTTCCAAAAGACCTCAAGAAGACACCTGTTGGGGCCAAAGAGATGGCTTCCTAGTCTGTGCTCTTTACAACAAAGAAGATATTATTCTTGAAGAGGACCCAGCTTTGAATCCTAGTTCCCAGGTAGGGTAGCTGACAATTCTACCAGCAATTCCAACTCAAGGGAGTATCTGCTACTTCCACAGGTATCTGCACACTCTCTTGTGTTTTCGCACCCCCACCCCCAAAATAAAATTAAAGAATATCAGGGAAAATCATTGGAATCTTAATTTAGATTCCAGCCACTCCTTTCTACATCTCTCCTTCATTTTCCTCCAGTCTGTCTTCTATTGTTATGAAAACCACTGACCAAAAGCAACTAGTGGGGAAAAGTTTTTTTTAATTTCATTTCATCTTTGAGCTGCAGGAGAAAGACTACCATTTACCAGCTTAGTCATCTCCACTGTTGTCACTGTATCATTACTGTTTATTTTGTTATTTGTGTGTATGGGTGTTTTGTCTGCATATAGGTCTGTGTGCCATTTGCATGCCTGGTGCCCTTGGAGACCAGAAGAGGGCAGGGGAACCCCTGGGACAAAAGTCACAGCCAGTTGTGAGCCACCACAATTGATGAAGAGTAGTAGCAAGAGCTCTTAAACACTGAATCATTAGTACAGTTACTTCGTTCATCATACAACCCTAGACTGACCACATGCTCAGGGGACGATGCCACCCACAGTGGGCTGAGCCCTCCCACATCATTCATCAACTAAAAATATGTCCCACAGTCTAAATAAAGGAATTCCTGTTCCCAGGTAACTACTTTGTGTCAAACCACTGCTAATGTGGCCTTTATGTTGGGAGTTATTAGAATATTCAGAGAATGGAAGGTTAATGGAAAGGGGATTGCATGTGACACAAACATCATCCACATAGAACTGAGGCATTTTGGTGATAAGGTAGATTCAAGATTGCCAAGCCCCTGTAAGTTAAGCCCAATAGGCATACTGATTAATCAAGTTGGACTGTGGTCTGTCATTACTGATATAGCTAGGAGGAGGACATTTGCTGGTTTTCCCTTTGAAGAGTTCAGGAAACACCTACCCCACCCCTTCAGTGCTACTGCATACCGCCAAAAACAGCTTGGGGAGGATCTCCACTCTGTAGCAAGTAGTTCTTTCAGCCTCAGTTTCCTCACTCATGAAATTAAAAATCATTCTGTCAGATCCCCAGAGCTGTCAATAAAATTTGATACTTAATACCTACAAGCATATCCTATTACAACAGATGACTGTCCTAATACCCGAAGCTCATTAACAGTAATGTCTCAGGAACTCATATGTGTGAGAGACACAGACACAATGAGGAAGAGATATATACTGTGCTGTTAAGTGAGCAAGGCTATAATCGATATTAATTTGATAAAATGTAAAAATCTGTGTGGCTATGAAGATACTTCATGTACAGGGTAATGTGGGTTGAGTATGTTGGCACAGTTGGTAGAGCACTTCTCTAGCATGTCAGAAGCCTTGGATTCAAGATTCAGCTGGGCATAAACTAGACATGGTTTGCTCCCTCCTACTACTAACCTCAGCACTAAGAAAACAGTTATAAAGTAAGCTTGTGGCCAGCCTGAGCAACATGTGACCCTGTCTCAAAAACAAAACATGGCGTGTACAGCTACCAGACTTGACTTTACTAAAAGATTTCATCCATGGCATGTAAGTGGTTAGTTCAAAGACTGAAGAAACTTCAGGTTTCTAGTTTATTGCTTGTACTAAAGAGCTTGGACTCTTCAGCTCCCCAGAATCATGTACCAGTAAATCGAAGGCAGGGGGATCACTAAACCTCAGCAACCTGACCACAGGCTGGGCAGCAGAGAAAACATGCTATATGCAAAAGGGAAAATAGGCTAAGAATGTACCTCAGTTGGCCAAGTGCTTGCGTAGCGTATGAGAGTGCATGAGTTCCATACCTAGGACAGCATAAAGCAGGGGTGGTTGTGCATGCTTGTAATACTAGCACTCAATAAATTGAGGCAGAGATCGAAAGATCAAGGTTATTCCCAGGTTAAATAGCAAGTTTGAAGCCAGTTAGGAAAAAATGAGAGCCTGTATGCGCTCTCTCTCCCCCTCTCCCTCTCCCTCTCCCTCTCCCTCTCCCTCTCTCTCTTTCTGTCTCTCTCTACACACACACACACACACAAATACACACACAAACACACACCACCATTTGGATCAAGTTTTTGTTTAAATACTACATTAAATTAACTGTGGGAAAGTTCAATATTCTGCCCTATGATGTCAGGAAACTTTCAGATAGCCTTAAAAGCAATAGGAAATTGTAATGTTTATACATTTGCTGCAATTTGATATATTACATGTTGATCCCATGTATTAAATATTTCAATCAATTGCAACCCACAGCCTGCTTAGTTGGAAGCACATTGCTGCAACAAAATTGCATTGAGACACAGTTGGAAGCACATTTTAAGTAATATCATTTCTCATGAGCACCCCACACTGTTTTTACAATCTGGATTCTGATATTTTGTTGTTGAAGCTGTGTGTTTGTTTGTCTTTGTTACTTTTTAGACACTAAAAACAGGCAAAAGTGTTCATAAAAATTAATTATATAAATTGAAGTGGGCAGGTGAAAATCCTGACACAAGGGAAACAATGCTCACTCTTTTGTCCCACCTACATTCATGTGAGCACAACATTTTTCTAGAACTTTACAGATGCCTTCTTACCTACATGCACTGTACACCCGGAGTTCACTGAGGTTTCTCTAGAGAACACCACAACATTACCTCAGTCCGTGTGTAAGCAGGCCAGGTCAACCTACTTATGCAGAAGCTACATTTTCTTGGCCTGCGTTTCCATCAGTTGGATTTAATTCAGTTACTCCCTGGCCTACAGAATTCTTTTTTTTATTTATAATTAAATTGTAAAAAATCCAAATATATGTATTTCTTTATGTATATAGGTGTTTTGTGTACACATATATCTCTACATCAGAAGAGGGCATCGGAATGGGTAAGACTACGGTTACAGACACCTGTGAGGGACCATGTGATGCTGGGAACTGAATCTACGACCTCTGCTATTAACCTCTGAGACACCTCTCCAGCACCCTCATTAGGAAAAATTTAATAGAATATTCATCTTAAACGATGTATATGTACATATCTTAATGGACATATGCACATGACTTGAGGTACCCAGTGGCCAGAAGACAGCATCAGATGCTCCAGAGATACAGGTAGTTGTCAACTATCAACATGTGTGCTGGGAAGTGAATTCAGATCCCCTGCAAAGCCTTAACCCTTCTTTCCAGGCTCCCGTCAAGACTTTTAAAATATTTTGCATTTATTAAATTTTGAAAGGGATGTATCTTATATATCTGAGTGTCTTCTATCTACATATAAATCCACGTATCAGGTATGTACCTGGTGTCTACAGACGACATCGAGTCCCCTGAAACTGGAGTTTGATATGGTTGTACATTACCACTCTGGTTCTGGGAACTGAACTTGCATCCTCTTGCAAGAGCAACAATTGTTCTAAAACTGTTGAGCCATCTCTCCAACTCCCTTAGAAAGCATTTTAGAGCACTTAAAAGGGTGTTTAATTTGGTGAATAATATTCAGATAAATTAATCAATAATCACCACTCACTTACAGATCCTCCTAATGATGGGTCACTCAGTCCTCCAAGTATTCACTAACTTAAACTCCATGTTCACCAAAGAAATCAAAGCACATCAGTCAAGTTGCTTGTGATCACAGGTAACAATATGGAGAGGTCCGAGAGCCTGTCAGCATCTGTCACTTCCTTCTGCATTCCCTCAGCATTCATCAGAGGCTGATCCTTTGCAACCTTCCGGAAATGGAGCCTTGTTGGAGGTAATGAATCACCACAGGGCTGCTCCAGAGGACTATAACTGCCCATTCCCCTACCGCCCCCTTGGTCGCAGTGACTCACAAAGTAATGAATGTAAAATTCGTTCTGTTTTAGCTACGAGAAAGTTTCCCTTTGGCCAATGTTTGTGCCAATTATGTCAGACATGGAAATACATCATCTACTATCCTCTTCTTACATCAATATTTGATTGCTTTCCATGTAAAACATGCTATTAAGTTAATCAAAAATTGACTCTCGTGGCAAACACCTTCTAAATAGGTCAAATTAAGATAAAAGTCCATGTTCCTTGCTCTATGGAACTGGAACACTAAACTAGACATTAATGTCAGCACACACATTAAATGTTATTAAAGGCAATTTGTCACCTACACACATTCATCTCAATCTAATAATTAGCTAAAGGTCAGAGAGATAAACCTGAGTATTTGAATCTACGTTGTTCCCTCTCCTAAAGGAGATTTAAAGTAGGCTGAACGTCATGTGCAAATCTGTGACATCTTTGTAAATCAACAGGCAAATTTGGAAAAAAAGCTGAGAAGTAAAGACCAGTAGAGGGCAGTGACCCAAAAAAGGGAGATCCAGGTACACAGCAAAAAGGATGTGCCGGACAGCCCTCATACGTGGGCAACATGGCCATGTTGCCTTCCTCTTCAGGTACCTCTGCCCTTCCCATACGTGGGGTGTATCTGGCTTGCTATCTGGTGAGCGTTGCAGCCTATGGAACAAGAGTTTCTGTGGTCATTGATTCAGGGTGACCTATGGGGATTAGCTAAGGCTCCCCAACCCACCCAGAAACAGGATCTTTTCCTGTGATGAGCTCTGGTCTGGATCACACTTCCTAAATCATACTTCCTGGTTAAGATCAGGTGTAATGGGCAGATCACACCTTTTAATTAATGTAATAAAAAGGAGGTTTAAGGGCTGGGGGGGTGGCTAAAAGAGCATATGACTCTTGCAGAGAACCTCATTTTGTCTCAAAACCCACACTGGCTGACACTAACTCCCTGTAGCTCAAGCTCCAGGGCACCCACATGAACATGGACACTCACAAAGGGACACCCACATATGTATTAAAACACAAATAAACCTTTTATAAAGAGAGGTTTACTTAGGAAAACATAAGAGCTAGGGAAATTCCAAGGTGCACTGTACTATCTACAGAGAGGATAGTCTGGATTGATGAGCAATGGCTACAAAGAGAAGGAACAATAAGGCCACCTGTATATGTTCTGACTCAGATAAAGACGCCTTTAGAGTTCAACCAACAAACCTACCTCCTTATACAACAAAACAGAAACAAAGACCACCAAACAGAGAACAGTGTGAGGGGGCTGCAGTAAGCTGTCAGAGGTCTCTGTGGCATCACAGAATACTAGAAACCTGTGTGTTTGTGTATACATGTGTTCACGACACCTTACTGGCCTGGAGTTCATTGACTAGGCTAGGCTAGCTGTCTAGGAAACACTGGAATAATGGAGGAACACCATCATGCCAGGCTTTTCCTAGGTGCTAGGAAACTGAAGTCACACCTCTTGTTCACAAGGCAAGCAATTTTACCAATGTGCTGTCTCCCCAGACCCAGCTATTCAGCAAACACTTGTGGCAAGGACTGCAGTGTAGTCAGGGTACATTCATACTCTCTTTTCCCTTTGCTCCAAACTATCTTAAATACCCCCAGACTGACCTGCTTCTAGTCCAATGTGTGAACAAACAGTGGGAGAAAAGAGACAAACACTGAAGGCGAGATGCTGCTCTGAGACAGGTGAATTTCTTTGAGAAAGAGGTGTGTGGTTTGAATGTGAAATGACCCCTCTAAAACATGTATGCACTTTAATTCACATTATAAAGTATTAAGAAGATAAAAAGCAAATCCAGTGGGGAAGTTCAGAGACTAGCTCTTGGAGGTGATCAGGATTAGCTAAGGTGGACTGAATGTTGTTGGTTTTAAAAGGAGGAGAGAGGCCAATGGTCACAATGCCTATTTTAATGTGTGATGCCCTAGACATGGGATGCCCTTTCTGGTGTTCCTGGTGACTGCCAATAAAAAGGCTGTCACCATGTCAAACTACTCAACCTTGTACCATAAGAATGGTAAACAAAAAATATTTTCTTTAAAATTAAGTCAGTCTATGGCACTGTTTTATTAGCTACAATATAACCAAATGATCAAGAGAACCTAAGGAAAGTTAGCATCCTCCACAAGCTATATGAAACAGGAATGGTTTTGTTTTTCTTATGTTAAGAGTGTTATTCTCAAACATCCAAGAAACACAAACACCCATCAAGATTCTAATATCTTTATTTTTATCATTCATTCTACCTACTTGACAACCTAATGAGGTTGCTGGTATAATCCAGCTAAGGGGACAGAGCTGGAGGCAAAGCAGAAACTGAGCTATGAGCTCGATCTAGGGTCCTGAGTCAGTCCACTGTTACAATGACAACTGTGGTCCTAAGAATGGACTTAGATCACCCAATATAAAGTCAGGGTAGGAGGATACAAACACAAACTTTTAAAGTGTATTGCAGGGTATTTTCTCTTACCATCAATGACTTACCAGAGCAGATGAGCTTAGGATGGGATGCATGCTGAATCAGGGTTATTGAGAACTAATTTGTATTTATATTAAAAAAAATCTAACAGTAAAATGAAAATCTGAGGATGTTTTTTGCTCTTTTCAAGTCAGGGTGCCATTAAATTCTGTATGTTGTGAAGGTTGATTTTAAATTCTTTATGTCCTGAAGGATGGCCCTGAACTGCTAATCTCTCTATTTCTATTTCCTAAATGCTAGGGTTAGAAATCTGAATATTATATTGAAGAATGAATCTTACATATTCACACACACACACACACACACACACACACACACACACACACACACACTACAAATCATCTTTGATGATGACTGAGTTCCTAATCTTCTCACCTCTGCCTTCCCAGTGCTAAGATTACAGACTTTTACTGCCACACCTGTCTTGCAGAGTGCTGGAAAAGAAACCTGGGGCTTCATGCATGCTAGGCAAGCACTTTAATGACTGAGACACATACTTAGAACACCAAGATTTCTTTTACATACTGAAAAACTGATGGCTTATGACTTACAGCAGAGCAACGGTGACCAGATGAGCTAGCTTTGGGCCTCTGACTGGCCGCAGCACATTGCTGTCATCGAGTCATTTTGCTTTGGCTCTGTTTCATTACAGTGAGAGAATTAAGAATATCAGTAAGTCACTGATACACTTTTAAATCCCAGTTATGTCTGAGCTATATATGTGGTTCTAAAGTATGAAGGACATTGCAACACGTCGTTGAATACAGTATGTCTGAATTCTTTCAGCTGTAGGAGAGTGTAGAAGCACTCAAAGGCCAGCATTAGGGTTAGTAACAGATGAAGGATAAGCTTCATGGTAAGACTAAAGAGGGCCCGTGAATAAACATTAAACTATTGTGAGGGCCTGTCAGATTGCTCAGCAGGTGAAAGAATCTGCTGCCAAGTGTAAGCCTGATTCCAAACCCAGGTGGATTCCAAACACACAGCGGAAGTAAAGAATCAGTGAACCAAATGGTGGAAGGAAAGCATTCATACCTGTCATGTGCATGCTACATGCACATACATTATAAATAAAAACTATTTAGGGGAATAAGCCAAATAAACGGGGAGGGGAGTTTGCACTTCTACAGGAACCTTATTGATGGATTGATTCTGAAAAACTGAAAGAAACAGAGGCGAAGGAACCTAAGTGAACATCTACCTCCAATGACTATGTACCCACCACTGCCAGCATCTCCTACCACTAACACCACCAATCAGACCATGGCCACCACCACCAATAACAATATTTAAATCCTCAACGTTCTTACTGGGTTCTTGGTGAACAAACTGAAATTTTGTTTAATCTGATTAAACTCCTTGTGCCTTAATTTCTCTTCAATTCCCTTAGAGATAGGGGAAAGCCGTGATCCCTTTTAAACATACACACACATGCACGAGCACACACACTCTAAAATAAAAAGGCTGTAACAATATAGTTGGGTTTCCAATTTTATAATCAAAGGTTCCCCCCACCCGTGAGCATTTTGCAGTGATGCTCGTTAGAATGCACAGACAGTAACTGAAGGTGCCTGTATGTGGGCAGAAAGCCTTCCTGAGTTGAAAAGTCCCCTGAAGCCTCTTAGCTGTGTGGGAGCTACTCTGGAAGATCCCCGAAGGGCAAGCAACTGACTCTGAGGTCTCTCCATGAGAACTCTAGTTTTCACAAGACTCAGACACCAGCTCCTGTGAAATGACAGTGTGAGCTCAGAGGAACCCCACTCTACCCTGCAGCTGTGGCCCAGAGCTGTGATGCTGGAAGGTTACAGTGATTAAGGATTGTAATTTAGCCTGGGCAAAATCAATTGCACTCAACCACACATCTCTGATTTACATAGCAGGACAAGCTAAACTTGGTTTTGATCAATCTCATCTGAGATTCACATCCTGCCACCCTTCTACCCTGAAGCGTTCCCTCTAGAAGAAGTATGATGTGGAGAAATTGCCGGCGATGCATTTTCCCCTTTGCTTTTATGCGGCTGAACGCTTCATTCCTTTGGTCTGGTTCTGTAACAAATGGTGAAAATATTAAAGCTTCACTTGGAAGCTGAATTGATAGTAAGGCAATGTTCAGAGTCTGTGAGTGGGCTACCAGTCTCCAAAGGGCCATCAAAAATAATAATTTAGAATGAAAGCAGAGAAAGGAGATTTACTGATGATTGCCACATAGGGAAGAGGAATAAATAAAGAGATGCACCTGAACACAGCCCATCTTCAAGATCCTGACATGAGGTTTAGGGTTAAATGAAGGACCGGAAGTCCCAGCCATTACTGTTCCTTAGCCATCTTAGCTGTGGTCTTTCCTACATGGTTGTGTAACAAGGTATCCGAACTGTGTGAAATCTCTTCCTAGAAACTGGACTGCAACCACTGGTTATTAAGTTAGTACTGGTTAATATTAGTTGTTAGTATTTCCCTTTGATCAGGCTAAGACACCTAGGAAAATTCAAATTCTGCAGGGACCACTGTTAGTCTGGTAACTGAAGGGGCGAGTATTTCCCTTTAGAAAGTCTTTCAGAGATTCTGAGTCTTTCTAGCCCTTGAGGTTTTCAAGCACTGCTGGATTTGTGCACCCCCCCCCCCATATTCTAGTTCTACAACAGAGGACATGCAGTTAAGTAAACATGTATTTGTTTGTACCATACGTGACCTCTTCAAAAATGAAAACTTTTATTGAATGTTTAAATTTCTCTTCACTGTGAGGTGTCCTGTGTGAAGAGAGCCTGCAACAGGCATAAATGAAAAATACAGGCAGAGAGAGGGGATCACCCACCTCTCCCTAAAGATCTAATACACTCAGCGGTTGCTGGGAGTGGAGTCTCTCAAGGCCCTGCCCATTCCTGAAGATCTATGTAAGGTTAATGGCTGCTAGAGCAGAGGGCTCACAAGGCCTGCCCCTCCCCAGGATCTCAAGATTGTTGATAGTTGCTAGAGAAGGCAGATTGTCTTCCATGGTTTAGGCACTCGTAAGCTACCTGTGTGCCCCTCACACAGGCTCCTATAAGGAAACCCATTGGGTAACAAAAACAAAGAATAAGAGAAAACAGAAAGGAGGGGGTGGTAGTTGAAAAGAAGGGAGTCAGCAGGAATGGGAGGAAAAGAAGACAGGGTAACAAGGGACTATGATCAAAACTATTTACAGAATGGAGCTCATTATACACAGCTGATGTATGCTAATAAGTTCTTTTGTAAGGACAAGGAAAAAGGTTTTTCATAGACCCCTCTCTGACCAGTCAGCTCTGAATTCCTAGTCACTCTCTCGAAGAACCTCAGTCCACTGACTGGGGAACCAATGTGAGTCCATCTGCATAATCGCCTCTCTGTCCTCTGGATGTTACCTGCAAACATCAAATAGTCCTGGTGACCAAATGACAAAGTTAGGTACAACAGAAAGAAACATTAGGAACCCCTGGTTAACACGGCTGATGCCAACCACCTATGAAGATGAGCAGGGGATACAGCATACTTTTAAAGAAAATGACACAGACATCTGCTTTCAGTCCACTACCAGAGAGAAAACACCCCCCGGACCATGTCCCTGCCTATCATTCTCCTTGGTTTCTTTACTTGACATATTTGCATTAAAAAATATCTGCATGTGTGTGGGGGGGTGGTGATTATGTTCCACATGCCTGGCAGTTATATTGTGACTCAGGTGGTGAAAGTCGAACTCACATCCCCTGCAAGAGCAGCAACTGCTCTAAGGAACTGAGCCATCTCTCCTGATTGCAATTATCTTAAAGCCTTGAGATCTTCCTTCATTGCTGATGAAACTTTCCTTACAGTAGGAACCAAATGATTCAATCTGAAACCGAGTGGTGCTGGATCTAGCGTCAAATACTAGAAATACAGATATCAGCCCAACATGAAGATCTGAATTTTGAACAACTGCAAACAGGGAAACAAAATTCTTAAGAAACAGCTCTGCATGGCTAAAACACTCAGCTAAAAGGAAAAGAAAATGACCATTAGACACGGAGAAAAATAAGTACTTACAGAATAAATTTCAGAGCCAGAATACAGACACTTCCGTGAGCCGTGACTAGTGAAATGCTCTACCAATTTTTCTTAAAGGCAGATATGGATAATTCACTCAAGAATGAAATCTCATTTTGTGGGGTGTGTTATTCAAAGTCTGATGTATATTATTTCTCAGTGGGAACCGTGAATCAAAAAGACAATCCACTCACAACATGAGTTGTGTCGTCTCAGCTAATTCTCTTTTATTGTCCTTATAAAAGGATACGAGGGGAGGACGATGTCATCGATTGAGGAAGTTATTATACGGTGCTTATACAGAGTGGTTACAAATGAGGGCTCAGAATTCAGATATACCTGCTTTTAAATTCCAGCTCAGCCACTTAACTGCAGCAAGATTCTGAGCAATTACTTAACCTCAACTCTTTTTCTATCTGTAAAAACAGAGATAATGACAGCTCTTAGCCTTCGTGGAATTTCTGTGAGACTGACGGGGTGGGGGGATGACTACACACCAGCTCCATCAGTGGGAAGGGGATGCTCACTGATTCTCATTGGTACTGAGCATGCGAAAGCACAGCTCTCACTTAAGAGGGATAAGACTTCATTCTGGAGCCAATCATGAGTGAACACGTGCTTAAAATTAGGTGACCCCAAATACTATGTTCCCAATGTGGTAACAGTTTGGGGGAGATTTTTATAGCAATGAAACAAAGAAAAGCATAAATCAAGGCACTTCTCAACTGCACCGGTTGGAACAACTAGCAGGCAGATTTTAAGGAGTCAGGGAAGGCCCTGTGATCAATCTCAGGTGCTATCTAATGGCCTTGCTTGGCTTTTGGTTGGTTGGAAACATGGGTTCCACAGGGACATTGCAAAGGATTCACCTAATGTTTACAAAGATGTTAGGTGAGGTATAGAAGAAGGCAGTGAAAGACTGTTAAAAGGACTAATGATGCCGGAAAGATAATTTGGCTCTAGACTTGAAACACTTCAAACTCTTGACGCACAATTAAAATTCTACCCACTCAACTGACCTTGCTGAAAGTTCAGAGGGTGTGGTCCTCTTAATACTAACCCTGCTCAGTTGCTGCCCTAGACACTGGGGCAAAGGAAGTTAATAATGCTTTTCTAGCTATAGTGAGGAGACTAGCAGGTATGTTTGTTAACTGACTGTATTAAGACTTAAGGGGTTGAGAAGGTTCATCTTGATTGAATAAGGAATCAGCTAAGAGATAAGCCTTTGGGTGGGTCTTCTATGAGGGCACTCCAGGAGGCTTACATACAAAGAGGTCCCAGGAAAAAGTAAGGTTTCGGCAAGCCTTACTTTCTTGCTGGAGAGTATGTGACATCTGAACCCGGCTTCTTAAATAATCAGAACAGACTAAAGACCTGGCTCTCTAGAAACCCTTCTAAGCAGCATCAGATGAGACTTTGGGAGTTTGTCACCCCACAGACTGAATTCTCAGCTCTCCGGAATGCAGAAGGCCATGTTGTACCACCTGGCCCCTAATAGGTAAGCCAATATAATGAAGTCCTTTTGTATACACATCACGCTATCGCTTCTGATTCTCTTGAGAACCCTGTTTTACCTCTGCATGCTTGAGACAACGCTCTTTGCTTACTACAAAGCAACTGACACCTGCTTCCATTACAATAGGCAGATGTGAACACTGTTGACATATAAAGGAAATATTATGCCTGGATTTCCTACTACCAACCAAACAGCAACTGTCTAGTGCCTTCCTAATGAGAAAGATGCCAAATTAACACAAAATCAGCATGCCAGGGGATAGGCAAACATGCCACTTTGTCTGGAATCTCTTGAACATTTGTCCAGGACAGCCTTGTACCAAGTAGAATTTTCTAAACAGAAATGTCTTCCAACACTCTATTCCAACAAAATATTCCCACTTGAGGGCCTGTAAAAAGATTCAGTTGGGTGAAGTTCCTAACACTAAGTATTCAATCCCCAGAACAGGAGAAAACTGATTTCCCCAAGTCATCCTCCAAACTCTACCCTCACACCATAGTTTTGACTTTCCCAATCTGGCTTTATTAGTTGAGATCACGGCTTGTGGATAGATACATGCACCCAAATGAATAAAGAATATTGTAAGAATACATTCACTTTAACAGAGAACCAAACACGATGCAGAAAACCAGAATACATGACAAGAATGGAAATATTTCTTCGGTTACTTATGACTAAGCAAGTTTTATTTTTGAGTGTAATCCATTTCCCTGCCTTCAAAACCACTGAATGAAAACAAGAGCTTGGGACAAAGCCTCATTTCCTGTTTCTCTGGAGAAAAAGTGTTTGGCTGTATAAGCTATTTTACACTTGACAGATAAATGAGCTCAGCCCGCAGGTTTGGTCTGACACAAGCAACGGTATCTAAATAGGATCTCCTAAGGCTTTCATTGTGCTGTGTTCCCTTTTTATGGTTACCCTCTTACAGTACTTGCCCTGTGTATTACATTAATACAATACTTTCTTTGATATACAGATGTGTGCGGGCTGGGATAGTTTGTGCTGTCAGTATAACAGAGTCTGCACTGGCCTGGAAGATCCCTGTTTGAGATTTGGCTGCACTCACTGAAGTGGAAATATTCACCGACGGTGCAAGCAAACTTTCCCAGCTGTGATTCTGGATCATTTAAGTAGAGACACTGGACAAAAGCAGCAGCATTTCTTCATATCTATTTCTGACTGGGAAAGTCCTATGACCAGCTGCTTTGACCTCCCCGACCCTTGATATGTCCAGCATAGTGGACAAATCTTATAAACTATAAGCTGAAATGACCCATTCTCCCTTAAATTTCTTTCTGTTAGGGTATTTTATTACAGCAACAGGTAAAGAAACACAAATAAAATAAAATAAAATTGCTGGACAGTAAGTGCACAAATAAGATCACCCCCAGCCCCCAAGAATAATACAAGTTACAAAAGGTTGGGTCCAAAACAAACTCCAGTTTCCCAAACGCCAAAAGGTAGTGTCCAAATATCCATAAATGACCCCACCCGGGCTGGAGGAGGATTTCTGGGGATGATATAGAAGCCAGGCTTCTCCGGACACTTGTGAACCCAGTTTCCATCTACCAAAAGTAGTCATTTCCCTTCCCTCGACAGCAGACGGGGCTGTAGCCACCAGTACAGCTGATCAGTGGGTCAAAGGAGACCTCACTATAGCAAGTACCTGTCACACACCGAGTCCACCCTGCCCTTCTCACAGCCTCCTCTACTCCACACTCCCTCTAGTCACAGACTCCCCTCCTCCAACGAATCATTCTTCTCATAACCACCCCCCATTTTCTCCATGCTCAGGTTCCTTCTAATCTCAGTAAGCTTTCTCTGCTCTATCTCCTGCTATTCCCCTCTCTCGCAGACAACCCTGGTCTTACCCAGTCTACTTCTTCCTCTCTCTCTACTGTGCATTATTCAAGAAGCCTCCAGTTATTCTCATATCCATAAGAACCTTTCCTTAAGTATAGCAGAGAGCAGTCATGGCGTCAGCGCACACACTGAAAGGTCATGGTAGATACTGTCAAACTGGCAAGCTAAGGAATTAAAAACTCCAGTTAATCCCTATGGTGATGCCTATACCCCATCTCACCTTGCAAGGGTCACAAGGAGGCCTAATTAATCTTCAAATGTCAAGATGATCAGTGTGGGCCATTAAATGAAGCTACAGTAATTCTGCTGGCGTCATTCGACCACGTAGCTCCTGACAGACAGGTAGAGGAGCGTTACAAGTGGATTTTCACACACAAACACAAGGCTAAAGATCTTCCCCACTCTCCTCTGCTGCAAGTGTTGACGTTAACATGATGTGAATTTAAGGAGACAGACTTTATTTTTCTCAGTCCGAGTACGTAAGTTGTTCCCTCAGAATTAAGAAAAGTAGGTTTTCAGTTAAAGGCAGATTTATCTAGTGGTGTGCCTGGAATCACACAAACCCATGGTCGCAAACCACTGTGGTCCGTATTTCAGCCTCTGTTGTACCACAGTGTGAGAGAGCCGAGTTGTTCCAATGAGTATGTCTCCAGTGAAAGAATGAGCTCTTCTAAAAAACACCAGTATGAAAGCTTCTCCTATCCCCCCACATCCCCAAAGTGGTAATCCATACACCAAGCAATATTCACATAACCCAAATTCATCCATCTCCTATCAACATATCTTCCCTGAGACCAAGGAGGAAACGGTGGCAAAGCTACAATTAGTGCACCAAACCAAGTTTCTGTGTTGCTTTTTCCCTATAACAAAGACTTTGGGAAAGACAAAAGAAAAACAAAGACATGAAAGTAGAAAAGAAGGTTTAAACAAGGGAAACATGTGAGAGACAAAACAGACACGAACAACACGAGCCATATTTTATCAGGGTCCAGCTCCTCCAGCTTGTCAGAGGAGCTGTTAATCTAAAGTGAAGCAACTTAATTTCTTCATCAGCCAAAAGGACTCAATGACCTTTTCCTGCCTCAATGGCTCGCCTCGTTCTCTATTTAGTTACGCTTGGAAATCAGGCCCTCGGGAGAAATCTTGCCCCCTTTTCTATTTTCACAATGACATATAAGTAGCCCATGCTGCTATTTCAAAGGAAAGCTCCCAGTAAGAACTGCCAGTTATCTGGAAGTCCTGAGCCACTAAAGATCCAATCATTTATGTGTCAGAAATGACTCCAGTAATCTCTGCTTCTGCGGCACTGCGCCTGCACACTCAACTTCCTTTCCAAGCTCTCCTGCCCAATTTCGAAATCCTGTTGCGAGTGCTGTAGGATGCAAAGATCCTGTTTGATAATGCTGTAGAAAGTCCAGTATGGGTAAAGTTTAAGATCTTCAGAATGAACAGCTCAAACCCGTATGACGTTTAAAAGACATTTTCCTGGTTTGCCGCCTGGGTCAGAGCAGACTAGGTAATGCTGAGATCCCAACCACAGTTCATGTAGCTGAAAAGCAGCACAGAGGGGATTTCATTGGCTGTGTGTCTACATGAGTCAGAAGTTCCATATCGCAGGCCCTTAAGTACGCAGAGTAATGGAGAATCACAATCTTCGTCAGCGTTTGTCTCCACAGAGAATTAAGCACAGTCAAGGGCATGCTTAGGTTCACATTATTTTACCCACAAAACCTAACCATTGCTCCAGTATGTGATAGTTAACTGGATATACAGTTGAGAATGAAACTTAAAAAACACCAACTATAAACTAGGATGAAAAATAATTACCTTAAGGTTCCTTAAGGTTGTCAACATTGTATGGCATTTTCAGGAAGAAGGAGACAAACTGGGCAACTGTCTCCACTGTCTTTTGAGTAGACTTGGGGGTAAGATCGTCTATGATGGTCAATTATGATTGCCAACAAGATAAGATGTAAAATCATCTGGAAGATGAACCTCTGGGAAAGTGTGTAAGGGACTTTCTACATTGGGCTCCTGGAAGAGAGAAAGTTCACTCTAAGGATCAGCAGCAACATTCCATGGCTGCAGTCCCAGACTAAATGAAAGGAAAGACAAGATGAACTGAACGCCAGTATTAATTTCTCTCTGCTCCTAGAATGCAGATGCCAAAGTGAATAAAACCACAGAAAGAAATACTTCAGTCATTTCTTTAAACAAAACAGAAGTAACTCTTTTTGTCTAGATGGTGCTACAGTTTACTTAATACAAGAAGAGCTTAGCCATCTACACTTTAACTCTTATTTCAAGTCCTCTTCCTGTTCTGCTAACTTTCAACAGGCATCACACTCCCTTCTACAACCTCACTGAAATTTCTGAAACTTGGTTTTCTCTGTTTTTTTTCCTCCGGTGGCATAGTCAGGTATGACAGAGACAGAGAGTGACAGGGAGAAAAAGATGGACACAGAAGAAAGAGCACCAGAAAAATGGGTCATCAGTTAAGAGAGCTTGTGGGATGAGAAGGTGCAGAACTCACATCCCAACACCCACATTACAAGTCAGACGTCCCATACATGTTTGTCATTACAATTCAGAGCACTTACACAGAAACATCTCTGGGGCTTTCTTGACTTAAAACCTAAGTGGGAAACCAAAAACCCCACATTTCAGGAGAAACCCTGCCTCAAAAGAATAGGTGAAGCGTGATATGAAATCTAGGCATCCCTTTCAGCCTCCACATACTGGTGTGTACACTTGCACGAATAACACACACACACACACACACACCTACATATTTTGTGAAATCACAAAAGGAAAAAGTCCACTTATATATGAGCCGTTATGGCAGCTGTCTAGGTAATAGGAAAAGCAAACTCATGGAAACATTCTGTCTTGAATCAACTTCATACAGATTGTTACATATTCAGACTACAAATAGTGACACTGGTCCCCTATCAAGAGCAAAAATCCCACGTTTCAAAAACCTGGAATCTCAGTCTTATAAACGTGCATGCTTTCTGTTCACACTGCTGATGGGATTTAAACGTAAGACATGTGGTCAAACTGCAAAGTAAAGATGGAGTCACACTGAGATTGATACACAGATCTTCAATTGCTGAGACCTCGCTGCCTGTAATGAAAGGACACTTGGACATCTTTAAAAAGGTACAATCTTGAATATGTGTGATATTCAAGATGAGAATAAGGAGATTTCTGACAATAAAAATATAGATGGAAGAGTACCTAGGAATATACCCACACATACTCATAACACACCACACCACAAGAATGGCCTATAGAATGCGTAGAAATTTATAAATACATTGGCCAAAGCAAAAACAATTACTTGTGAAAAACACAAATCAACATTACTTTATTCCTGTACTGAAATAAATCTCAGGGCAGGCTGGATGACTGAGTGGGTAAAGGTACTTGCCAAAAGGCAGACAAACCCAACTTCAATCCCGAGGAGGACATACATGGTGGAAAGAAAAGAGCAAACTTCTTAAAGTTGTCCTTTGATCATTACATGTATGCCATGATGCAGGTGCATGCATACTCAATAATAGATCCAAATAACAATAAAATGTCTAAATTAAAATTAAGGTTGACATAAACATTTCGATCAGAAAATCAAAAACAATCATTATGGATTCTAATGTTGTAGGGGGATTTCTGGGTTTTCTGTGGGTACTTATGTCTCTCTCTCTCTCTCTCTCTCTCTCTCTGTGTGTGTGTGTGTGTGTGTGTGTGTGTGTGTGTGTGTGTGTATGTGTATGTGTGTATTTGCTGTTTCTGGCTTTTCTTCATTTCTTCCTCTGATTGCTCTATTCTGTTCTGAGTTGTCTGTTTATTTCCCAGTTTGTTTTCTAAAGGAAGACAGAAGAAGAGCTGAAGTTGGATAGGTGGGAAGATGAGAAGGATATGCAGGAGATGAAGAGGGAAATCATGTTCAGAATATACTATGTGAAAAAAAAAATCTATTTCCAATAAATAGGAAGCTAGCCGCAGAAGCAAATGTCTTTCTAACTAACCAGACACAAGGTTAAGACACTTAGCCCATGATAAATTTGTACACAAAATCAACTGGTCAATAACAGCAGCAGGACAGGGCATGGACAATTTTCAGTTAAAATAAAATGATCAATAAGACATAAAAAATGCCTACTCCCTCTAGTCAACAAGGGCTACGATACAAGAGAGTGATTATTCAACCCCTAAGCATCTAAGAGAGACAAGATAAACTTGATAATAGTGAAGGCACAGGATAGTGGGCACCTCATGAACTGTAAAGAGTTAAATTCACTGACACACACACACACACACACACACGTGCGCACATATACACAGGCACACATATTAGGTAGGTTGGTAGGTAGGTAGGTAGATACTTGGTCGGTGGGTGGGTGGGTCCGGAGACAGAGTTTAGCAGTTAAGGGCACTTGCTGCTTTTGCAGAGGACTAAGTTTGGTTCACAGCATCTAAATTAGGCAGCTACTAAATGCTTATACTGTTCTTTTGAGTCTTCCTGCCTACACTCTCAAATATAAATACACATAAATATTATCCAAAAAAATTAGATGAAACAATAAATAATGCAAAATTTTAAAGATAGAAATAATGTAGTATAAAGACTATTATTATACGCAGTGTTGATAATAATACGAAATTTAAGGCTAACCTGGATCATACAAGATTATCTCAAAAAACACTGTAAAATAAACCATTAACACAGTTTGCTCTTCATAATGACAGTACCTACGCCAAGATTATCATGGAAACCCCCTGGATTCCCAGTAGAAGGATAAGAAAACACAAGCTGGCGCGGAAAGACATCTCTAAAACTCACAGCCCTTTCTTGAGTGGAACTTCAGGAACGAGACGGAGATACTCCTGAAAATGGACTTCTGTGAGACATGACGGTTCAGATCTGTCATCTCAGAGTCCCCAGAAGTTCCCTTACCCTCCTTCCTCACATCTTTGAAATCCTTGCAGAAGGCTGGGTGACAAACAGAGCTACACACTTGCTCTACGAGGGTAGCACGCCGCAGCCGATTCCTTTAGATTCAGACAAGGCGGGAGAGGGCTCCTTGGGGGGTTGGGTGGGGAAGATCATTGACAAGCTCTGGTACCATCTGTCTGTAGAGCAGGAAGAACACAACAGCCGGTGTAAGAAACAGCAAGACATTGGGCCTGGAAGTGACAAGATGGGAACTGACAGGAAGCAGCTTCTTGCTCCTCTGACAGCAAAGGAGGCAGGCAGCAGAGCTCTCGTGTTTGAAAACCCCCAGATGCTGCCGGTCCTCACATCCCAGAGCTTTGTTCAGACAACATCTGAAAGCCTGCCTTTCTTCCTTCGAGCACTCCCTATCAAACACCCCCTTCTCTCCCTCCGCCTTCCTCTTACAGGCAATGTGGAAGGAATTCAAAGACACCCTGGGGGGAGGAGGCACACAAATATGAGCCTCTGTGAAACTTTCAAGGAAAAAAAATGTACCACGTATTCTGCTTCTGTCGTTTGTTAAGTTAATCTAATATTGGACTTGAATCCAACTAAGTAACAGGAATAATTTACAGCAACAACAACTGACAGTGGGCAGTGTTGTGGGGCAAGAACACCCCAAACACCAAGAAGCTGCAGGGAAAGGTAGGCAAGGCTTCTTCAATGACTGCAGTGATGGCTAACCTAAGCACCCACTTGCTTTCATTTTAGACTCTAGCTTCTGAAGTCAGAACACAGGTAATGGTATATACAGGCTGCATGGCCCAAAGTCAGAATTTCAAAGAACTTACCATCTGATGTTAATAAAATACTCTGATTTAGAGTGGTCCCATCTGCCAAACACATAAAACCAATTCTGCAACAACTGTGCCACATGCGCATAAAATATACTAAAATTACACAGTAAAATCCTTTAAATTGTATTGGACACCACAGGTCACATTTCAGAACCTCACTGTTTCAGGCTCCAACGACCACATTCCAGTCCTGAGTGTGCACAGCTGGTGTCCAGGCCTCTCCACTCTGAGGACTCAAGCAGGGTACCCTCCGGTTTTCCTAAATGCTTCCTTGAAGGGATGGCTGTGCACAGTGCTAAGTAATTTCTCTTCTTAGAAGCTGGTCGATCCCAACTCTAAGAGAGCAGCTCCAGGAGAAAACACCACCGTCTTGATCTTCATAGGAAAGCTAGTACCAAAAATGCAGTCTGACATACCCTTTCACCACCTACTATTCTAGCTCAGTCTGTTACCTCCCACAGAAAGCAGACTAACACCATGGCAGTGTATGGTGTATGGGTGAGATAACTGAAACAAACTTACTTGAGACAAGTGTTTAGAGCACCTTTTAGAAGATGACACAAACTTAAAGGAAGTTACACATTATTCACTTCAGCTATTCAAGTTTCAACTGCAGCACAAAGTGATTGAAATACCTGCTGCACTGTTAGCTGTTAATACAGAGTTGGGAAAGTCCTCTGCTTTCTAACCCGTTTGCAAATCTCCTCAGTTCTAATTCACCTCTTAAATGGCCAAGCCAATCACCGTTCCTCTGGATGTCACCCGCAGGCCACTTTCCTTGCTATGTTAGTCCTTGTCTCAACACTTTCTGACAAATACACATACAGGGGCTAAAGACGTGGCGTGTGTGCCTAGCATGCAAGCAGCCACGGGATCCACCTGTGGAAACATGTAAACTGGGCACAGTGAAACAAACCTGTAATCCCAGCATTTGTGATTCGGAAGCAGGAGGATCAAGAGATCACCAAAGGGTTTGTGTGTGTGTGTGTGTGTGTGTGTGTGTGTGTTGTGTGTGTGTGTGTGTGTGTGTTGTGTGTGTGTGTGTGTGTGTGTGTGTGTGTGTTTCTGGGTTGCTTTTCTGTTGTGATAAAACACTCTGACTAAAGCAACATTAAGAGAAAAGGATTTATTTGATTTACAGATTCCAGCCCGTTATTGAAGGAAACTAAAGCTAGGAACTAAAGCAGAGACCACAGAGGATTGCTTTGTACTGGCTGCTTACTTTCCTACATACATAAAATGAGACAAGCAAAGACATGCAAGAGCAGAACAAGCCACTGTTCGAGGCCCTCCCGCCTCAATCAGAAAGTAAGAACGTGCTCCAGAAACATACCCACAGGTCAACAGAATGCAGGCAATTTCTCAGCTGAGGTTCCTTTTTCTCAGGCGACTCTAGTTTAGCTCAAGTTGACAATAACTAGCCAGCACAAATGATCCTTTACTAACCTGACACACAAACAAATCACTATAACCTTTCTTGTTTATCCTCTCAAGATATCACTCTACTCTCACAACAAATCCAACTTTAAAAGTCCCAAAGTCTTTGAATAAATTCAATCCATTTTTTTTATTGGATAGTTTTATGTATTTACATTTCAAAAGAAATTCAACACTTTTAAAAGTCCAATGTTTTTAAATGTTCAAAGTCCTTTAACTATGGGATCCTGTAAAAATGAAGTAAAATCAATAAATAAATTACATACTTCTTATTCCAAGAAGGGAGAAGCAGAGCATAGTGACAATTGTATCAAAGCAAACACCAACCCTGAGCACTGTAAATCAAATACAACAGCTCAGTATCTTGCTTGTAGGATTCACTACCCATCTGGCTCCAAGGTGCATGGGCACCTCTGCTTCTTCTTCTGCTTTGCCTCTATCACACATACAGCTTACCTTGAAGGCTCAGGTTGTTGCCAGTTCCCACCAGGCACTGTCCTTGGTTAGTTGTCTAGACAGCAGCTGTGACTAAACTTTCACTAATGATCTCTCCTGGCCTCTTCAGAAACTCCAAACCTGCCTCATGGTGTGAAGTCTCTGCTCCACCCCACTCCGAACTCCTTCAGTCCTATGGTTTCCATTACAACTGAGGCTGCACCTTCACCAAAAGCCACTTCTGGCCACTCAACAGAAATGCTACTACCCTGCATATACATGTCAAGAATGCATAAAGTAGATATTTGCACCTATTTGTGCATGAGCATATATACACATAAACATACACACGCACACACACACACACATACACACGCACATGCACACACACATACTCAAACATGGAAAAACAACCATTCAGATGTGGTGGGGACACTGCAGTTCTATCCCTACAAATGTACAAATTTGAATTCCTTTGCAACAAAATGTCCCTGAACCTGAACCACACAGCTGACAGTGAGCCTTACCAGATATACTGCTTTTCTGTCTTGTCCACAAGAGACCAGGTTGCCTTAGGGAGAATAAGTGTCCTCCCATCATCCGTCACTCCATACAACCATTTTCACAATTTTTCACTTAACTGAAATAAACATTCAATTACTGAAAAAGAATCGCAGGAAATTGAAACATCTATACCCTGGGGCTAAATTCATATCCAAGAAAATCCATATTCTCAATGGAACACATTAGCTAACTGTGATCAGTGGTTTGACTGGAGATTTAAGAAATGCTGAGTTTCCAGCAACCACCCTGCCTACCTTCACTGGGCAGGGGCAATGCTGCCTGGGGAAACCAACTTGTGTTCCAGATCTAGTTAAGCCCAGAGAAGCGTTCTCATTTCTCCTTGTCAGAATTCAATTGAAAACCCAGGCCTGGGCCAATCTGAAACATGACAATTCAAGGTGACAGGTCGACTATACATGTCCTAAACGGGTCTAGAGACACAGAAATGAGGACTGCTAAATTTTCTGTCTGGGGAGAGATGCCAGCTTTCTTCCACTCACTCTCAATTCCCTTGCCATTGCTCCCACATTTCTGCAATTGGGTATGAAAGAGGCACATAGCTATTGTTTGCAACTGATAGCCATTAATAAAAATAAGCAATCACACCAGTGGCAAGGACATCATAAAAATTAAACAGAAGAAAGTTACATCCTAGGACAGACACTGCAAAGTCACCAGGATCAACGATACCAAGGGGCTCCCTATTGCTGGACTTCTTTACACAAGTTGCTTTGTTTACCATACAAAAATAGATGTGTTTTTTATTTACATGTGTATGAGTACATGCCACATACATGTGCCTCATACTACATAGAACATCAGATCTCTTAGAGGTAAAATTGGGATGGTTTTTGAACAACTTGATGTAAATGCTGGGACATGAACTCTAGCAAGGGTGTCAGTACTGTTTAGAAACAGAGCTGCTGTTACAGCCCCTTGCTGATAAAGCAAGTCTATAAGGATTTTTTCTATTACAGCTTAAAGCAGACTAGCAAACAGAATTCTCTCCAAGTAAAACCTCGATTAGATACACATCCAGACACTTTCAAGTGGAGCTCTATAAAAGAACATGATTTTAGGCTGAAACTGATTATGGCAATACAAAAAGAAAAGCAGCATGTGACCTTAGTAAATAAAGATAAAATAGATACAAACTGTCCATAGGAAAGGGTACTGTACAAAATGCCCTCGGCTCAAGGGCAGCAGGCAACCAGGAGTACAGGTGGCATTAGTGTGTGTCCATCAAAGCATAAATAGCCCAGAGGCAGGATCTTGAGGCATCTGGTCAAGTCAAGGCATCTGGCAAGCTCAGTCAAGGCCAGAGGGAATGCACCCATGCTGCAAACAGCTTGCCATTTCTGCTTTTACTCCTACACAGTTCAAGGCCCAGCCCAGAAAACCACAACACACACCATCAAGGCGGCTCTTCCCTCTCAATGGCCTATCAAAAAAATTCCCCAACAGGTGTGGTGCACACAGGCCAACACGATCTAGAAAACTGTCCTCACTGACATTCCCTTCTTAAGTGACTCAAGGTTGTGTCAGGCTGCCAACAAAAATTACGCAGCATATCCGATTAGCACCTCAGCAGAAACCTAGAATCCCATACAGCCTTTCTGGGTGGGGCACATTCTTTCTTCAGTGTGTACTGCTGACACTTGTTCTCAAACTCAAACTTTCCTTCTTTTCTATTAATGAATAAGCACACATACCTGAGAGATAAGAATGACTCTCTATGAATAAGAAGCCCTGAATCCATCTTCTACGTGTCCTAAGTATTCTTTATAATGTGTTAGTCTACCCGACCTTTCTCATCTATCCAACATCATTCTCCTGTTTACTTAAAGTTCCGTTTCTTCTATGGAGAGGTTTTATGCAAAATGGTAATGAACTGATCTCAGGTTCTTTGACTCCTAGCATCAAACTACCCACATGGGCAATAAGTATTAGGCCCTACATTCCAACAGGGTTTTAACAGAACAAACCTTATAAGACAATCTGGGTGTTCTGGATATGTGTGTGAGTGTGTTTATTTGTGTATACATGTATAAATATATGGATATGTGTGCACATTTGGAAGACATTCTTGGCTGTGGTCCACCTTGTTTTTTCTTTCTTTGGTTGGTGGTTGGTTGTTTCTTTGTTTTGAGATAAGGCTTCTTATTGGCCCGGAGCTCACTGGTTCAGCTAGGCTGGCTAGCTAATGAGCCACAGGATCCACTGGAGGTTAACCCCCTCCCCAGTGCTAAGGTTCTAAGTAGGTACCATCAGGGCCAACATTTTCATGGGTTCCTGGCAGCCAAAGTCATGGTCTTGGGATTGCATACCAAGCACTTCGGTGAATGAGCCATCAGCAGGTCATTCCTTGCTTTCTCTTTTCTCAGATTTTTCAGACATATAAATACAAACTCTTTCCCATCCACAACTGAACAGGCCTTCCAATACCTACAGCCCAGGTTTAATCAGCCAAGCTTCTGCTGCCAGGCAAAGCTACCCTAACATAACACAAAATGCCGGGGTGAATGCCAAGCTTCTGTCTTATCCCCAGGAATTAGCACCCTGGCCAACATGCATGCAGTTAGTTATTATCAATTTTTTGTTGTTGTTTTAAAGGAGGCGGGCAAAAGAACAACCCCTTGCAATCAGAAAAAGCACGGGCACCGGCCAAGAGCTGGTGCCATCTGCTAATGTGAGCAGAATCAAAGCTGAAAAGGGAAGGTTGACGACAGGGCAGATGGGACGCTCTTCAATCATCTGTTCTTATTATTTTGGTCCCCGTTTCTCCTTAACAGTCTGAGTGAATGACAGTAACACACATCTCTCTGCTCAACCAGAAAGATGAAGGCAAAATGCAGAATTCAATCAGTTCCCTCTCTCCGGCATCTTCATTCCAAACAGGGCCACCCCACAGCTGTTAACTGAAGAGATATAAACACCCCACTCTTCAGTGAGAGGCTCCGAAGGTGTGTCCCGTCCTTCAGTTTTGTGATGAATCCTAATTTTTACAGCATCTTTCCAAGGCTCACCTTAGCTCTTCAGAGAGCAAGTGCCAGAGTTGCACACAAGAAGAAGATATGGTTACAGCACACAGAGGAACTTGCAGCATCAGATACAGAGCTCATAGATCCAGCCACTGTGTTCCTCTTCTAACTCGGCTGCCATGCCGTCTTTTACGGGCCACACTGATCATTCTATTTGTGGTTCTTCTACTACACCGGATAGAACTAGACTTCTCTGTACAGAGAATTCTGTCAGGGAGCTCATTTCTGAAACAGGAATTTGCCCCAGTGGGCTTCACATGGCAAGAATTATTTCAGCACCACATGGACCCTGATGCTCATTTATGAGCAGTTTCATCTGTAGGAAGCACTACATGGAACCCTGTTGACTTGCACTGAGTCTGAATATCTAAAACATTTGTGCAACGTCTCCTCTCCACCAACTGTGCACAGTTAAGCGGCACCTGCTGTTAAAAAGTCTCTCCCAGGCTTCGCTTTAACTGTCCCCAGCACCTCACATGAACTCACAAGCGGCAACACTTCAAATGTTCAATTCCATAGGGATCTTTCAATATAAGTCTACAAGACTGCTACTCTCTTTAGAGGGTAATCGTGTAAAAATATACACCTATTTTCATTAAGGTTTTAGTTTTTATCATATATAAAGATTTAAGTGATGGATATACAAATTAGATCTGTCCAAGAAACATATTCTGTTCCAGGATAGGACTTTCACACACAAAGAAGGTAAAGTCTTTTATAACAAATATTTTAGGTTCTTTGAAGTTTCACAAGAAAAATGACCACATTCACACAGTACTTCAGAATTCAGTCAGCTATGCTGGTTTTCACATAAAGATGCCTCCCTCTCCCCGCAGAAGTTTATCTCATCTTTGAAATGCACATGCTTGACTATCTGTGTGCATCCACACATCCATGCCTGAATGCTAAGTTCCATGACTTCAGACATTGTGTCTAGTTTGTATCCTGTGATGGCCAATCTTATAAAATCAGTAAGATCTACAATCACCAAGGAAACAGAACTCTACACATGTCCTCAGGGATTTACCTAAGTTAAGATGAACGTAGGTATGGGAAGACATAACCTGACTGAGGGTAGTATCGTCCCTGGGGTTATAACCCAGGAATATATAGAAAGAAAAAGCAAGCTGATCACCAATATCCATCTCTCTGCTTCCTGGCTGTGGATACAATGAGACCAGCTACTTCACACTCTTTCACCCTGACTTCCCCGCCACAATGAACTATAGGTCCAGGAACTGAAAATCCCTCAGATATTTTGACACAGCAGTAGAAAGGTAGCTAGTACTGTTGCTGATACTACTGCCCCGACACTCAACACACCTCCTGACACCCAACAACAAAAACCCATAACCAAATGCACAGCATAATTCTATCGACTATAATAAGGATGAACTTAGTCACTGACTGCATCTATCTGCAAGCCACTTTCACAAATGCATGAGAACTATGGAATCCTTTAGAGCTCACATTGTGCAGTGGCTTCCTCATAAACAGTCCCCCAAGAAAAGCTCTACAAATTATGAGACATTCCTCTCAGAAAGTGAGAAGTTTGTCGCATGAGGTAGAAATGCTCCCATATCCTCACTGTTGCAGAGAAAAGTCTAATTCTTCCTCTAAAACAGTGGTGCCTATACCATAGGCGATTAAAAACAGTCAAGTCTGAGGCAATGGATCCAAGGGTAAGAACACTTGTTCTGCAAGAAAGAGGACCTTAATAAGAATTCCAAAAGTTGACATAAAAAATCTTGGCATGGCTGTGTCCTTGTAACCACAGTGTATGTCCTAAGAACTTTCCTATAAGACCACCCAGACAAAAAAGTAAGTTGAGGGCACAATGAGAAACCTCATCTCAAGTCAGTAAGACAAAAGGACCCAAAATCTTTCTCTGGTCTCCTCATCCATGCTCACAGGCACATAAACCTAAATCCTATGTGTGTGCACCACAAACTGCATTCTAAAGCAATCCATGGCTAAAAGCAGAATGTGTGAACTTAACAAAGTGATTCACTCTGGAAATCACAGAATGTTAAATTGCTTCTACTGAACAATTCTCTCCAAAACACCCATATCAGTGGGTCAGTAATAAACCCAACATATCAAGTTGATTCTCTTTCTCACTTAGCTCCACAAAAGGAGCTCAGAATATCTCTGTAAAAGTGTCAAGAATTTCAAATGACATTTTGTTTGTTCTAAGGCATATTAAACTGGTTCATTTAAGTTCAAAACAAAAGCATTTTAAATATAAGGCTGTGCATATCAAATAACAACATGTGTGTATATCCCCAAGCATATGTTACTGTGACATATAGTGCAAGACATAGAAGAAGAAAACCATGTTTTTTCTTTGGTTGAGACACTATAGGTCTGGAGCTCATGTTACTCCTGCCGTAAGCTGAGAAGTGTTGGGATTTCATGCTCACTATCAGAGCACCTACATTCTTACAAGAATAAGATCACTTATTCTTGGTCTTAGAAACTCTTGCCAGCCAACAGCTTTGTCACTGTTGTTCTCATTGTTGCTTCCTAAGGACAGTGTAAATCTGTTTGAATGCACAAGTGTGTGTATGGGAGAATTTATGTGTACCACATGCACTTAGGTGCCCAGAAGTTCAGGTTGTTGAACCTCCTGAACTGGAGTTTCAAGTGCTTGTAAGCCAGAGACAGAGAGATGCTCACAACTGAACTCTGCTCTGCTAGAAGAACAGCAAGAACTCTGAACTGATGCCCCCCCTGCAGCCCCATCTCTGTATCTTCATTAATTATCCATCTGAAAGTGAGGGTGGTAACAGCTGTGTCTCACAAGGTTCTAATCGAAGATCAAATGAGGCTGACTCGTAGTTTTAATTTCAGGAATTCAGAAACATTTCACTGGAGGTACAGTGTTGTAAACAACTGGGGAGCCATCAGAAACACTGAGAAGCATAACCAGACAACGGTGCTCATTTAAACCTTGGACCGGTGGGACTATACTACAGCACTTCTACACTCAGCCATGGTTATTTACAACCAGCTTGACAACTCATAATTTCGATAGAAAATTCCAACTTAGTAACCGAAGATGGCTGAGGATATGCCCCTCCCCTTGCAAAGTACAACAGCTATTTTGTGACTAAACAGACTTCACTTTGCTGACACTCTTAGTTTTAACTGAATCCTTAACAAATACATAAAAAAAAACCTTATTAAAGACAGACACAGGCCATCCACAGGGCTTAGCAGGAACAGACATCTGTTGCACATCATAATACTGGATTCAGATCCATGTGTAAAGCTTTTGACAGCTGCATATAAGAAATCTCTATTCCAAATAAGTATGATGTATCTCTGCAGAGGAACAAAGTAATGGGAAGAAGAAAGAAGAGAAATGAACTTGCCTATCTCAAAATGGACAAGGAGGAGAGGAGAGTGTGTAAAAGAGATGCCTAAACCCCTACCCTCTGGAACACTTCAAACATGTCCATCCTTTGACTTCTCTAAGAGTAACTCACTAATACATCCTAGTAGACTCTGGCTATACAACAGTCCTTACAGATCTCTGCTGTCAACCTCTGGTCCCCACAGCCCTACAAAAAAGTCTCTGTCCTCCACCATCTGCATCTCTTGCTACTCTTTGATAGACTTGACCCATTTGGCCCCAAGCTCCAACAACTCTGACAGAGGAACATGGCAAAGAATGTCTCTTAACTGTATTTCTCCTAACAGCGAAGGGTTGTGTAAAGATTGAGAATTCCTACCAACCTTGATTTTTGGCACATGGAATATCCTGCACTTTCTATCCAATAGATAAAACAGCAACACCCTTAATCTGGTGAGAGGATGTCACTGTTAGAATTCAGAAGTCTCTCTGAAGGAGAGTACAGACATTGGTTCTCCATAACTAAAGACTAAAAACAGACATGAGCGTGTAGTTCACTTGGTGGAGTATTTTCTAGCACACACAAAGCCCCACACTCCTTCCTAATCTATAGGCCAATCCTAGCTCTTAAGATGTGGAGGAAGGAATTTGAGGTCATTTTTAGCTACTGACAGTTTGAGGCTAGCCTAGGATACATTTGTTTCCAAACATCCACACTTAAAAAAAAAAAAAAAAAAACCTGTTTGGTGTGTGTTATAAAGTGATTTCTTTCCTCCAGCAAAGTTTGGTCCTCACTTGTACTTCTGAACTCTTCTGAAAGAAAAAGAAACACTGAGAGACAAGTTCAAGAACACCAAGTTACACACAGAAGGGACCCAGAAGGTATCTTCATTAACTGAGTCTCTTTCAGTGCAAGCCTGGTAACCCAAGATAGAGCTCTGGAACCCACCTAAAGGTGTAAGGAGAGAACTGACTTCACATGAATGCCACAGCATTCACACCCACAGACATGTGTCTCACACACACAGTAATAAAGATTTTTTGCATCTGCCAAGTTCTCAGGTAGATTTGGGGAACAAATATGATCATGTAAACTGACTGATATTACACCTGGGATTTTAATAATGGAGAGAACACAAAGTGTGGACAACAACTGCATTAGTTATGATTACTATTGGTGTGATGAAACACAATGACCAAAGCAAGCTGGGGGAAAATGTATTTATTCAGCTTACACTTTCACATCACAGTCCACCACAGAAGGAAGTAAGGACAGGAACCTGAAAATAGGAACTGATTCAGAGGGCATGGAGGGATGCTGCTTACTGGCTTGCTCCCCATGACTTGCTCAGCCTGCTTTCTTATAAAACCCAGGACCCACCAGCCCAGGGAAGGCCCCACTAAAAATGGTCTAGGCCTTCCCCATCAATCACTAATTAAGAAAATGCCATGCATGCTTTCTGACTCACTCTTGTTTGGTTCCTTTCTTAAGTAAGATCCCTCCTCTCCAATGATACTGCATGAAATCGAAATAAAACTACCAAGCACAACCACCAACCTAGAAAACTCGGAGAAGGCACAGGACAATTGCAGCAATGGCTGCACATCAGTCCAAGTAAAAGTATGGATCTTGGCATAGGGTGCTTTGCTGAGAGGCAGCACCTGGTGTGAGAACTAAGCTACGGTAGAACAACCCCTGAGTATTATGTATACAGAATGCACGGGGAAACATGGAAAGCTGCAAAGCAGGAGGGAGAAGCCTTCTGAAAGAAATCCTTCTTAACAGTTTTGGTGGGTATCAATTTCTACATTTCTTCTTTGCATTCACAAAGGCAAAATCTTCCAGTCAAATTAGAGGGCAGTAAACCATTAAGTCAGCACTCAACAGGCTTAATTACCGTGTGAATGAATGAAATTACTATTCACTTGTGACATTCATCTCAGACCCAACACTGGCAGCTTTTATGAGAGCAAAACTGAGATGGAGGGAGAAGCACAAAAACTGTGGTCTGTGATTACAGCTGAATCAAACACTAGGGAGCCGGAATAAAAAAAGAATCTGTCTTGAGAAAGGCATGTTGTACTATGAAGCCTTCAACACCAGGCCAGATGCCACTAGTTATTCCTGCGCAGGGAACTCCAGTGATAGGATGACTTGTGCAGGCCACAAACACAGGCACACCCTACATGACTTGGAAGTCCCTGAACTCCATGGAAACAATTCTAGCAGTCAAGACCCACAGCATAATTCTGGATAGATTGCAGTGTGAGAGATAAAGAGGTCATCGGTGCTATCAGACCCACCCGAAAATGGGTCTCTTGTAGCAAATTAAAACATTTCCCAACAATGAGAGAAGGGAGTTCAATGCCAACTCCCTTTCTCAACAAATTCACATTTTTTCTTTTTAAACTTGGTTGTCTTACATGTCCACATACAGCAAAATAGTGCAAGAGACTAAGCCAGGGCAGGTATCCAGGGATAGGGAACACTGACACATCAACAGGGTACTAACCGGAGGTTAATCTGTTTCCCCCAGTATTAAGGACACTAAGTTTTCAGAATCCAGGCATTACAATACTCTATCATCCCACTGAACTCTTCTAAGCTTTTCAAAAAATTCTTTGAACACAGAAAAATGTCTAATCAAAACATCTTATTATTACTCTGCCCCACTCACAGAGACACTTGGGAATGCTCAGAGATATTTTTAGAACCTGTTAATCTTGAACCTTTCACTAAACCTCCAAAAGCTAGGATTTAATTACCACAAATACAACAGTTAGAAATTGGCAGGAATAACCTCCATTTATTTTAAAACATGAGACCACACAAGTTGGGGGGAGTGAGAAATTTTTGTTGGGGAATTCAGGCCAACTTAAGGACAAAGTACAAATCTGTGAATTAGTGACAACAAGCCACAGTGACAATGCAGAGGGCTATCTATAGACCAAGTATGTGGGACCTTGGGCCAGAAGCCCCGCACAGCTCTTGGGTTAGAGATGAGTGACCTGTGCTGCCTCTGCTGCTAGGTCCGGCTGGCCGAGCGCGAGCTTGGGCAAACAGAGAAGGGAAAACCAGTTTGGCTGCTTCTGCTGCTGGACTCTGCTTGCCCTCATTTCTGCTGCTGCCACAAGGTGCTGCACTAGGCTGAACCGAGCCAGTGAGAGGCTCCAGCAAGAGGTGCAAGAAGCTTCAGGAGAGACAATCTCTTCCCAAATGACAGTGTTATCAGCTATTAAAGCAAAATCTCTCAGGCAGTGGAATGATTCCTATACAGGTGGACCCATTATTTAAAACAACAGTAATATTGTTGACTCAAATCACTGGTAGTAATAATGTATGCCCATACATCAGTCATTTATTTATAAAAATCTGAGGAACAAACCAAGGATATTA
>NC_137964.1:17103231-17110731 GCF_963924665.1 Micromys minutus | reverse complement strand
CTCCCCACCATGATGGTCTGGATCCTCAAATTATGAGCTCAAACAGATTCTTCTTCCTGCCTTAAGTTACTTCTATCACAAGGAGGAAATAACCAGTACAGACATGAAACATGGGGCCACAATTAATATAACAGAAAGATCTCGGATTGGGGGTGGTTGGGCTCATAGAATACATACTTCAAATAAAAACACAAAAATGCCCACAGTGCAGCAACAGACACCCTAACTGAGACAGGGAGCTAAACAGCCAACAGTATAGCCACCATTCTGTGCTTCCTTATGTAGAAGCAATATGACCAGTTGCTTCTAGTTAGTGCTGTTTTTACTTTCCCCCAACTGCCTCCTTCAAACGTAAACTGAAACTAAACCTTCCTCTCCATTGTCCAAGAATATCAATACCATTCAATGGGGGAGAGAACAGTGGACAATCACATACAAAAACATTAAGTTCCAGGCTGGGGATTTAGCTCATTGATAAAATGCTTGTATAGCAGGCAGGAGGTCATAGGTTTCATCCCTAGCACCACCATCAAGATACACACACACACACACACACACACACACACACACACACAAAGAGTTTGATCAGAGTCAAGAAAGCATAGGCAATACTTAATCAGACTCTCATTTAGTCTTGGTTTATGCACATAATACTTTCATCAATGTACTTGGCAGCCTAGTCCCTTCACCTGCATACACTAAACGCATACATCCCTTTCCAAACAATGCACTTAAAACCTCAGAACCTCCTCAATTCTATACCTGCATCCAGTTACACGTATCCCTACCTCTGAATAATGGTATTCCTATCTGTAAACAACGGCAATTTTCTCCACCCATGGTCATAATCAAATCCGGACAGTTTTTATTCAACTGCATTTTCAATGTATCCTGTTATAAAGAATGAAGAGACTGACTGGTCCTGAAACAGTTTTGGCTGCATGGTCCATGCAATAAGACAATACTTTATCATAAAGAAACCTTTTACAGAGAACCCTCTACTTGCTACCTGATACAAAATTAGGTGTGCATATGCCAAAATCGGATACATTATTGGATAATACACACAAAGTGGAGAAGTAACTATACAAGCACTCTATCAATCAAGATAGAGAAACACTCAAAATATGCTCTATAGTAAGTAATTGTCTCTACCCCTTGGTAATCAGTACTGAGTTTATTCCTCTGTAACCTATACCACTGTGTGCTGAATATAGTTACCTTGCTTCTTCTTTTTTTTAACATTTATTTACTTACTTACTTATTATGTATACACTATCCCGACTGCATGTATGCCTGCACACCAGAAGAGGGCACCAAATCTCATAGTTGTGAGCCACCACATGGTTGCTGGGAAATGAACACAAGACCTCTAAAAGAGCAGCCAGGTGCTCTTAACTGCTGAGCCATCTCTCCAGCTCTGCCTTGCTTCTTTTGCAAATCTGTATGAGGTCTTATTTTCAGTTCTTTGGATAAAAGACCAAGAATGTAGAAACATCTGGCCTAGACCCCAATAACCTGTAACAAACAACAGCCTACCAAATAAGGAAAACGAACTGAAAGAGAGAGTAGACAATGTAATGTGAATAGTTCCACAAATAGAGAAGTAAGGTGTTGCTTCTGTGATTGGGCGGGAGGCTTACCACAAGGATTTGGCTATTCAACCAGATGATCAACAAAAATAAAGAGTACCACAGTGTTTAACTAATTCCCACCACAAGTCTCGCCAAAGACCACTATACTAGGTGGGGAAGAAATACTTTCCTTTTAACGTCACTCCCTGGAACCCATCTCACCTTTCCATAACGTATCTGCTCTCTCGTGCTTCTTGTCCACATTTCCTTATTCTTCTTGGGTGTGAGACAATGAACTGTGGGGACCATCTGGCACCTTAGCTCCTCAAATTAAAATAATCAAAAGCTGAGAAAGGCTCCACAGTTCTCAAAGAATCAACATCCAAATAATAGCAGGACATCAGTTGAAAAAAAATAATAAACATAAAAGTTGAATGCTTTCATATAATATTGACTGACAAAGGTTTGTTCATGTCTGTGGGACAGTAATAAATGATTCGTGTACTGAGGGGAGTTGGGGAGAACACCTGCAATCCCAGTGCTTAGGAGGATGAGGGAGGAACATCACAAACTCCAGACCAGCTTAGGCCACATAATGAGATCCTGTCTCAAAAATGAAGCAGGGAGCTTTTATAAAAAATACAAAGTATGATTTAGGTTTGTTACATAAGCATCTCTGTAACTGTGTCTACATCAAGATCTTTTAAAATCTCTCCAAGAGAGATAAACTTGGGGGTAGGGGTGGTAACATAAAATAAAACACCACTATTGATCCAACAAAAATTCTGCAGAAAGCCAGAGATCTAGAGCCCAAGATGTTTACCAAAATGAATCTGATCTTTCCATTTCTTTTTTTTCTTCTCTAATAATAAAGGCAAGGAGAATTTTCTTTCATGTACAAAAGCCTTACAGAGTTTGCACTTTTGCTATGCCACATCTTGGTATGTAAAGTGCTCTCTCTGTGAAAGGATGTGAACCATGACCACTGAAATGAAGCCATTACTGTCCGCCTTCGTTCTCTTCCTGTGGAGACCCTTCCTGGAAAAGTTCCCCTTTAGCATCAGTTTTGTCCACATGACGTGACTCTGGATTTCACAATCCCAAGAAAAAGCACTCAAAATATTTTCTTAAAAAAAGTTAAACAGGCACAGCAGATGTCTAATTATTCAAATTCCTAACAGCAAACAATGAGGTAAATGGCTTCTCAGAGGCAAAGGAATAAATCCAGGTTGGAGGATAACCTTTCTCAACATCAAACACAAAGAGGTGGTGTTTTACACCTTTAACTAGTAGAGAGGATTTTAAAATGCTTTAAAATGGAACAAGGGTCTTTTAAAATAAAACAAACAAGCATGTAATTTCATTGTGGGTAAACAAACAGATTTGCTGTCAGTGAAATAAACATCGTCAGAAACAACAAAACAAGGGGAAAAACATCCAAACAGAAGGGGATATTTTTTTTTAAACTGCTTAAGTAGATACATTAGCAAGGAAGAAGTCCTGGGGATATGACTTGGTTTGCAAAGCCCTCGCCATAGCATGTATGAAGCCCCCTTGATGCAGTCTCCGGTATTACATAAACTGCATATGCTGGTGCACAATTACAATGCCAGAAATTACAAGTAGAGGAGGATCATTAGTTCAATGTCATCTTCTGTCTTCTGCTACAGAGTAAGTTTGAGGCCACCTTGTGCTAGGAGACCCTGTCTACAAAGAAAGAGATAGATGGGTATAGACTCACACACACACACACACACACACACACACACACACACACAGGAGGAGGAAGAGAGGTGAGAAAGAGAGAGAAGGAGGGAGAAAGGGAGGAAGAGAGAGGGGGGGAGGAGACTTAATTTTTCTCTTGCCCCCATTCCACCCTCAGAGCTTAATTCTACAGCTGGTACGTCCATGTTTTGAACAAGCGAATGAATGGAAACTTCAAAAAGGAAGCATGTTCAGATTTACATGAAAACCTCATTTCTAATATTGTCAGTTCCTATAAAAAATAAGCAATACAGAAAACCCCAAATCAAAACCTTGGCAGACAGCCCCAGGCAAGCCAGGACATAGGGGGCCTGGGTAAGTGAGTACAAAGTACAAGGTAAAGTGAATGAGACAGTCATTAAGGATCCCATCGCTGTACACAATGAACACACGCTAGTGCAAGTACACACTTTGATCCTAACCGCCGATAATGGTATGTCACAGGAAGGAAAGACATCAAGACTTCAGATACAACCAAAATGTATCTGTTCCCTAAAACATCCCCGAGGAGAGAGGAAAGCAGTGGTCTCTTGCATTACCAGAACACATGCTGGAGATTGTTTCAGCATCTAAATAACTTTGGAAAGCTGATCTGTACGTGAAAAAAAATTCATTGAATAAGAACAAAACTTTGACTTCTGATTCATCAAACCATAGATGAGGAAAGTGACAAGCTGTTTCAGCACCAAATATAACCAGCGTCTGAATACCTCGGCTCTCTATTCATCGTCCGGCAGCACAGGCTGCCCCCATTACGACAGCTTCAGTATTGTTCCTCTTTAAAGAATGTTCCCTCTCAAGCACAGAGAAGGTGCCTTCCTCTTGGTCAGCGATAAAGACAGATCCAAAGCCCTAAAACCCAGGTTTCATCAGGATTCCTGAAGCCAGAGGAAACACATTCACATTTAACACTCCTGGGCTCCTTTGCTTTCGGAGTCACTGAAGATCTATCAACATGAGACCTCAGGGAGAAGCAGGCTTCCCTTGGGGAAAGAAAACAGACTGACTTACCTTGTCTGTGTACTTGAACTTAACGTAGAACCAGCTTGACTTGATCATCGTCTCACTTCCTGCCCTCAGAGCAGAAAGAGTCGGGGGAGGAAAAAGGGAAGAAAAAAGCCCACTCCGCAGCGTCCACAAAAGATTCTTTCAGACTCCAGGCTTCCAAGGGATGGAGATATACGGAAAGAAGGAGGAACCAGAGGAGGCAAACAGGAAAAGACACTGTTTGCACACTGGTCCTTCACCTCTTCACATCCCCACGCACCTTCCCCAGTGCCCACAACAATGAGCGAGCTTGCTCCGGAAACTGCACTCCAGACTGCTTTGCCAAGCTGCCTGCCTCTCCCTCTGAGTTTCTTCTTGGCTGGCTGACAGCAGAATTCCTCAAATGGACTTCAGCTGTCTTCATCGCAAATGGCACATGTCAGTAAGCAAGGGGCAGGCCCTGGCGCTGGCACCCTCCCAGAAGGCAAGCCTCAGCTTCCCCTCCTGCCTCTTCAGGGATGAATAATCATTTCCAGCCCTCCCCTCAGGACACAGATTAACACCTGGCCAAACATTATTCTGACAGAGCCCCAGTGTGGGGAAAAGGCTCTGTCTCTTTTTAACTATATCATGGCCATTATAACATCCAGAAGCTGACCTTTCTCCTCGTCTACAGAAGTCTCCCACCATATTAACACCATCTCTTAGTAGCTTTTAGAAAAGTGACTCAGACTCCATTTTAAGGTCTTCAGAAAAGTCTCTCTACTTCATCCCAACCACTGATATAGCTGTTGACATTCTTCTACAAAAAATGTGAGCTTGGAGAAAGATGACTGATAGTGTGCAGGTAACATTTTTTTTTTTTTTTTAGAGCCAAAGAAAGGCATTTTGGTGTTGGTTATATTCCTAAAATTTTAAATTTGCCAAGCTTTTAAAGTAAACTGTGAAGAGCATCAGTATTTATAAGAATAAGTACATGCAGTGTGTGAAATCATATGTGAGCATTAGGCACCTGACCTCAGTGTGCTATGAGGAATAAGCTGAAAATACACAGATTTATGGGAAGTAGTGATGCTTAAAATATTTTTTAAGTCAGATGTGGTGCATGCCTATCTATCTATCACTCAGCACTAAAGAGACTGAGGCAGGGAGACTCCACCCTTGAGGCCACCCTCATTACCAAACAGAGGCCATCTTGAACAATATAGTGAGATGCTGTGTCACAAAGTAGCAACAATAACAAGCACAGGCATTGTTCAACCATGTCAGTACATCCCCCTCTTTCTTACACCTCCACAACCAAAAACATGTATTGATTAAAAATGAAACAATTAAGATCTGTTATAATTCCATTTCTGTTGCTGTGAAAAAACACCTTGCTCAAGGTATTTCAGGGAAGGAGAAGGTTTAGTCGGCTTGCAGATCCAGGATGCAGTCCCTCACACTGGGAAGTGGAGAAACAGAGTCATGTGCATAGGCACAACATAGTCACTATCAATGGTGGAGAGAAAGAAATACACTCGGAGCATTCCCTTCATCTAGCTTTCTGCTATCCTATATAAGGAAACACTGCCAGGAATGGCTCCGCCCACAACGCTTTGAGCCCTCCTATATTAACTGAAAATCAAGACAATTCTCCATAGGTGTGTTAACAGGCCAACCAATCTAGTTAACTAAATTGAAACTTCCTTCAAAGGTTGTTCTAGACTTTTTGCAATCTAATATTTAAAACTAAACATCATGAGATTCACCTGCATTCAATAGTAGACTTCAGAGGAGTGTGCAGATGATCCTATCACCCCCCAAAAAAGTGATTTAGAATGGGTGAGGACCTCAGCTGTATACACATGTAAATGTGGGAGAGTGTCAGAGGTTAATGTCAACTGTCTGCACTACTACTGTTCAGTGTATCTTTCAAAACAGGGTTTTCTAGTGGTATTCTGTTACTGTGATTAAACACTTGGACCAAAGCAACTTGAAGAGGAAGGGTTTGTTTAGTTTACACTTTCAGGTTACCGAATCTATCACCGAGGGATGTCAGGGCGAGAAATTAAGCAGGATGTGAAAAGCAAACCATGGAAGAACATTGTTTACTGCCTTGAGCTCTCTAGCTTGCTCATAGGCTCACACGAACCTAGATTTCTTCTAGAGCCCAAGACTATCTGCCCATGAATAGCACCACCCATACCAGTCTAAGTTCTCCTACATCAACCAACAATCAAGACAATCACTCACAGACATATCCACGGGCCAGTCTGACCATGCCAATCTTGCAATCATGGCTTCCTCTACCCATGTGACTCTAGGCTGGGTCAAGCTGAGAGTAAAAACCAACCAGGAAACTGTTTCTTGCTGAACCTACTGAATTGCATTGGCTAGACTAGATGGAAAGCAAGCACCAGTGATTCTGTTATCTGTCCCCTACTGCCAAGGGCTGGAGGCACAGATAAATGTCACTATCCTCAGCTTTGGTAGTTGGGTACTGGCAATCCAAACTCAGGTCCTCACACTAGCGTGGCAAACATGTTAACTACTGAAGCATTTCACCAGTCTCCAGCATATACTTCCTGAAGTGGCTTGAAAACAGACTGATCTCTGAAAGAGCAGCAAGTGCTCTCAACTCCTGAGCCACCTCCATTAGCTAAACACACACACAAACACACACGTGCACACACAGGCAGGCATACATGCACACATGAATACATACAAACATGCACACATGTTCACTCAAATGCACACAGGCATACACATATGCACACATGATCATACATGCACATAGACAAGCAAACATGCTTTTACTATTTTATGTATTGATATCACTAAAATCCTAAAAAGAAGTTCAAGCCCTCCTTCTTGGTAATTATAAACTACCCATGAGGATGCTGAAGTGGCATCTGCAGAACCCCTATACACACTGCTTCCTATAGAAACCAACAGCAATCTTCTTAGAACTTACTCCACAAAACTGTGGCAGGAACAGATCTCACTGGGTTCTGATTTGACTTCACTATTTGCAGACACAGAACACACAGGAGGTACAAAAGAGGATATGTTATCACATTGTGGTGCTATGATTAAAATCCCATGACTAGAAGCAACTTCAGGAAGAAAGGCTTTTATCTCATGATTCCAGTTCCAGAGGGATGGGGTCCATAATCGCTGGGAGGTCATGACT
>NC_137964.1:17014103-17103031 GCF_963924665.1 Micromys minutus | reverse complement strand
CCACCACCTCCCCCTCCTCTTCCTCCTCCTCCCCTTCCTCCTCCTCTATCACCACCACCACCACCACCACCACCACCACCACCACCACCTTGTCCTCCTCTACCAAAACAGTGCCACCAATTTGTGACCAAGTGTTCACATCCTTGAGTCCATGGAGACCAATGATAACTTATAATTTATTTTATGTGCACTGATGTTTTGCTCAAATGTATTTCTGTGTAAGGGTTCTGGAACTCCTGGAACTAGAGATACGTACAGACAGTTGTGAGCATCCATTTGGGTCCTACGAATTAAACCTGGGTCTTCTGGAAAAACAGCAAGTGCTCTTAACTACTGAGCCATCTCTCCAGCCACAGATTAATGATTTAACCTACCACAGATGGTCTGTGGTATTTACACTGGATTCAAGCCCTATTGCTTCCACGACAGCTGTAGGTATATGCTTACCCTCACTCATCTGAGTGAGGAAAGCACCCAGCATCCAGAATGACCTCATAGTTTCCCAGCACATCCTTTCATCAGTCTGGCATTGGGCCCTTCTCCACTACCTCTCCATGTCCATGTGCAGTGGATACAAGACGCCAAGCTTGCAATCTTCCTACTGTCATGGCAACATGATTGCTGAACAATGACTTCTGGGTCCCACCCTCTTAATTTGGGGCCTCTGGACAAGTCACCAGTCAAAAGCAATCACACTTAAAACCCATAATCTGGCAATATGCATGGCACACTTAATGTTTCTTTAGTATTTTCTAGGTAGTTGGAGAGATGAAAGGGAGAAAAAAAGTCCAGTCTTTTACCGGTACTTGGGATAATGCCACATAGATGAAGTCCTTAGATTCCAACCTCTAACACAACTGTCTGAAAATGGACACTATCATGAAGACCTGGAGAGTGTGTGGAAAGAATTGGACATGACAGCAAAGGAACAGAGAAAGCAACTAGGAAAAGCATTGAGGCAACAACACTGAAAAGTCCACACAGTGCAAAGACCCTAGAAATCCATAACACTATCAATAGACGCAGGTTTTGGTACTCCCAAGGGAAACACTGCAAAAGGCCCATCAGTAAGCAAGGTCCTGGGAGGGCAGATTGTCAAGGAACTAAGTGTGCATCTGAGGCAGGTGGTGGTGGCTGACAGAGACCACGTGGCCTGGACAAAGAGGAAATTAAGCTGAAGGAGAAAAACAATGGGTTCAGTGTTTTCCAGAAAAGGTAAAATGGAAAAAGGACCTACCTGCTAGCCCTTAAAGACACAATGAAAAGAACGAGGTATGGTAGTGCACACCTTCAATCCTGGCACTCTGAAGGGAGAGTCTGAGTCCCAACCCAGTCTGCTCCACAGAGCGAGTTCCAGGACAGCCAGGGCTACAGAGAGAAACTCTGTCATGAAAATAAAACAAAACAAAACAAAAAACCAAAGCAAAATGAAACAAAACAAAACACACACAAATATTAGTGTCTACATGACAAACTGCTGATGTCCATCTTTGAATGTCTGTCCATTTGCTTGTGGCTCCTCTTGCTTCTCCTAAAAGCCACAAGTACTCGAAAAGAAGGAAAAGATAATACAAGTTCTAAAAATGTAAATAGTGCTCATTCCTAGGCCCCACAAACACTGTAGCTGAGAAAGGATACTGAAACTTTATAAAACACAACACCATCTAACCTCTACCAGTAGGATCATTTTAAAAGCAGAAACAATACCCCCATATGGTGAGATACTAATTTTAGCAGTCATCACTGATCAAAGATAAACAAAATTTAAGAATGGGATAATACTTTTTGATGCATGAATATTTTATTACCCTTTTCTCCAATACATATCTAAAAATAGTTTATAAATCAAAGGGAACTACATGCCATGTTTAGCACTCTGATGAAAACAATCTCTCCAACGTGGGAAATATCATGAACCAGACATCAGAGATATGAACTTCAGAGGGGTATGGTGACTTGCCAAGGCCTCACAGCTGGCCAGGTTCTTTTCTCTAGTGAGTCTGGGTTATAGTGAGTTGATAAATAAAACCACACACTCCAAATATGTAGTATTTGAGTGTAGAAGGTTCTCTAAGGGTGGGAATAAAGGAAATTGAGATAAGCAAATAAATTATTGGTTGTCCTGGGGGGGGGGGAGCAAAAGGAGGAGTGAAAAGGAACAGCAGAGAACACTTTCAGCAGGCAGTGACTGTCCAGAAGAGCTTTGGGCTCCACAGCAGCTATGCCAAGTAACCATCCATCTCTCCCTGGATCCATTCTTCATCAGTGAATGAAGGAAGTCAACCCTACCCTAACACGTGAGGACTGAATGGTGCACCACTGGACCACAGCCCCAGCTCACGCTCCAGCTAGATCAAAGGTAAGGACAAATTATCTTCAAACGGACATGACGTACTCCAAGGCTCTGCTTCCTACCTGGAACCAGCTGGAAACAGTACCGGAACATCAATTCAGATGGCAAGCCCCACCTGCTCTGACAGAGCTTCAAGCACTGTCTGAACAGCCCAAAGCCGTCAGGAAGGAAGGAGGACTAGAGGACACTACAACTCTCCCTGCTTCTACTACCAGTTTCCGAAGGCAAACTTGGTGCAGGATGTTAAGGCTTAAGAGATGCGGGCCCATCATCTCTCCAGACAGTGGTGTGCTCTCTAATTAAAGTCTGACTTGCTATTTTAGTGTCAATATTTTGGGAGAATTAGAAGTTCACAGAAAAACACACAGAGATATGGCAAACTAGCAATTGAGCCTTTTTAATAACTCTGAAACCATAACCAAGACAGACTTCCTCAGCAACTCATTTCCATTTCCTGGCATAAACGCTCCTTCTAACTCCCACTTGCCTTTTCTGTTTTGCTTTAAACAGACAGTTTACTACTGAAATGGGAAGAGCTATATGGAGTGATTGTTTCGGCTGCAGCGAGGAAATGCTCTTCCCACTGCAGCTGCACTCGGAGCCACCCATCCTCTGGCAGGATGGGAAGGGGTGATGGGTGCTCAGGACCTCTTCCATTTCTCAGAAGAAAGACGATAAAACTGTCCGAAGGGCTCCTCTGTCTGCCGAGACCCACAGCATCCTCCAGATTTGTGTATGGCACCGGTTCCACTGGAGATAAGTGGTCATCTGCTTTCAACATCCTCACTCCTAGCCTGCCAACCCCATGCACTATGTTTGTCCTCCTCCCTCCCTCCCTCCCTCCCTCCCTCCCTCCCTCCCTCCCTCCCTCCCTCCCTCTCTCTCTCTCTCTCTCTCTCTCTCTCTCTCACACACACACACAAACACACACACACACACACACACACAGTATCTCAGACCTCCATAATTTACTAAAAGCTTCGCTGGAGCCTCCAAGAAACGAGTTTATAGATGAACTGCCTCACAAGTTGGACCTAATAGAAAAGCTTAGGATGGCTTGGAGTTCCATGAGACAGATGAGTTGTAAACAGAAAGGATCTCATCCCACACTCTGCTATGGAGTAGAGGAAGCTACGGCTTTCTCCTGCTCATTCCCCTGCGTGATGAATGTGCTCTTCCCTCAGCTTTTGGGAGGAGGGAAAGCACTCTTCAGCAGAGAGATTCAGGAGGCAGAAATTATGCCTGTGCTATCTACAGCTGATCTCCTCTCTGCCCCTAAGAGACTCTAGACCTGGCAGGAAGGAAGGAAGCTAGGGCCCCCTGCCAAAAATCAACTCAAAAGGAACAGTGCTAGAGACAAGCAAGCCACAGGCCATTCTGCAATTCTCCAGAAAGAAAGAGCTGCCTCCACAGATACAAAAACACCATGAGTGAAGGTGTGAGGACAGAAATCTATGTAAGGGTCAATGCAGGGCTCGCAGCCCCTCCACAGGACACGCCCCTAGACAACAAAATTTTCTCTGGTAATTGACACAGGGCTAACAGAAACATGCCATCACAGGGAAATGCATGTAACATCCTACTATATTAAACTGTAGAGAATGACTAAATAAAATAATAAGTTGTACAACAGTAACTCTCTCCTGTGCACTTGGATATGAGGGTTCAATTAGGAGGCTCACTATGCTTTGCCCTTTTTCTTTATTTTTTATGATTTTCTCTTTATATCTCATGTATGTGTGCTAATGTTTGTGTAGATGAATGTACATGCACATGCACACAACTCTCTGTAGATGAGAAGCTAGAGGGTCTAAGGATACCACCTACTTTGCTTTTGAAAACCGAGGGCCTCTTGCTTTTTTATGGAAGTCTCTAAGAACGCTTGACAGGCTGCTAAGTGACCCACCAGGACTGGGCATCTGTCTCTACCACTGGCCACCAAGTCCGGATTTGCTCCTAGGAATAAGACCTGTGTCTTCATTTTCCCACCGTGACCACTTCCGTCTCTCTAGCTCTGTCTTGTTATGCTTTGTCACATTCTCCAAAATCATGAGGAGGCTTCATGTCTTTGAGACTGGACTAAAGGAAAAATTATCCACTTTAAAGGAAGAGCTCTATCAGACTCAGGACATGGGCTCTGTCGACAAGACATACGATAAGGAACATTCTACTTACTCAGTCCGTTATAGAGATATGTCCAGTAGTATAAACTGGCTGAATACACTGACTTTGACATGAAGAACTAGGGAATTCTGAGCTAAGAGACCACATACAAAACTATCCATATTTTCACTGCTAAAAAAGGAAAAGGAAGCAGATGCTCCTACTGTAGACAGAATGGCTATGTATTCAAAGGAAAGTATTCAAATACATCAAGGATTTTCTAAAAGATTTCTAAGAATGAGCTCACTATGACGTATTTTAAGAGCCTGTTCCTTAAATTTCATAACTTATCAAAGATAAGGTTAGATACTTCATGGAGGCCATGGTGTAAGAGTTCTTATTAAATGCTCCATTGAAATCACTGGATCAGGAGGCTAAAGAGAGGGTTCAGTGGTTAAGAGTGTGTTTTACTCATGAAACAGGGACCCAAAATCAGCTTCCAGCACCGCTGTCAGGCAGCTCACAGACACTATATAACTTGAGCGCTAAAAGACCCAAAACCTGGGTAGGCATCTACACATGTGGAAAACACACACACACACACACACAAATCTTAAAAAAAGAAAAACTTATCTTTCGCTACTCTATTAAGGAAATCTTAAAAAAAAATTAGGGACCTATACCTTAGGTATACATATACACTACCTGTATGTCCCACACTCCTATATAGCACATACATTTATATACAACATATATACTATATACACTGCATCCAAGATACACATATATACTAAACATAAGCATGTACCACATGCATGTATACAATCTCCCCTACAACGAGTTAGAAGACTGACCATGAATATTAATTATACACAAAAGAGCGTGACCCCCTACACATTTGTATTAAAAAACAAATCCCCAAATATAAATTAACACTCATCCCCTGGCACTGATAAAAGGTTGCTTTGGAGAAAATACAGATGCTATTTCAGTATACATTTCACTAATGGAACATTCATATTTACATCTCTGCCATTCCATGCTGTATAGCGCAGTTAATATACTGACTTCTCGAAAAGTGCATTTATACATATACATATTTATATACTTCTGTCTAATTAATACATACATGTGAGATGACATAGAAAAACAGCAGCCAAGCCATTTTAACTGGCTTGATGGTATGAGTCTGGATGATTCTAATTAAAGCTTCTCTTTTAAAAATGGGGTTCGGTTATTTAATATTCATTGACTACTAGCTTGCTACCCACACACAGCACAGTATTTGCCCTACAGTGGTTCAGTGCATCAATTATGGTAATAGTTTGTGAGTAACGTTCACATGATGAAAAAATGAGCCTGGTTACTTAGCTCTCCCTCTGGAAATTTGTCACAAACATATACATCATCTGTCTCTGCTTAAGAGTACAGCAATTACTAGTTACAGCTGTATGCACTTTTATTAAAGCTAAGAAGAGAGACCCGCAAAGTCATGTTTTCAAATGTGCTCAGGATGACTGAAATCACTTCTTTTGAGCCTAAGCTAAAAAGAAAGAAAGAACGCAACTTGACAACATGAGTTGTCGCTATTGAACCACTGTGTGTGGAGGGATAAGACAGAGCAGCACTGAGTGTTCACCAAGCGTGCGCTGCATGATCTGGGTTAAGAAACAAAATGTGAAAGGCAGCAGAATTCTTGAGAAGGTTGTTACACAGTTAGGTTACTAGAGGCATAACCTATGTAATTTAGTGTGAGATGGATTTATTAGAGGATGGTTCTATCTGGCTGAGAAGGAGTAAGAGGTTTGTCTAGCTTGTGAGCTGGAGTGCAAGGTCATTGACACTCATGAGCAATGAGGGAGCAAGCCTTGTCCCTGGGCGACTACAGGGCCAAGTTCTGAACATAAGCGTACACAGATGAGCAGCTCAGAACCAGAGGGCAGAAAAGCACCCCAGCAGCTTGGGTAAGTTTCATTTGCATGGATATTGTTGTCGATACACTGACAGTTTCTAAAATGATGAAAACAAGATTCCCTGGAGAATCTGAGAGACCTGAAAGGTATTCTATGGAAAACTTGCAACTTGTCTGGAACTAATAGGCTCCTGATAGTTCTTGAATTCACAAAGCACACAGGCATGGAAAAGAAGCAGCACTAGGCAGCACAGGCTGCTCAATGCGAGCTTACCACAATAGGTATGTTTTCCTCTCGAAGACTGGTCACCCAATAAGAAAACGTGAGATGGGATAGGGTAAATCTGAGATAATTGGATGGTCATAGAAAAACTGCAAGGTAGAATATATTTACAGGTTAACATAAGTGCACCAGAAATGTCTTCTTTGCTGTTTTTGTTTAAACAGCTGTTTGCCAGGTGCTTATATTACTCTATTACAGTTGTTTCCCAGAAGCATTATTTAGACATCATTCACCCTCTGTGCTAAAAAGAATTATTTGTTTGCTCTCCTCCCCCGCCCTGTGTGTGTGTGTGTGTGTGTGTGTTTCCTTATGTGTGTGTGGGTATGCCATGCAGCTGAAGTTACATACAGCTGTGAGCCACCACATCTGGGTGCTAGAAGTCAAACTCTGATCTTCTATAAGAGCACAAAGATGTCTTAACCAGTAAGCTATCTGTATTAGTTGCCTTTCTATTGCTGTGATACAGTACCATGAATAAAATGAATGTAGAGAAGAGAGAGTTTATTCTGGTGTACAGTTCCAGAGGGACACAGTGCATCTAGTTGGAGAAAGCATGGCATGGGAGCAGAAGGAGAAAACTCGGTGATGACATTTTAATCCACACAAAGAAAGGGGGAGGGGGGGGAGTAGAAGAAATAGGGTGAACCATACACCCTCAAAGCCAGTGGCATATTTCAGGCAGTTTCCATTTTCTAAATGTTCCATAAATATTAAAGAACATGAGCCCATAGGGGACATTTTTTTTTCATTCAAACCACCGTATCTAACAAAGCTCTCTTTCCTAGAGAAAAATGGTAATTCATTAACACACTTTATGAGCCTCAGACACTGAGGCAGGTCTTGCAAAGGTTGGTGACAGAGGGCTGAACTCATCTGACATTTCAGAATTCTCCGCAGGACTTACACACCTGATAGAACGCTGCCCTGCCTGACTAACAGCCCCTATGATGGAACAATACAAAACTAGATATTAAATATGAATGATGCTTAATGCCTTTACTAGAGATACAAAGTAAATCTATGTATCAATTCACCTTTTTAACTCTCTCAGTGTTTCAGAACCATGTTGTGAGTCTGGAGGAAGAAGAGACTCAACTTAAGAGTTCTTCAAGCCTTGATGACAGAATCTAGTTAGTAAATAAACACACCACCACCACCACCACCACCACCACCACCACCACCCACATGGTGAAGTTTAAAAGAACTCTTAGAGCACCCTGAATATGGTAGGGAATCATTTAATGAAACTAAGTTCCCTAATGTTCATACATAAGCATGAATGTGTATCTACTTATGACCATGTGTTGTGTGTTTATATATGTATATATATATATGTATATATATATGTATACACATACATATACACATCCATATGTATATGTGTGTGTGTGTGTGTGTGAACAAAGGCTATATTGTGTGTGTGTTAGTGAGTGAGTGAAAGAGAGAAAGAAAGGGGGGAGAGATCTTGTAAAGATGAGTATTATTCTCAATAAAGAACATGGTGGATCCCCTGGGGTTATAAAATTTTGAGCTACCTAACACAGGTTCTAGGATCCAGAGTAAGCAATATCTTCTGCCCACAAACACTTTAAACTGTATGAGCTGGAATAGAAACATTTTGAAGTCCATAACTCAGGACGAAGGATAACCTGGGATGCCTGAAGCGTTGCTGTGGTAGAAATACCAAGTAAAGAAAGCAGAGGAGGTGAGACAGCAGCTGTGACGTGCTGGAGAGAATACCAAATGGAAATAACATTTCATCTGAAATGCCATGTCTATACTTACTGTGTCATTTAGGGAAAACACTCTTTAGGCCTTTCCTTTTCTTACATTAAAAAAAAAAAAAAAAGGGAAGAATAATACCTACCTTAAAGGTGACTATGGGTGCTCCAGGAAACCAGAACATTCCTAGGATGTTTGGCACACAGTAGGTATTCATGTTAGAGATGCAGAAAACCCTAGCCAGGGAAACTTAAGTGTATGCAACACAGCACACTCAAGATCAGTTTTGTAGGAGCACTCTCCACATCTGGAAGTGTTCTAACCAACAAAACCCTTGGCTGTATAAATAGAGGAGCAAAGATATGGAGATATGTAACCAATGTAAGACATACCCATACTCATAGATCGTTACCTAGGAATATACACAAATACAACTCCTTTCCTTCCCTAACATGAAGGAGATGAATACCATCTCTTTTCTTTCTACAATAACCTTTAAGGCTGTAAAATGCAAACACACATATGAACACATAGACAGGCAGGCAGGCAGGCAGACAGACACACACACATATAGACAGACAGACAGACACACACATATAGACAGACACACACACACTCGAATATCACCTATAAATCAGCCACTCTTGGGCTGGGAAGATCACCTGGTGGATAAGAGGTTTGCCAAACAAGCATGAGGACTTCAGTACAAGCTCCAATACCTATGTTTAAACGACAACAACAACCAAACCAAATCAAACAACAGAACCAAGGATGGTGGTGTGCTGTTGAAATCCCAGCACTGTGAAAGCATGAATAGATTCTTGGGGTAGCCTAGCCTGTCAGCCTAGCCTAATTGGTGAGCACCAGGTCCCAGTGAGCAATCCTAACTCAAAACACAAAGTAGATAGCATCCCGAGAAACAATTTCCAAGGTTGACCCCAGATGCATGTGCACACAAACACACATAGACAGACAGACAGGTAGACATGTATGTGAATGTACACAAGCACACACACACACACCAGAGAGAGAGAGAGAGAGAGAGAGAGAGAGAGAGAGAGAGAGAGAGAAAACTAGCCCTCTTTCTCTCCAGTTTCCCATAGAATAAGTTTTGTTATCTGTGAAGGCAGTCCAAATTTTTAAGCGATACATACAATGTATTTACTTGAAAAAAAAAACCTATATGATATCACAGAAAATTACAAATCAATCTGCCTGAAAGCTCAATTCTGAAGTTCCAACCATCAAAATAGGTTCTTATTGACAAATCCAAATCCATTTGACTTATTCAAACGTTATACTAGCTTTAATAATCCTAAAATAAAAGAAACCAAATATTAACTACTTTCTTGGTATAGAATCAATAACAGAGAAACTAAACTGAATTTGGGCCATGTGATTTTGTAACATAACTCAGTAGGAAGAGGTTCTAGGCCTCTCAGATTACACACTGTGGCTTGCACTATTAACAGTATTCTGAGTTTCTGGCTTCCCATGTAGAAAATGTAACTGTTCAAAACTTAGCAGTTTTGTCTTCCCAAAATTTTATTTATAACTAATTTTATTTTGGAGACAAAGTCTAACTGTGAAGTCATGGCTAATCTGAAACTCAGAAATCCATCTGCCTCTATCTTCTGTGACTAAAGGCATATACAACCAAACCCAGCCAAAATACAGTAAGGTCAGAAGAAGTGGTGAGGATGTGGGGTTGTTTGCTAATAAGCTTGATTATGATGACAATTCCATATTGTCGAGAAAGCAGAATGCCAGCGAGGTATAAAGTGTGTATATAAAAATGAAATACTACCTTCAAATAAATCAACGCTGGGATGATGGAGTTCAATCACCATTAGCCACTTAAAAAACTGGACCTCTAGGATAAAGTCAGAACCTGGACACACACACACACACACACACACACACACACACACACACACACCCTCAGTAAAATCAGGGAGAAACTTAAGAAACATAACCATTGCTGGGGGACCCACTTTTTCCTATTATACAGGGTAAAATAAGTCCCAGGTGTAACACAGGCCATTGATCCACTGCACTAATATTCTAACTGGAACTATAAAACTAAAAGAAAGAAGAGCACAGGAACCCACATCTGCCTTCAGAAATGGATATTGAAGGACTGAAGATGTTTACCATCTGTAGGAAGAACAACAGTAACAACTAACCAGACCCCTCAGAGCTCCAAGGTACAAAACCACCAACCAGAGTACACGGGTGAGTCCATGACTCCTGCTACATACATAGCAGAGGATTGCCTTCTGGCATCAATGGGAGGGGAGGGACTTGATCCTGTGGAGGCTTGTAGCCCCAGTGCCAGAAGGGTGAGGTGAGAGTGGGTAGGTGGGTGGGAGAAGACCCTCTTAGAGGCAAACGGGAAGGGGGTGTGAAGAGAAACCTGGAATGAAGACAACATTTGAAATGTAAATAAATAAAATTATCAACAAAAATAAAAACAAATAAAAGAAGAATGCTGTATAATTGTACTTGAGAATCTGGAGATAACTAGCACATATTATCTCCATAGCCTGGATCTCTGAGCAGATGTCAGACATAAGAGCTGGTGCTAGGGATGTGGCTCAGGGATAAGTACCCGCCTAGTTAGTACCCACGAGGCCCTGGGTTCCATCCCTAGCACTGTCTGAATCAGGCATGGGGAAGCACTTCTGTAATCCCAGGACTCTCGATACAGAGGTCTGTATCGAAAGTTCAAGAACATTTGCAATTCAGGTTAGTCTTGAGACCCACCCCCCACCCTAATAAAGAAAATAAAACAAAGAACAGGTAAATGTATATTGAGGCTCAAACAATTAGGCAATCCTGAGACAGGCCTCTGGGGATCCTAGAGGCCATACAATAGGTCTCCAAGAAGAAAAGTTAGAGAAGCAAACACAAAGTTTTAAGAGCCATTCTAGCCTCTGAGGTGAGAATTCGCCAGTTGCTGAAAGGAACAGTCAACTGGGAGAGACTTCCATTATGCAGTTCGGAATTACAAAGAAGGAAAGACAAGATGGTGTTTATCTTTAAGAAAATAATTTTAAAAAAAAAGACAATTAACAAAGAAATGTCAATGACTCAGACACACAAAGAGTTCTAATGTCTGTGGCTACAGTTCCCACCACAGGCTGGCCAGCCTCTGTCGAATGGAGAGGGAGCAGAAAGCTGTGTCTCTCCAGATGTTGGGGCACATTCCAGCTGCTGAGCACAGCCTGTTTGCAATTTTCTACTCAGCCACCAGAATGAAAACTCAACCCTCCTGTTAAAAAAAAAAAAAAAGAAAGAAAAAAGAAAAAGAAAAGGCCCTTCAACTTCTTCCTGACTGCTGTTAGCGGTTGCTTTAATCTTTTAAGCTCTTGGGCTTAATACAGCAGCTGCCATCCGAGTGCTTACTGCTGGGAAGGATAGGAGGGAAGAGGAAAATAGCATACCAAACCCAGAAACAGATTTCTGTTCTGCCAGGCTCCAGGCTGAAATGGAAGGCGAAGAAGGAAACACAAGAAGACAGGCAGGAGAAAAAGACACCCCTCCTTCAGCAAGCAGAGGGCCCGGAGGGGACATGAGATCCTCTAGCATGCTTACTGAACCACTTGACTACACACCCCACTGCTCTCCAGTTCCAACACCAAGTGCCATCTTCTCAGGACAAGATCACTTCACGAGGTGCTCATGGGACAATGAGGCACTCAGAAGGCAAGTGAAGGCCAGCCCAGGATATGCAACTAACACCAAATCTCCACTAAGAAACAAAACCAGCAGCAACAACCACACAATGAGGCTCCATCTACAAACCTGATGCCCTGATAGACAGGCTAACTGAATCAGGTACAGCCAGACACCTTTCTTCAATAAATACAACAGATAACAATTGAGAATGACAACAGATAGAATAACATTGAAATGAAGCCTCCACTTGTCCATGTATACCAACACAGACAACACCTCCATACACACCAACACTGACTTAGGAAAGAAAAAGAACAAAATCAAAATGCAAACCATATCACAAGCATGTAAGTTGAAATTATTTTTTTAAAACATGGTCATTTAATACACTGACCCTCAAATTTTGCATATGGAAAGACATAAATACTCCATTTAGCAGTTACATGACAGGAAAAGCAACCAACAAAATTAGTAGCATTTTAATATCCAGTAACAACCTTCCAACAAAGAACAACAACAGCAACAACAACAAAAAAATCTCATTCACATTTAGCTATGAAATGAAGCAACCATGAGTAAATTTAACCAAGGAATTGGAAGGTCCACAAATCAACTGTAAAACACTAATAAAGTAAGTTAAATAGTTCACACGTGACCAAGTAAGACCTTCCCATGTGTTAGCTAGAAGCAATGTTATATTATCCACACTAACTGCCATCATTTGGATCGGTAGCCTTCAAAAGGTCCTGTGCTGGGTGTCAGCCTCATGGGGACAGTACTATCAACATTTAGGAAGCAGTACCCATTGGGCAGTCCTTAAGCCACCGCTCTGACTGGTGGGTGTGGAAGACCAGCATAAGTTTCTTTGGTTTCTGGCTGACTTTTGTTAGCTATACACTCTCACCATGATGTAGTACTTTGCCCATAGACAGGAAGCAGAACGGCAACCATCGATTGCATCACAGACTAGGACGTTCAGAAGCATGAGCTGAAATAAACTTTCTCTTTCACAGTGCAGCTATCTCCCGTATTATATAAGAAGAAACACCATGCTGTAACAGGTTAGATATACAATGCAACACTTGTCCAAATACCAACAGCGTTCTTCACCTAAACAGAAAAGGCAACTTCCTAAAATTCATTTGGACACAAACAAGACCCAACATACCCAAAACAATCTTAAGACAAAATAACAAAGCAGAAGGCTTGAACTGCCTTCAAGACTCACTGCAGGACCGCAGTGAACAAGACAGCATCCAGCCTAACACCAACACCAATAACCACATTGTCTAAAATCTTTAAAGTACAAAAGATAATCCTTTTTCCTCAGTATTTTCAAACAAAAACTCAAGTTTTTTTTTTTTTTGTTTCTTTTTTTTTTTTTTTTTTTTTGTATAAGTTTTTCATATAGAGAGAAAGGGAGTTTTCAAAGGTACAGAAATCACGAGAAAGTTCAAGTCACGATCCCTTTCTCTAAAGTAAGAATCTCTGTCTTCTACTTGAATTTGTTGAGTAATGACTAGCAAATGAATTCCTGTTAAGGGGAAATCCAGTTGAAAGCATAATGTTCCTTGTAGAGTCCCAGAGAACAGATGAAAACCCAGCTTCCACCCTGGAATCACTTTTTGCCAGGTTCCCCAGAGTGGCTTAGGAAAGCCTCCAAGAGTTCATTATCCTACTGGCCGTTACTCATGGAGACTTTGTTAATGCAGTGTATGGATTCACTGAGTCCTCAAAGGCACACAATGGAGAATGGATGGTGATGGTCCACTCCATCTTATCTGAGGGTTATTATCACCGCTCTCGGTTCCCTCTGGCCCTACATATTTCATCAGGTTATATCAACTACACCTATTTCTGAAATTTCAGAGCATAAAACGATATAATAAAAATGCAACCCCTACCGAAAGAACTTAAAAACATGTAACTCTTACTTCCTACGGACTGAAAATCACAACACTATTCTAAAACAAAGAGGCTAACGACTCAAGCATCCCTGTGACATTTCAGTGGCGAACTCAGCTCAGAGGAATACTGAATGTTGCTATTCTTAAAGCTCTGAAAACCAAGACAAGTTCCATCTTTTGATACTGCAATAGCATAGTCAGCTGTAAGTGCTGGGCTGCATTCGTAGCTGTCCTGAGACCTGAGCTGTCGTGTGACCTTTCAACCCCAGGCTGGACACACCGTGAAGGAGAAGATCCAAACTTAGCCCAGTCAGTAAGAAGCTCATGGAGAATCGCGATTCACAACAGCAGCTCAAAGAACCTATAAACCAGGTGTTTCACATTGGGCAAATGGCTGAGGGAGGGCTGGATATCAGACTTTATAATCAGCCTAAACTTGCTAAGAACAAAAATTACGTGCATTTGAAAGAGGTTCTAGCCAACATTTTTTTGCAACTGTTTTTACTAAGTATAAACACAATAATACTGAAATCTTCCTAAACTGGGTTACTGAAAGTGACTCCTGTCAGAAGACAGCAAAGTCTGTTGTCATTTACTCCTATATATTCTGCTATCATATTCTCCAAATCCAGCCAGGATAGTACATTAAATACAGACCAAAGGGCAATCCTACCAAGATCCAATGTGGGGGGACCAGTGAGTTCACTAGGGATACTGACAGAATATGGGTGAAGACTTAGTTGCAGGAGCCTGGGTGACTGACTCCTCTACAGCTGTCGTTAAGGCCCACTACACCATCACTTGTCCATACCGGAGGAGATGGAGCTCCCCGTTCTTTCTAGTCTACACCTGATGGCCCTCCCACAGACCCAGCGAGATCACCAAGCCAGGGGCACTTATGTAAGAGTTACGTACAAATGGGCGGTAGGTACAGAGGGAAAGAACTGAGATCAGAGAGGGCCCAATGCTAAGTCTCGCTGTCAGCAGGCCAGACCTCCAGCGCTCTCTCTAGCTGCTGTGAGAAAAATGCCTGTTACACTGGGTTAGCTACCTACAACAACAAATCAGCAAACAGAGCTTTGACAATTAATTTTTTGAGCCCTGAGAAGGATATAGCTACTCACAGCGTATGGTAAAAGCAGTGTGCCACGTCTTAAAAATGGTGTTGTTTAGACTTACAGCTCACAGCTTTATTATGTTCACCACAGCAGCAGCACTGAAAATCTTTCAAGAAAAAAATGTGTACTCTAAGAAATTTTAAGAGAAAAAAAATCACCCCCTCCCCAAATAGGCACACAATTCATTTAAAGAATAGTGAATCACCAATTCCCAGGCGGCAAAGCCAAAGAAACCTCAACAGCTGCTGCGATAGACCCTCTCAAGTACCTCAAGTCCACAGCAGAATGTAAGTATCAGTAATTAAATTAAAACACTAAATAATCGTCTGATCAATCCCACAAACATCTATTTACCTTCTACTAAACACCAGCCACCAAATAACACACTAACAGTACAACAGCAGATAGATTTTTTTTTTAAAGTTATCATTAAAATGGCTGGAGTGTTGGCTCAGCGGTTAAGAGTGCACATGCTCTTACGGAGGACCCACATTTGGTTAGTGGCACCCAAGTCAAGCAGCTCAAAACTATCATGAACTCTGACCCCAAAAGGAAGGCTCCAATACATCTGGTCTCAGCAGCATACATGCTCAGATTCACAGTACCCCTTTCACACAAATGGGCACAATTCTAAAAATGAGACAAAATATTAAAAGCATACAAGAAAAGATTGCACTGGGGTCTTGAAAGATGAAGAGCAAACTTCCTGATGACACTGGGAAGCATTACAGGACTCTGAACAAAGCTAATCTGTTTTAGACTATACATTTGTTGGTGTCTTCACCTGAAAGGTAACAGGAAATCTTTTTATACAGCTTAGGGCAATGGGAACTGCACAGTGGTTGGGTGCAATGGCTTTAGCTAACTCCACACATGCTTGTCCTGACTCAGCCACTATGTAACTGTGTAGATAAAAAGAGTTAACTGCACAGCAAGGGAGCTATGCAAGTTAGACAAGCCAACTAAGGAGAAACACTTGGTGAACTGGACCAATATAAACAGGAGGAGGGACCCTGTGATGGGTGAAACAATGTATCTTAGAGGGACTTCTTATAGATCTGTTTGCACATCATGTTACATTGCATCCAAGCTTTGTATCACTCGGCTTGTGATAGTCTTGTGAGAAAAAGTAAATCTAATTTAAAGTTAAGACCAGTTAACCAAAGTGAAGAAAAACAAACACATTATGGCAGATTACTTTCATGTTTTTAAGTGATACCAGGAAGGTTTGATGTGGTCATAGAAAATTTTCTTCCCACTCAATTTTAGTTAAACTGTTTTTCTAAAAAACATAGGTCATTTCACAGAGAAGATGACAGATTAAATAAAGTAAGAATCAGCATAAAAACCTGGTCCTTTATTTAAGAAGCAAGACAACCAGATTCTGATATCCCTTTGCTATTATTCAAGCAGAAACAACACTTATGTGATCAATGAAGTTGGTGAAACTTTCACATAATGCAAAAACACAACTAAGTTGAACAGTGTGCTTACATTCTGGGATGTGTTTTTCTGCTTGTTTTATTACTACCACCACCACCATTATTGTTGTTGTTGTTGTTGTTGTTGTTGTTGTTATTTTTAAAAAATAAAGAGCCTCATTATACAGCCCCGACTGACCTGGAACTCACTATGCAGACTAGGATGCCCATGAATTCACATGCATTTGCCAGCCTCTGCCTCCTCAGTGACAGGATCAAAGACATTCTCCACCATACCCAGTATGTTTGCTCAATTCTAACAGGAATCCAAATGCCGAGAGTTTAAAGCACAATCTTTGACCCACGAACCTCTGGCATAAAGTTTCTTAATGATATTCATGAAAAGAATTGGGGGAATCAACCCTGTGAAGCACCAGTGGCTCAGCAGGTGTTGAGACTGAGCTGCAAGTCACTTGAAATTGTTCACATAGCAGCTCATCTGAGTTGTCACCACCTACAGGTATGACATGATGACTTTACACTTAAAGATTAGCAACAGACCACTGGTCACTGTGAAAAGATCCCACATGTAATAATTAGACACATGCACTTACAGCCCACACCTCCTTTACTTATGTATAAATTCTCTGAGTTAAGTCAACACTTATTTTTCGTGTAGACGTTGAACTTAGAGGCACCCCTGTTGGCCTATACTTTTAGTCACACCACTTGGGAAATAACCACAGACAAATCTCCCTGAGTTCAAGGCCAGCCTGATCTACTTACCAAGTTCTAAGGCAGTCAGGGCAACAAATCAAATAGCATCTTTAAAAAACAGGACACAATTTGAAACTGATTATACAAACTAAATTTTGGGACTGGAGATGTAATTCAGCTAGAAGAATGTTTATCTAGCATGCACAAAGCCCTGAGTTCTGTCCCCAGCACCTCATGAACTAGGTACAGTGACATATCTGTATTCCTAACACTCAGGGAGCAGAGGAAGAAAAATGAGTTCAAGCTTATCCTGGGCTACGGAGTATAAGGCAAGTCTGGAATACAGGAAGCTCTGCCTCAAAACCAATTATTTGTTTATTTAAAATAGGAAACACTGAAGAGAAGTATCATTTAGAATCTATTAGAGGAAGGGCCTGCCTCTTCATCTCAGAGTTTCATTTGCGGCATCTAGGAGAAAGTGCCATACTTTCCCCAGCTACAGGTCAGCAGCTCACTTCCCAGCATACGGGTTATAAGCACCCTGCTTGTCTTTCCAGGGTGAAGCTCATGAGCTTAGAAAGCCTACACAAGGCACAGCTATTTTAGCAGTGGAAAAGGCTTTTGCTCCAAGTCTACAAACAAAAACTTAAGATACCAAAGTGGTACCCACTTAGTAACAAAAAAGGGACCTACTTAGAATTTTATGTTCAGACTTTTAAAGGAATAGCAATTCAGAAAAGCCTTTCTGTACGTGGAACTTGGATTTAACTCAGAGCCTTGGGCATGTTAAGCATATTTTGCACCACTAAGCCACACTCTAGTTCAGAAAGGTTTCTTTTAATGAGAAAGACTGTGGACAGTATTTCTACAGCCAAGAAAATGCAGATTGGTGCCTTGAGACAATTCTGTTGGCCTTCACCAACAGTCTACCGCAATGAGAAATGCACCTGTCACTCAGGAATTAAATGGATTTTTAACTCTCAAATCATTAAAGGCAGACTTGCACAGGTTTTTCTTATCAAGATGTCTCACTGCTTGAGACAGGAACTTCCTGTCTGATGTCACTAATGCCCTCAACAATTTCTATGTTTTACAAGTTGGTGAGTACTGAACTACCCAAGCAGTAGTTCCCTTCAATTCTCACACAACACAAGCTCCTAAAAGCTTGATATGAGTGTCAATTCAGAAAGAGGCTCAACATTAGATGAGTAAGCCTCTGGGCCAGCCACAGTGACCTTCTCACTCAATCCCTTCAAGCCACATTAGGGTCGGATACACAGAGCATTTACCATGGCAATTAGCACCACCTGAAACACTCAAATACTCCATGCTGCTGAGAACAGCAGTGTGAATCCTGGTATTACCTGTGGCTTCACAGGCTCTTCACTGAGCGGAGGGCCATCATGAAAGGAAAGTGGTAAGATGTACTTTTCAGACACTGCATTCCTTGCTTCCAAGACAAAGTAGTGTCTCAAACCAGTATTATTGTTGTTGATATTGTAACAAAATCAATATTGTTTTAGGGCTGTGGCTGGAGTTCAGTGGTAAGACAGCCTGTTTTCCATTCACATACAGTGCATGCACTAAATTATTAGCAGATTCTGACTACACTCCATCTTAGAGCATTGATGGTCATGTTGTCTATCAGCGAAACCGGACGAAAAGATCTACACAGTGAGTTTCTTCTACAAAAAAAAAAAAAAAACATTGTAAGAAAAACATCTGTCAATAGCTGGGGGCTGGTGTGATGTCCTAGCAAGTAAAGGCACTTGCTAGCACATCTAAAGAGTTCAGTTCTATCTTCAGAGCCCAGACTGATGAAAACAGGGAAATTTCTTAAAGTCTATTCTTTCCTCTATGGTGTGTTGTGGACTGTCTGCAGTTTGCTCAGTTTGCAGGGAGCCCAGGGTTCCAATCCCACAATTCTAAAACTGGGCATGTTTGCATTTGCCTATAATCCCAGCACTCAAGGAGTGTAGGCAAGAGGATTAGAAATTCAAAGTCATCTTCAGCTACCCAGTGGTATTTGAGGTCATTCAGGCTACATGAGGCCCTAAGTCAAAAACTCCAAGGAAGAGAAAGAAAAGGGGAGAGGAGAGCAAGGGACAACGGGAGAAAAGGCAAATGCTTCAAGTTAAGAACCAATATAAATCTATCTGAGAAAATGACTTTGATTTAAAAATAAAAATACTAGTATTTTCTTAGTGAGTTAAAACTTGACTGTAGGCACGTCAGAGTGACGTCACCTCATCAATGAGTGGACAGTCCTTTAAGACCAGCCAGCCTCTGGAGTCTAGTACTCACAAGTAATGGTTAGATAAAACAATAGTCTGATTGTTGAATCTAGCAGAACAAAACATCCTTAAGTAACAAAAGCTAATCTTCATGGAGAATATATGGCATGCCAGGCATTTTTGTAAGGATAGTACCACATAGTAACTTATCTAACATGCTAAGGTATTTGTTATAAATGCACAGGTATGCAACACAAACGCATTATGGGGACTGTGATGTGTAGATGCACACTTGTGTGTGAATTGATGTACAACTCAATGTTGCTAGAGAAAAAGACACATATGGTCCCAATTAAAAGTCTGGAATTTGGAGGTTTTTCACTCAGTGCACTTGGTAACCACATCATTCTAGTCAGTAAATACACAAAAATAATTTCAGTGTCACTTTTCCATTGGCAAGTACATTAGAGGATTAAATTGTTGACATATGCAAACTGGTTTGTGCAGCTTCGACTGACGGGTAGCTTTAGACGCAAGTCACATCATAGCTCTGTTGTGACGCCTGTCTTATGAAAACTCATCCCAGTCACATAGAAATCACCAGCTGAAATATTCGGGAAGTACCACTGCCAAGATGCCTGGCTACCACAATGCAGTGCAGTGCCCTGTGCAGGATTGCAGCTGGGGAAACAAAGCCATGCTGGCAGGCACCCAGCTTCCCTGCTATGCCTTCACAGGTGGGCAGAGGCTTCCTCTTACTACTGGGCACACACACAGAGACACACACTCACCACACACACACTCTCTCTCTCTCTCTCTTCTGTCTCCCTCTGACCCTCTCTCCCCGTGTGTGTGTGTGTGTGTGTGTGTGTGTGTGTGTCTGTGCATGCATGAACTAGAAAAACTACTAAATGATGCAGGGAAAGTATATGAAGCTGAAGCTTCCTACAGTTTCAAATTACTTGGGAGACTTTATACAAATATAGGTAGGCAGACAGGTAGTCAAACTCTCAGGAAAATGTACCCCTGTAAATATTGGGTGAAACCTCAGCAGGAAGCAGACTCCCAAGGACATCCCAGAATGCCAGGCCTGTTGGACTGAGATGAAGATTCTCCTTTATTTATTTTGTTTATACTCCTTTATGGGCTAAAATGTACTGAGTGTAGCACTGTGTGAGGTGTTGACTGAGGTACTGGAGACATGGTGGAGCTTCTGCAAACAAGGAGCTTCTGAGTAAGAAAAACTACAGATGCTGACTGAACATAACCAGGACCGAATCATGTGTGGCGCCCAGGAGAGTAGCGTGAAGCTATGGAACATATGAAGCAACAAGCCCACAAAGAATTGGGGAGATGGCACAGCTGGAAAGAGCCTGATGTACAGGCATGAGGACCTGAGTGTGTACCTCCAACAGCCAGGGAAGAGGGTGCCACAGTGGAATGAATCTGACCAAGCCCTGGGGTTGCTAGGACAGGAAACTTTGAATATGGCTTTCCAGCCAGTCCACGGAATCTGGGAGTTTCTGGTTTATGACACTCTGTCACTGCCCTATGCCTTCTATACATGTGCACCCACAGGCACATGTGCACCCACACATAAACCATACACAAACAGACAATGTGACTGCTTCAAAACTATGTAATCTCAGCACATTCATAGCTTTTCCAGTTAAGCACCTGATGGTTAATGTTTCCCTTCTTTTGTTAAATTTTTTTTTAAATTTTATGTGCACGAATGTTCACCTCCATGTATGTTACGTAGCATATATTTAGCCGGGATTAGAACTGAAGTTACAGATGTTGTAAGGCAGGAAATGGTGGGAACTGAACCCGTCTTCTTTGAGAGCAGTAGGTGCTATTAACTGAGCTCTTGCTCTCTCTCCAGCCTTTTGTATGTCGTTCCTTAAATGCTTACATTATCCCGAGCAGAGTTGGGATATTCAGTACCTTAAAAATAAAACCAAGTGTCTATAGTCACAGGTTCAGGTAATATAGAATTTGATGACATTCAATTCCGCCAAAGAACCTCACCACAGCTGAGGTCAACCGTGTACTGCTGGCGAGTGTGACCAAGCTTGAGGAACTATGGAACCACAAATGGCTGGTGCACGGTAGGAGCTGAAATTCTAGAGAGAAAAGCAGAGAACCTAGAACTGCTGCAGTTACCTCACCTGACCCAGTTTCAAACATGGGGGAGGGGGGACAGGATGAAGAAGAGGGAAAATTAAGCACAAAAGGCAACAAAGAGAAAGAAACACTTAGTCATTCTCTAGATGAAAAACAATGTTTTAGGTGAAAAGCAGAAACACAGAAGGCAGAGAAAACACTGAGCCAGGCTCTGGGACATGGGCTTGTATGCCCAACTACTAAGGAGGCTGAAGCAGGATGCCCAGAACGATCAGTCTTGCATCGTACAATAACAACAACAACAATAACAATAACAGGCCAGGGGAGTGTCGCTCAATGGTAACTGCACAAAACAACAACAAAAACAAGAGTTCATTCTGGGGCCTCTTCATAGCAGGTGGCAATCGGTATGGATGTGACACTCCTCGGTCTACTACTCCCCATCTCATCATGTCACCCTCAAGGTGACATTCACCATTTCCCACCCTTCCATGACCCCATCCCCTTAGGTAGAAGTGTGAATCCCTGGATGACCCAGTCTCTTCTAGCATCTCCATGGGATTCAAGCAAAGCTCACACTCCACCTACTCTTTCTATTGAGGCCCTGTCACTTTACCAAAGTCACCACATCTTATACCCTGTCACCTGCGGCCATCACCACACATCCTATGATGCTGTTCATCCTCTTCATTCTTCAGGTCTCACCTAGGTGGTATTTTCCCAGGACCACTCCCTTCAATGACCTACTCTATTATATAATTCCACTGCTATCTGCCTTTCTCTACACCAGGGGCTAAGCAAGAAAAACGCAGGGTTGGGACCCTCCTGCCTTCACACAAACCATAAGCATGCTTGTATGTAGTGAGAACCTGAACAAAGTTGTGCCTCCCATCTACCTCCTATAAACCCAGGATGGTGAGAGTATTTATCCCCCAAGTGTACTGTGAGAATTATAACAGAAGAAAAGTGTTGTGGCAGGAGACATGACTCAGGAGTTAAAGGCACGTACTGCTCTCCCGAAGGACCAGGATTCAGTTCCCAGCACCTAAACTGTCACTCACAACAGCCTATAGTTGCAGCCCTAGGAACGCTGGAAACCTTCTCTGGTCTCCTGGAGCACCTGCGTTCATGTTCACATACCCAAAGAGAAAGACAAATGCATGCGCATGACTATACATTTGTAAAAAGTGTGTAGAACCTTCTACAGTAAGCACTTAACAAGGCATTCTCATTATCGCTGCTTGTCAAAGGCCTGATTATAGATGCTACACAATCCCCATACCATATCAGCATACCTGGCTGACAACGGCTATAGAGACAGTTCTCTCTTGGAAGCTGTAAGAACTGACAGCTATCTGACTTAACACGGGTATAAGATGACAGCTCTCAGAAAAGAACATTGGCTAAATTCTCTTTCTCCATCCTACAGAGATGAGAAGTATTTACCTAGACAGCACAGAGCCACGGCCTAAAAGCAGCACTCATGGTGCACGGCCCTGCATTGAGAAAGGGTTAATAGGAGTAAGATGTTGAATTCTATAAACCTCATTCAATATTCATCAACTCAGAGGTGTTCTCAATCCCCCACCCGCTTCAGAGGGGGAAGACTGTGGATCAAAGAGCACACTTCACAGATAGTGTTTCATGAAAGCAAAGGTATCAAGTTTATCCCCTGGCAGTATGCAGGTGGGCGGAAGCTGCCCTGGCCACTGCAGCGGGACAGTGGGGACTCAGGCTATGAGAGTGTTGGAGCAACAGCTCACAAGAGGCCGGAATAGGTTACCGTCCTGAACTTTTGACGCCATATTGATTTTTTTTTAATGACTAGTTTAAGCCTGCAGAGTCTCTGACATTTAAGTAGGCTCCTTTAGTAATATATCTGTAAGGCAGATTCTTGTCCTTCCAAATGAATAGGAGGAAAAAGATGATTACATTGGGCCCACCAGATTCACTGTTCACATACTCAACCTTAAACATGCTAAGCTCCAAGAATAAGTACGTGTCATGGGCATTTACAGGTTAGAAAGGTGATACATATGTTGAAGGTAACAGCATAGGATAGCTACACAGACCGTGTCTGCTGAGCAAATACAGCGTACGCTATCACCATGAAATCTAAATCTTTACAAATTGAATTTCCTTAAATCAGATATACCTATGGCATGACAATACACTTCCAAACAAGACCAGCCTTTCCCAGGAGGTATGCACTAATCTGTCAGACAGCCTTGTCGTTCTTTGATGCACTTTCCCAAGCCACCGTTCATCATGCTTCCCACTGTGGGAACAGCTGCTGATCTCAGCAGTCTCTCTTGCATAGGTGTGTAGCTCCCTGCCGCCCACCCCCCACGCACTTCCGCTTTACTTGCCTACGCTGTCACCTGTAACTGAGCCCCACTACTGGGTCTCAACACCTTCGCTCAGTTCCCAACAAGCCCAACCCCCATGGCCCATCTACCCAATGACTGATCTCTATAATTTACCCCCACATTTGGGAGATTCCTGCTCCCGGACACCATGCTCACTGTAGTTCCCTGGCGTAGTTTAAATGATTTCCCTCCTTGTAGGAGCACTGCGCTTCCACAGAGGTCATTCTGTCTCGGTTTGGACTTGCCGCTGTTCTACACACTGTCAAGAAAAGGCCTTCTCCTCACACTGTGTTCAATTTAAAATTTACTTTTTTATTTATAATTACATGTGTGTATATGTGAATATGCGCACATAATGCAGGTACCAGCAGAGGCCAGTGTTTATCCTACTGGTGAGAATAAGATCCCTAGCAAAATTCTGAGCAAAGTTTGAAGCGAGCTTTATTGAATACTGGTCGGGATGATGCATTGACCAGGTTCATACTTGAGATTCCTAGAGTATGGGGGCAAATTACATTAGTCAGAAGCTTAAAAGGCAAAACCCACAGGACTATGTAATTCTCACCTTCGTGCAATCAGAAATGAGCATACATCCTGACGTACTTCCTCCCTAAATACCTGCCACCTACATGTTATCAAGCACATCCAGTGCAACCAACCTTGGGGCCGACCAACTAACCTTGTTTACTGAAGCGAAACCACACACCTTGTGATTTTCCATAAAGAACAGCTCCTAGCATTCCTTGGGCAAGCAAGGCTTACAAGTAAGAGACATTTTCCTTTTATAGATCTCTTAAACATAGTATGTCTTAAACACAGATGAATTCAGGCATCATGTCAGAGGCAATAGATATCTCCTGGAGCTTGTGGTTACTAGATGACCACCATCAGAACTGGTAACCAACTTAACCACTATGCTATCTCTTCAATCCCATATTAGCCTTTTATTCCTACAATACTGGGTACAGTTATGTACCAAATATATGAGTCACTGACCTATCTCCATCTTCACAAAGAAGACTGAGGTTCTGAATTTTAAAATATCTTCCACCCAAAGACACAGAAACAAACCTAAGAATATATTCATCAAAGAGTCTATGAAAAAAAAAAAAAAAAAAGAACAACTTTGGATGTTTTTAGAAAAAAAGGTAAAGCCATGGAAGCTAGGGTAAGGTACTCCTGATAAAACAGGCTTGCTGGTTAGTTTGCCTGTTGATCTTTTAGTTTATTTTACAATTCTTTATTTCATGTGTATGAATATTTTCCGGTGTGTATGTATATCTACTGTAGATGAACCTAGTGCCCAAGGAGGGCAGAAGTGGGCTTCAGGTGCCCTGGACAGAAGTTACTGGCAGTTGTGAATCATTATGGTTCTTACTCACTGAGCCGTGTCTGCTGTCCCTGCTGATTAGTTTTAACTGTCAACAGGACACAACCTAGATCTACCTGGAAGAAGGCATGAATGAGGAGGTTATCTAGATCAGATATCGAGACTGGCCTGGAAGCTTACCAGTGGGGGACTGTCTACATTGTTAGTGGGTTCAAGAAGGACTTTCAGAAACGCATTTCTCCACGGGTGACAGAGTAAAACTATACTGAAGGCCCAGAATTCAAAAGGACGCAAAAGCACGTTAGAGGTTTTGTGCCACCTTCTCACACTTTTTTTACCGTGGGTACTCTGGGGTACACTGGGCCTCTCTCTGCTGCTTCCCAAAGCCACTCACAAAAAGAAGGAACAAATAGCAAAGAACAAGGCTTCTCTGCGGAGTGAACGGTTCTTCAGAGTAAGATATGAAAAAAGGCAGAGACCCGGTAAACAGGAAGGACCTTGAGTATCTCAAATGCTGGCGGATGGCCCTAAATTTGTCTGTCGAGACTAGAAAACATATCCATAGGTCTAAAGTATTGTTACCTGGTAAAGACAGCTTGAAATTGTGTTCAGGAGCAGGAAGCTTGATGAGCTTTCTTTTCTCCTTCACCATGCACTCCCAGGACCCAATCTATCGGAGCCCATGAACATCTTCAAGTTATGAGATTGCATAACTTGGTGTGATTTAAAGTAATACCTAACAATAAGGCTCAGGAAGTAAATATGCCTGCTGCCAAGCCTGATGACCAGAGCTCCATTCCTGAGACCCACAAGGTAGAAGGAGAAAGCCAACTCCTGCAAAGTGTCCTCTGGCAACTGACACTCCCAGGTTGTACTCTAATCTTGGCATGTGTAAACCTACCCCACCTACACATACATGCATGCTCTCTCTCTCTCTCTCTCTCTCTCTCTCTCTCTCTCTCTCTCTCTCTCTCTCTTACACACACACACACACACACACACACACAAATAAATAGAATGTGAAAAACCTGTTGATTTTCTGTGAATATATGCCTCAAGTACAATGCCCGAGGAGTCCAGTAGCTAGCATGAAATGCTGTATAGTGGCAGTTACAGGATGTAATCTGTCTGATATGGGTGCTAGGAAGTATGTGCAGATCCTCCAGAAGAACAGAAATCACTCTTTAATTGCTGAACCACCACTCTAATACCAACACATCTTATTTTGTAATGAACTGACCAAGAAATGCCTTAGATAAACAAAATTAAAAATAGATAAAAAAAAAATTAAAGGCCTCTGGGTCCTGGTAAATAAATGTTAGAGACTGAACACATCAGGTAGAAAAAGCAGGCAGGCTACCTAACCACAGGGAGGCCTAAGTTGAAAGAACAGGGGAAGGGTTTCAAGGGAGAAAGGTGCACTGAAGACTTCAGTACTGCACTGAAGAAGAAATCCACATCACGCTCTTTCCAAAGGGCTCTGAACAAGGACAGGACAACAATTTCTAACCTGTGGTGCTACCGACTGCTTCCACAATGCTGAATAGACAGAACCAGCTGTCGAGCAACTCCTGGGGAACAAACTCAGATAGGGAAATGGCTGTCTAACTACACACAATCAACACATTCTCAAAAAACAGTATCTTATCTCTAGTATGAGCTTTCCCTATATCAGCATTGATATAGGCTAACAAAAACAGATGAAAATTTCATAACTTTAATGTTGAAATAAAATTAAGGGTCTTAAGGATCAAATTATCCTACAATCCAATGTCTCACACCTGAACTCTGTGTTAAATAACGAAACTTCAATATAGTCATTAATATCTACATTATACTATTACTTTCTATTAAGTGTATCCTTCTTTCAGTAGCCCAGAATAAACTGAGATGTATTACACAACTAAAGTCAGCCTTGAACTTCTAACATTCTGCCTCCATGTTCCACAGACTGGAGTCATGATGCAGGTACGAAGTCATGTGTGCTTCTTCAGCAGGTTCTTTCCGGTATCTCAGATGAAAACTACAGACCCATTTTCCTTAACTATTTTATTTCCTCTTGGAACTTTAAAATCTACAATTGTTGGCTAAATTCTTTTGAAAGACATCCATATATCTAAATCTTTTCCTATCTACCTATTATCTCTACTAAGTAAATAACAGTATAAATGCTTGATAAAAAAAAAAACCATTATGCACCACTCAAGTGTGTACACACACACACACACACACACACACACACACACACACACACACACACACTGGGGGGGGCACTCATACAGTCATATTCACTCTCACACAGATTACCAGAATCCTCCCATCTGTTTTAAGATTCCACAATGATTCCTCTTTGCCAGCAGCCTTTAGAAGAAAGCCCTAGCCACAGTTCACCCCACTCATTTCTAGCCACTTGTCTTCTTTTATCCCAACCTCCTGCAACAAACCACAGACACATTCCTCCTGGGCAAAGGTTACCATTCAGAGCCCACTCCCCTACATTCGTCTCTGAGATTCTCCTTTTGTGGTGTTTCCAGAGTCCGTGATGCACAGCCATCAAAGGTCTGATTCTGTAGCAGGAAGCCTTCCCAGGGACTCTCAGGACATAGTTAAGCAACATTTGCTATTGAAAGATCAGGAAGTCAAGTTGAGGGACTGCATTTATTTGAACAAACACATTACTTTCAGATAAGGCCAAGACTCTGAAGGTAGCTTAGATCATGGTGGAGGGTAACAGACCACAGGCAAATACACAGGCACATCCTTTCAGGACACTGGCAAGCACTGCTGGGCCAAAGCCAACTCCTGCAAAGTGGCTGCATTTGTCTTGCTAAGGGTCAGCCATGACAGCATCTGTCAGGACGAGCTTGAACAGAGGAGCTCAGAACCCAGCCTAGCAGTAACAGGATACGCCAGTATCTGGTTGGAGCACAAACAAGGTACACTTTCTTCCTCTGGCACAGGGCAGGCACAGGGCCAAGCACACACAGTGCTCTCTGTTTTTGCAAGTCTAATGTGGTCTGCTGAAGGGAGGGGTGAGAGATCACCAGTTCATAATGACTCTCATTATGTCTGCAGCGTTCTGAGCCAAGATTAGACACTAGACAATCCTCTGTCCAGTGTCAAGGGCTTTCAACTGCCCTTTCAACAGGATAATTCCACTTCAAACTAATTTAGGTTTCTTATAACCCAGGCTACCAAAACTGATACACTTCACTGTCTAGGCCTGGAAAAAGAGGTTAATGTCTGCTCCAAAGAGGAATACAGACTTGGGCTTGGAGTCTGTGTCGGCTGCACATGAGCTACAACAAAAACAACACCCTAAAATCTCACACCGTGTGCTGAGCTGTCAGCCTCCCTGCAGGAACTCTGCCCCTCCTCATTGCTGCCTCCATTTCTCAAGATTACAGTCCTTTTAACATGGCGCCTAGAGAACATTCCAGAAGAATGCTAGAAAAGATATTAGCATTCCCACTAAAACAAACAAGGTTGTATGAGGTTCGTTTCAGGACAGAAACTAGGCTCTGGAGATAATTATTATACTTAAGACTGAACAGCAAAAATCAGTTATTTCTAAGGAGACCTTTACAGTAGAAACATACACGATATAACTGCTATTCACAGAAACGTCACATAGTAATTCACCTTTGTCTTGTAAACACTGGAAAAGTTCAGTGACAAAACAGAAGACTAAAGCCTGGAGTGGGCGCATGCTCATGTCTCCAGCACCAATTCCAGAGGATAAAAGCAGGACTGTGGTAAGTTCAATGCCATTCTAGACAAGGAGTGTCGGGAAGCTAAGCATACACAGCAAAACTTGAAAAAGATAAGCAACAGTAACCCAAGCAGTTTACATGAATACAATAAAGACTAGATGTTAATTCAGCAGATTCAAAATCCCAGAGAAGAATTAAAGAGAAAGAAATACGAAGCCAAAGATACTATTAAATTAAAAGGTCATGTTTCAAGTCACCAAAGCTTACTACAAACATGCTAAACCCACAGTGTTTATACAGACACTGACATTGCTCCATTAAATAAAGCAATCGTATGTACCCATCAAGACACTCACTTGCTCCTCTCTTAGAAGCACACAGGCTTTGACGTGGTAACTGTTCTTCTGGGGGTGACTATTTCACACAGCAGTTATCTTACCTGAACAATTGCGCACAGTATTTTAGAGAAGCAAATTTTGCATTTCAAGAATAAAAAACTTTAAATGACTGTTATACAGAAATAAGATGCATAAAGTAACATAGAAATCTAATGTCCATGTGATGAAGCGATAACCTGATCAACACGAACAGCACCCTTAGACCCATCCTCGAATGTTTGCTCTCTGTCCAGAATTCCTGTGCTCGTCTCAAAATGAGTAGAGGTAGAAAAGGTGACTGGAGCTTTAAAAACTTACATTTCAGAATTTTCTATAATTCTCCTTCAACGAGTGCTCCAGATTTGGGGGTTGGGGGGTATTAAACGTCTCAAGAGAACCTTGAAAAGCAATAATCTGAAGCCATTATCTCAGCCTAGTAAAGTTAAATTCAAATTCAACAGTTAATCTATCTGGCCTGCTTCACTCATTCTGAAGCACAGCGACCTGCAGTCTGTACAGCGGGCAGGCCAAGCTCCTGCTCCGTGGTCCATGGAGAAGCCACTCACAGAGCACACAAAGTGTTAAATCACAGAGGTAAGCTGTATCCTTTGGCTCTACAGTGACCTGTGAGGTTTCAGCCTGCGACCTTTCCAGTGTCACTTCTCAGTGTCTTCATACAAGTACGATGCAACGCTTCTCCTGAAACTTCCTCCTTAGCAAATGTCATTATTTACCTCCTCAGCCTCTCCTCTGCGCATCCTCACAGGTTTTTTTCTCTACCTGCATCTCCTTGGCAAATACATCTTTAGTCTCCAATAAGCCTTGCCAAAACAAAAGTGCCTCACTCCTTAATCTAACCTTCCCGTTTACACTTGCACACCAGCTGCAAATGCTCCCTCAAAGAAGCAGGCAGCTCAGCTAGCTGGGTTTTCCATTAACAAAGGACAGCACCGCACTTTTCCATTTGGGGCTGCAGAGGGAGCCAGAACCATGCAATGTGAAAGAAAGCAAGTCAGCAGTCTTCAGAGGAGTGGGGGATTCCAAGGCTAGTGAAAAAATGTGAATGCAGGGATCCGGCACATACCAATTCCAAAGTAAAGGTAAATAAAAGGAATCAGTGCTCACAAATTAGTAGGTCTTCTCAAAAGACTTCTTTTGGGGGGGTATATTTTTTGGAAAGAGTTTCTAAATATATTTTAAATCTTTATTTGTGTATGTTCATAGGAGTTTGTGACTTCACATGCACACACCGTGTGCAGGTACATGGGGCAGCCAGAAGAGGGTGTCAGACCTTCTGGGACTGGAGTTACTAGTGGTTATGAATCATTCAACATGGTTGATGGCATCTAAGTTCAGGTCCTTGGCGAGAGTAGTTGCTGTGACCTGCAGAGCTATCTCTCCAGCCCCTGCAATATTTCTGAACAGAGTATATTAGAAGCTGACCTGACCTTCGCCCAAAACACACAAGATCCCATCAGAAGGCAGAGAAAAAGAACAGAAGGAAGGGTCTGAGGCAGAGCCACATGTTTTAAGCAATAAGAGTGCCAATACAAAAAAGTTGTGACAGGTCCTGAAAGGAGTCCCAGGAGACTGTCACCTGCAAGACTCTCTGATGACAGTGAGAGGCCACAGCAAGCAGCAGAGTGGAAAAGACAGCTGCTCTGATCAGTGGCAAGACAACAGTTAACTCATAATTCCAAGCAATAAAGAGAGCTTATTCTCTGACAGCTCGTTCCTAACAAACCAAAGACACATAGTAACAAGCTACAATGATATCAGTGTGGTTTACATTATAATATAGAGACAGAAGAGGTTTGGTATAATGCAGAGGTTTTAGGTGAAGCCTCAACAATATATGCTGTCAAATACTCTAAAGGGAACCTAAAACAGTAACCCATCTGGATCTCTGAACTGGTCATACATCCTGGGCAAGAAAAACAACAACAGAGAATCTGAAAGAAATCTTAAAGAAAAATCATGAAAGTGGGTGTAAGGCACAAATTCAAAAGGCATGAAGACAGGATGCTCAGTCCAGAGAAACATTCTTCCAAAGATACTCTTTTCTTTAAAATATAGAAGCCGGCTTAGGAATGTAATTCACTATGGAATACTGGCTTAGAACACCTCCCTCCTACCATTTCAGAAGATGGAATGTAGCTCAGTGGTAGAACACTTGCCTAGGATCCCCCAGGGTCGGGGTGAGAGAGTGTGGTTTTGTGGTGGTACACATTCCCTAACAGTGAATAACACAAGGGAATAACGTTTAAAACAAAATGAAATAACAGAAATGACCAAGAAGATACAAGGACATAATTCATAAACAAGAATATTAAAATATTTAATATCAGATAAATTCAGAAACTTAAAAGGAAGTTTATTGTTTGAACTATACAAACCTATGCCTCTAAAACTATTAAACAAACATTGTAGAGAAGAAAAAGACTGGAAAACATGAAGCTCAGCAAAAGAACCATCCAAAAGAAGACACACAATCACAGACACACACACACACACACACAATACCACTTAAATACAAGATGACACAGTGCTTTCTTATAACCTGTAACTTCCATTAAAGGTAAAATAAAGATGTTATTTCTCTCTTTTAAAAAGCACACATTGAAGGGAGACTCCTGAGATGGCTAACTGGTTCACGCCGCTCTTCTAAAATATTCCAGTCCAATTCCCAGTAGCTAGATTGAGTGGCTCACGACAACCTGGACCTACAGTTCTGGAGTATCTAATATCATCTTCTGAAAGCATCCACACCCATGCATAAACACACTCATGTACACACTCATACCCATAATCAGGTACACACACATAAATCACTAAAGAAATAATGACCCAGTAATTGTGAACATAAGAAGTATGTCCCCATAGAACAAAACAACTCAACAAGTACAAACCAGAAGAGACATGCATAAAACTATGCTTAGACTCGCTGCAGTCAAATGCTCTAAATACAGAGATTAAAAACTCTGAGTGGCAGAGAAAACCCATGGTTAAGAAGAATTTAGGTGACAACAAATGTCTTATAAGAAATAGTGAGGGAAGACAGCACATCAACACATTTAAAGAGAGACAGACAGACAGGTAGGCAGACAGAGGGAGAAAGACAGAGACAGAGACAACCACAAAGAGAAACTATCAACAAAAGATGACCTCTGCTCCTGACTGTTCCTTAGATCTTATACATCTTTTGCCATTTACAAGAATATCTCAGCAAGAAAACCTAAAGGAAGTCCTTCGTTTAACAGGAATGGTTCCACTGTCAGCCAGACCTAATCAAGGGAAAGACACAGTAACCATTTGGCTTGCTTGTTCTAGTCGATATTTTCTGACTGAAAATTGCTTTAAAAGAAAATCTACTGATTAAATATGAGCAGAAATAAGCTGTTGTCTCTATAACATACACAAATGCATGAAATGTATATTATAGAAGTTATAACTAAAGAAATACAAACCAAGAACACAATGAAATTCTAACATCATTGTCACACCATATATGAAGTCATGTATCACTTGAAGAAAAGTAGTTACCATCTAAAGATATAACACACACACACACACACACACACACACACACACACACACACACACACAAACTCTACAGAAATAATGAAAAACAAATAATTGTAGCTAATGCATGAACAAAGCACATCAAATAGAGACTTGAAAGAATAACTTTGTTAAAAAGAAACGACAGGAGAGGAAAGAGAAGGAAGGATGCCTTCAATGTTCAACAAGTGCCAATGTGAGCCTGACCTTCACAATGGACAACACTCCTATTAAAAGATACAGGCAAGGGCTAGAAAAGAGAACACTCCTGTGTCTCCCAAGTGTCTGTAACTGAAGCTCCAAATCATCGGACCAAACACCCTTTTCTAGCCTCTGAAGGCACCTGCACTACTCACTTGTGAAAGCCCATGGGAACACACACATCATTTCTTAAAATGATAAAGCATTTTTTAAAGGATAGGAATACTAAGTAAAATAAGTTTATATAGAAACACATTTTTAAAACTATTTCAAAGGAAGGACCACAACCAGGGATAAAGACGTCTATTTAATAATAGCACATACCCATCAACCAATACAAAGTCTTAAATGTTTGTGCACCTAACAAGAGAGACATCAGAGAAGGAGAAAGATTGACCCTTAATTAGACCCAGAAACATTCATCAATCTCTGTGTCTGTGTCTGTCTGCCTATCTGACTGTCTCAAAGCAAGCAGAAAACACTAACGAGTTATAATAAGTCTAAAGATCGAAATGAACAGCTTCACCAGATAGTTAAGTGTAACACACACTACTCAGCTACTGTGAATAACCACTTGGCCAATGCACAGGGACCACCTACATAGAAAAATCGCATTATGATGACAAATTGAATGCCAATCCATTTTACATGGAAAGTGACACAAACCATGCCTTGAAATAACAGAACCACATTAAATTATTCTCAGTATTAGAATGACCTCTAAAATTTTTTCTGCCAAGTAATACAGGTTTAAGTCCACAAATCAAGAAAAAATATCATTAAAAGAGTTAAAATGTATTTTGAGTACAAAATAAGAGCATATTAGAACTTGTAAGGTATTGCTAAAGTAGTATTATGAGGTTCTTATACAGTAAATTTATAAGCCTACATTAGGAAAGATGATTCCAGCTTATCCTTCAAACTAACTCTAATACAGAGCAACTTGGTTGGCAGCATCCTTAAGGAACCCCAGGACTCAGGAGAAGAAGCAGGAGGGTCATAAATCATAGGCCATCAAGAATACAGAGCCAGGTAAAGTAGTGCATGCCAGTAATCCCAACTCTCAAGAGGCAGAGGCAGACCTATCTCCCTGAGTTCAAGACAAGCCTGCTCTACATAGGTAGTTCCAGGAAAGGCAGAGCTGTTACACAGAAAAACCCTGTATTGAAAAACAAACAAACAACAACAACAAAAAAAAAACAGAAATGAAAAATAAATAAATAAGCAAACCAAACCAAAACAAAACAAAAACCCATTGATTTGCTCTCACATCAAAAGGGGGGGGGAGGAGGAGAGGGAAGAAGAGGAAAAGGAAGAAGAGGAGGGAGGAGGAGAGAAAGAAAGAAAGAAAGAAAAAAAGAAAGAAAGAAAGAAAGAAAGAAAGAGAGAGAGAGAGAAAGAGAGAAAGAGAGAAAGAAAGAAAGAAAGAAAGAAAGAAAGAAAGAAAGAGAGAGAGAGAGAGAGAGAAAGAGAGAAAGAAAGAGAGAAAGAGAGAGAGAGAAAGAGAGAGAGAAAGAGAGAAAGAGAGAGAGAGAAAGAGAGAGAGAAAGAGAGAAAGAAAGAAGAAAGAAGTAGTAGTTAGCAGAAATATGAGCAGAGTAAGCCTTAGATAAACAGAAAGAAGGAAATCAATGAAATATAAAGCAACACAGAAAAATCAATGAAAGCAAAGCTGGTTCTTTAAGAAAATTGGTAAAACTGATAAATGCCTATTTATGCTCACATGCAGGGAGAGCAAAGGAAACAGAGATACAGACAGACAATGGTTAAAGGTGTGTGTATGTATGAATGTGTGTGTGTGTGTGTGTGTGTGTGTGTGTGTGTGTGTGTGTGTGTAACTATAAAAGCTCTACACAAACTCTTCTACAAAACTGAAGAAAGACCTCAAAATTTCTTCAAAACTGAAGAAATTTCTCCTCTCTGTGATGCCATTAAAGACACTAAGGACAACACAAGAAAACTTGACAATAACTTTAATTTACTCAAAAATAAAAAAAAACCAGAATGGGTATAAATATGTATGCCATTCAAGCAATGTTTAGCTCAAAGGTAATACATGATTCAGTTTATGCCAATTACTCATGGTGGGGAAGTGGAAAGGGGTAGAGGGAGTTACAGCACTGGAATGAGAGGGGTAGGAAAGAAGGAGGAAGAAGAATGGCAGAGACAGAAAGTCACCATGTGGCTCTTGTGAGCAGTAACAGAACCTGTCATGGACCACACTGACTTTAATACTTAGTATGTATTTGGTGAGTATCTGCAATAACAAAGTCTAAAACCTACTTTAAGCACTCTTTAATCCTTTAAATATGTAAAAATTCACTTCCACCATTACTTTTTCTGCTTAAATGAATCTTCAAGCAGTCGTGTTAGGGAAGGGAATATATAGAAACCTGAAAGGTTATACTGGTGTGTATAGTGCACAGCTAAACTTCACAACTGCATTAACAATTCCGGAGCAATTCTAACTAGACTCCCAAAGATGCCACACTCTGATTCAAAGGTCTCTTCTGTAAAAAGTAAAGCTCTTACAGACACAGGCAATTCAACACTGCAGTCCTAAATAGAGCATTTCTGAGACGCCACAGCCAAAACTAACCCTTCAGAAGCAAAGCAGAAAGAAACACACAAAACCACAAAATACGCCCCCCCCTACACACCTAGAATGAACAGCTATGATACATTACAACCCACACAAGGCTTACCTCACTTATTTCTAAAGACCCAGAAAAGTCTAAGTTAGCAGCTGAGACCATTTTGTGTTACCTGTTTTACAAGATAGAAAACAGTTTCCTTTAAACAGCAAAGAAACTACCTGTTTAACATACGAAAGTAATTATGAAAACAGAATTGGATCACTCCAATAAATCTCTCCAAAATGAGGGAGGGAGAAAGCAAGTTAGTAGGTAACAGTCTATATTTAATCACAAGTCTGGCTAGAGACCCAACCATGAGGAGACTGTGGATGCAATGGTCAGCTTTAATTGTCAACGAGGCACAATCTAGAACCAGCTTGAAAACAAGTCACAAGGAGGGACTGTCTAGATCAGGTTGCTCTGTGGTCGTGTCTCTGGAGAACTGTGTTGACTGTGTTCTAAGTGAAACAGAAAGACCCAAGCCATTATGTGTAGCACGCTTACCTGGGTGTTTGCTCTAGTAGACCAGAGTCGAGCAGAGTTTAACAGTAGGCATACGTTCATTTTTCTCTGCTCCTAATGAGGGTTATACTGGGACCAGGTAGTTGAGTTCCTACTTCCTTAACTTCTCTGCCATGACGGACTGTATCCAGAAACTGACATAAACCCTGTGCTCACTAAGTCTCCATTGGTCAGGGTATTTTACCAGAACAACAGGAATGAAACTAGGATGATGCATACACCCAAAGGCTCGAAGATGGCATCGTTAGGCAGCATTCTGACTCGCATCTTCAGCATCCTTGGGATCAGTTAACATTGAAAAAGGTTCTTATTATCAGGAAACCAAAGGTTTTATTCTCTACTCCATTAAAATTTCCACATCTTAATTGACAATTAAATAAACAAAACAATCAAGCAAGCAAACTACTCAAGTCTAAACACTAAACCAGAATACATGCATTTTTAAGGCAATCACAATGCATCCTGTTTTGGATATTTGTCTACAATTTCTGTAAAAAAAAGGTTTACAATTTACATAATTATTACTCAGACAGTCTACCCTAAAAGACAGTATCAAAAATGTACACTCATGTATGTATTTGGATAAGGGAAAGTCCTCACTTATTAATAAGAAACAAACAGACCACATACAACCCTTGGTCTCAGAAGACAAAGCCAGGTTTAGTGTAATGGTGTAGCTCATAAATCCTCACCTGGGATCACAAAAATGTCTGTGAGGAAACCCATCAAATAGATGGCATTATAAAAAACCACAAGGAAGATGACTGAGAACACTTGGGTACTGCTATAATTCAACAATAGTTATAGAGTATTTTAATCTTTCTTTACTTAAAATTGTTACAAAGTTATTAAGTAACCCAAGGATGGAGCCCTAGAAAATAGAGGAGTGCCCCCCAATCTCTCATAATAATAGCAGAGTGGGTGAGCTGTACTGCATGGAGACCCTTCTGAAGAAAGTGAGTTCTACTTAAAGTTGTCATCAAATCTAGATAACCATTATCACTGTAACAGAAAGAAGTCTCCTTTCCGACCATCTTATTCCATCTGTATCAGTGAGGTACGGGAAAGGACTTCCCAGAGGCAAAAGAGTCTCGCCATTTACTAAGTGAAATGTCTCGTGATTGAAAGAAATAAAATACAGGAAGAATTAGCTGCATCCTAGCAACATAAATTGCCCTAAGCCAGAAGTTTGTGTTATTTAAATTTCAAAAACTTGAAACCGAAACCATCGGATCAATGCCAACAGGTGTGGTAAGAGGGAAGAGGTGGTGTGAAATCCTACTTAATCTACTCTTTGCACACACAGCATCACATTCCCATTTCATTAGAAGGTTTTGGTCCCACACATATGCAAGGATCCAGTGGTTGCTTCTGGTAATCACATCCATACCATAGTGACCCCACACTAGGAATAACTATTAAGCACATATGCTGTATTATTGTATGTTACACATTTAGTGGCAGCTATAACTGAAATTCTTAAAACTATCACAGTTCAGTTACTTCTGATCTTTAACCAGAAAAAGCACCAGCAGTGAGGAATGACTGGTACCAGATTCCTCTTTCCAGCCATTCTCTCCCATCAAAAGCATCCCTGCAGCCTACAGAATATGAAAGCTAAGACTGATACCTTCCTCTTCACTGATTACAATGACTACAAAGCAACTCACTGTCTTTAAATATCTCTACAAATGAGTTTAAAATAGTTTCTATAAAACATGACCTAGAGCCAGCCAGGAGGATGCTCTCTATGGGGGACCCTCTGGATCAGGCTAGCCAGCAGGCTGGTCCGTGAGGGAATCTCTTGTTTAGACTAAGAAGGAAGGAAAGACATAGCCCCCTGTATGCAGCAACATTTACCTATTTGGGGCCCTGGAGTGTGAAAAATAAAGAAGATTGCTGAGTACAAGACACGTATGCATTTGGTTATTTTTCTCTGATGCTGATGCTGACAGAGTATGTGATGTAACCAGTTCCTGTGACCTGGAACTGAGAGAGATAAACCCTTTCTCTCCTAAGTTGCTTTTATATCACAGCAGCAGAAATGAATTGGGGACAACAGGAAAACTATTTTTTTTCCATCAAAAGACTGTTTCACTCTGCTCTAACAGCTCACATCGCTTATACTACTTAAAAGAGGTGGGTGGGTGGGGGGGTCACCCTGGAAAGACAGCAAAACAGTTGAAGCAGTTGCTATTTCAGGGGATGTGAGTTTAATTCCAAGTACCCACACAGGGCAGCTAGCAAATACCTATAACTCATGCTCCAGGATCTAACGCCCTCTTCTGAACTACTGAGTACCTACACACAGGTGACATACAAACATACAGATACATACACAAACACACACATACGTGAGCGCACACACAAATCTGTTTGCTGTTTGTTTTTTTAAGAGTTATGAAACCTGGAGCCAACAAGCAACAGTAACACTAAAATCCTAGGACCACAGCTCTATACATTTTCTGACAAACCCTGTGATGTTTCTTGGTTTGTATTTTCATTCAGTGAGACAAAGCATAAAATAATAGTACAAAAAGAGCCATCACACTTCCCTGGCTTCAAACAGAACATTCAAGACAAAACAGGCCACTTTTTTCCTTCATTTTATTCAAAGGAGACAGTATATAAATCATAGCATCAAAATCTTTACTGTTTATACAATTCATTGTGACAGGAAAGCCCTTGTACCAATACATTTTCCCATCAATATTGATTTGGCAGAATGATGGGATTGAAATTGCGCTTTATTTTCCTGAGTTTCAAATCCTGAATATTGATTTACACAGAAATTTACCTCATTAACATGGGAGACCCCAAACTGCTCAGTGCAGACTCTTGAAACTTACAAGTCACAGATCTCAGACCTAATTTCTATCACAAAATACTCCTAGTGTCCCCAAGTCCTACAGCAAAACAGGTGCCTGGGAAAAGTCAGAGTGAAAAAATTGAGCCGGAACAACACCCAACAACACAGAACGGTGGTCTGTGGCCGCCTTGGACAGTATTCCACTGACAACTACCCTTTTAGAAAACGTATTCTGCCAAAATACTTTCATTTCCCATTCCCTGTATCCCTATGGATTCCAATAAACTGAGGATTTCCTTGGTTATATGGTATCCACTTCAAAATGTTGTACTGTGGAGTTTAGAGACATAGGCAAGCTACTCCACTGCTTCCGTAGAATCACCAAGACCCCAGTTCTATCTCTAGAACCCATGTTAAAGGTTTTCAAAACAACAACACAAAGACTAGCACTATGATAAAAAAAACAGCTGTGGTGCCAGAAACAAGGGAATCCCAAGACGTGAAAGATCTTCAAGGCAGTTTCCAGGCTAAGCGGTGACCTGCAGCACCTGTGACTCCTCCATTTCCACAGGATCTGAGGCCCTTTCTGGCCTCCATGGGCACCCTCATGCAAAGGGACCACAAACACACACACAAAACACACAAATAAAAATATCTATGTATAAAAACCAAAGACAAAAACACATTACCTTCTGTTTCATTAAAAAAACAAACACAAAAACAAAAAAAAAAAAAAAAAACAAAAAAACAAAACCTTAGGAATGAACTGAGAACCACCAGTGTTCTCATTCTAAAGCTGTAAATTTCTCTTCAAATATTCCTGCTCTGAAGTGCTACTTGTAATTAATCTACTTCTAATCGAATAGGCTACAGACAGTGATGACCATTTCTGGTTCTGTTCGGGCTACATTTCAAATCAGCTATAAATTTCCTTGTTCTAAGACCTCCAGAGTTATAGAAGTTACAAGAAGAGCAATACCTATAGGTTAAACAATTTCTAGAAAATATAAGTATTATATAAGAATACATAATATATTGCACATAATATTATTTATATAGAGAGAATTTTGATAAACTAAAAAGGGCCAAAAAACTAGACTAATTCCTAATAAATAGTATCTAAAGAAAAAAAAATGAAGAAACCCTGAAGCCTCTTTTTTTCTTTTTCTGTAAAAAGAGTCCAATAGGAATGATGACAAACAGCAAATTACTGTTTATAGTAGGAGCTGATATTTTCAGGGCCATCATTTACTCTCAAAAGCTTCTTTGAAAGACAGGAGGGAGCTTGAGGAGCACGCTGCACTGAGAAAGAAACTGTTTTCCTCAGTAGAGAGGCATTCCATGCTTCACACTCTGAGCAGGGCTGACTGTTAAGAGCTCCCCACTGAGGGGGTAGGAGTGGGGACTGACTGACATCAGTGGCAGAATGATCTTCAATAGCATATCTTCTGTGAAAGAGCAATGTGTGTGTGTGTGTGTGTGTGTGTGTGTGTGTGTGCACGCGCATCTATATATCATAAAGGCATCTCAGTCCACTCTTACTAAAAGAGCAAATATGAGGCCAACTAAGTAACTGGTTAACTTAATGAAAATTCACTGTTTCAAAGGTCAAAGGTCAAAACAATGTAGGCAGAGGGCCTCTAGAAACATATTTTACAATATAAATATCTCCCATTTACTAAATGAGTTAGCAGTTTTGATGCAAAAGAGTAGAGCACCCCCCCCAACACACACACACATATATATATACATGTAAAAATAAGCTTAGTGTACTTCACCTCACTCTGGACCATGTCTCTCTTAAACCATTTCTACCTGAGGAACAGAAAGCCACGGTTTCCAGTTTGACCTGTTCTATTGTCAACTCTACCCCTTTGACAGGCTGGAGTACTGAATATGTGTGTGTCTCTATATTTATTCGCATGTGCCATGGTTGTCCAGGCCACTTGTAGTACAGAGAGCATGGTCCCTTAGACCTAGAGTACAGGCGGTTGTGAGCCACCCAGTGTGGGTATTGGGGACCAAATTCTGGTCCTTTCCAAAAGCAGCAAGCACTGTTAACCAATGGCTGCTTCAGGCCCTTATGGGACACATTTGCTGGATGTGCAGTGTTGAACAATGCCTCACCGGACAGGACACCACTCCTATGAAAAGCTTGCAGTACAGAAGGAAGGTCAAAGGTCAGACATGAGAAAGAATAGCAGAATAGCAGAAACAAAGGGAGGGATGGAGATGTAGCTCAGCCATGAGAATAACTGTATAGCACTCAGAGTCCTCCATGCCGTTCCCTGCACTTCATAAGCTGAGTGGTACTCAGGAGGTCAGTAGTTCCCACACCATTCTCAACTACACAGTTTGAGGCCTGGCTGTACCAAATGAACAAGAAACAAAAAAGACCGTCCTGAAATTATAAATTATACCAACTGTAAGAAAGTAAAAAGAAGAGAGAGAACCCCAGACACTCCATGGCATTAAAGGATAAAGCTTCCATGAAGAGATGAAATTTGAGAGGAAGACCACTCCCATAAGTGATAACTCTGTGCATGGTGCCTGTGGTGGGAAAATGAAGAGAGTCATAGAGGCTGCTGCCAGAGGGAGAGGAACAAGAGACAAGGCTGAAGACGCTCCGGGAGGAAACAAATACTATCCACGAGTGGAGATGGAAATAAAATTTTGATATTGAGAGATTATGTCATGATAAGATTCTGTATGAGAAGACTGGAATCTGGAAACATATGATCACACACATGATTCTCAACACAGCACAACCTAAAGACAAAAGACCGGACACTGGAACCATGAGAGAAGTGTAGCAATTCATCAGCAAGAGAAGGGACGGTTTTACAATTTTATATCCTATACTATTTATTAGCCTTGGGCAATAAAAATGAATGAAACCCTGCCATGCAGTAACAGGGCTGGAACCAGAAATTATGTTTTGTGAAACAGGTCAAGCATAGAAAGTTGCACGTGGTCTCACTCATGCTGAATCTCCAAATAATGCAATTACATAGAATTTGAGACTGTAATGATAGTTATCAGGGTTGGGCAGCACTGGGTGGACAGAAAAGGTTGAGAAGTGATGGAAAGTAACATCGCACAGCTCTTGGTACCACTGTATGGAACAGTCACTGTAAATACCAGGTCTGTATTACCTGCTTCAAAAAGAAACAATTTTGAATATTTCTACCATTAAAGAATAGTAACTGCTTCAGAAAATAAATGTGCTTAATCTAATTTAAACATTATACAATGTATAACATAAAAGTCTCACATAGGCCTGTGAGATGGAACCTGAAGCTAAACATGAAAACCTGAGTTTGATCCCTAGTCTCCACATGGAGAAAAGAGAGAACCAATTTTTATTATCTCTTCTCTGGCCTATGTGTGTGTTCCATGGCATGTACACACAGACCCCCTGCTCCACATCCATGCACACAAAATACATAAAGATGGAATACAATTTGAAAGTTAGTTTTTAACTGTAAATATGAAAAATGTTTAAAGGAATAAACCTCGCCTCATTTAGGCACTGTGCAATATATGCACCTCCCCTCATTAATAGGCACAACCTTCATGTTTTGGTGGAGTTGTTTAATTTAAAGATAAAATTAAATTATTGTGTAAAGAGCCAGGATGAACAGACAGCAAGAAATCTGGAGGCAGAAGCTGGGAATTGATCTGAGTGGTTCCTCCTATGCCACAGCTAACACAGGGGGCACTCGAGAGAGGAGGGAGGGAGAAAAGCTATGGGTCAGCCCAAGAGCAGGATAACAAGGAGCATGATGAGCTGCGGGTTCAACATGGTGAGAGCTGCAGAAACCATCTGCCTACGTCCAGTCTCTTCACTGCACCCGGAGAACTGTGGGGAGTCCTCATACAGTCCACAACATTTGTGTGAGTTCCCGTATGGAGCCGTGAACAATAGTCTACTCATCGCAGACAGGGAACCAAGGGTAGGCTGGAAGAACACAATACCACCAACTCCAGCTTTGGCTAACTGGTAAGCTTTCCGGGCTTACAGGAGCTTGGTTGTACAATTACTTCCAATAGGGACGACGATATTTTAATAGCCACATCATCAAAATGGTTCACTCCGTAATGGATAATGACTTCCTCATAGTTAACGAAGTCATTTCTACTGCTAAACTTCCATGCTATATTTCCTCTACCAAGAACATGTATTCAAGTGGCCCAGGTAGTAGGTTGCTAGGATCTCCGGTAAGGGTCTAATAACCGCACCCACCCATTTCTTTTATGAGAGAATCTTGAGAATCTCTTATGAGTAATCACAGCCATTCTGATTAAGATGGTAATAGCCATTAGGATGGTCAATATTCTACAAAACTACCTGTTCCATACAGTTTGTTCTCTATTAGGGAAACAGAGAAACGGAGTTTTAATTACATGGAGGTAGGAGCCAGGTGATAATAAATTATGCAGCAGAAAAGATGATTTTTTAAAAAAAGTCATTCAGCTTTCACATGAAGCACACCAGTCCCATTACCACGCATTATATTTCACTCAGACTCGGAGGCTTTCCCCATCATCCTCATCATGCATTTTTTAAAGTCAAAAGACATTATTAATAGCCTTTCTCATGTGGTGTGATAATTTCAGTAGCAACTGTTCATCATGAGAACATGTCTAGCTTCCTGGCAGTGAATGAACGGCAAGCGTTATCTACTGCAGACATGCCACAGGCAACTGTGATGTTCTGAGTGTAGCTTCTCCTACTTAAACAAGAAAACCAAGTGATTCCTTAAAAATCCGCAGAGCCCAAGCCAGAAATCCAAGTTTATTATTTTGATAAGCTGAGGGTTCCTTCGTTAGGAAAAAGAACAATCAGTCTCCACTACAATACTCTCCAATAGCAATTTTTATAGCTGGCAAGGGATGTAAATAAAATTTATAAGCCTTAAGAATTATTTTTGTTTGTATATGTGTGTCTATATGGCAATGTGCACTGGTATGTAAGGACTCCATGAGGCCAAAAGATGGTGTCAGAGCTCCCTGCAGCTAGAGTCACGGGAGGCTGTGGGCAAGCTGATATAGATGCGGAGAACTAAACAGACACTACGAAGGCACTCTAGAACACTACAGCCTTTGAAGGCTTGAGTTCCTTTATATAAAGAAAAGAAAATTTAAGACAAACAAACAAAGCAAAAACTCTGACATACTTAGAGCTGTCTCATTTGCTGGGTTCAGAGACTGAAGCACTATTCTTCTCGGGATCACTCTAATAAACTCTTATGAAAACAGTCACTGGCAAACCCTAAGTGAGTGTTCAAGTGTCTACAGCATGCAGCAAAGCACCTCTTTCTTGTTAATACTGTGGTAGAAGAGAGCTCAGCATATAAATGCACCAAATAAGAATATCCTGCTATTGGTGAAATAAGGTGTTTAATGTTTTTATAAAGATCTGCCAAGTGTTTCTTATTTTGTGATTATAAGAATAAGTACGTTCTGGAAAGGTAGCCTGAGGAACAACATCAAGGTTGCCCTCTGGTCTCCACACACCCATGTATGTATGTGCTTGCACACACAAAATGAAGCACCCTCCCATGGCATGTATGTGCAAGCATGCGTGCACGCACGTATGGCAAAAGAACTATATACATCAGCCATTGTGCACTACTTTCAGGAATAGGTTCTGTTCTGTTTGGTTCTGTTCACCATGTAGATTCTGGGAACTGAACTCAAGTCCTCAGGCTGGGCAACAGGTGTCTTTATATTCAGAGCCACCTTACTGACCCCAAATAAAAGATTAATGTCTCACTCTTACAGCACTGGGTGAGTCACCTCCAGGAGTAGCAGCTGAGAGTGAGCTTTCTCCACGCCTGAGACAAGCTCTGACTCAGGTGGTCTGAAGAGCACCCTTTGAAAGGAAGCGTGACTCTGCGTGTTCCCTATGCAGTCAAGGCACCTAATTGCTTGTCAGTCTAATTATAGCCAATCTCAGCCCTGCAGAATCATACCGTCCAGCTTTGTGCTGCATGCTTTCAAGATGTACGACAGTAGCATTTCCCTAGCAAACGCAGGTGCAAACAGTGATTATGAAATGACCCTCTCCATCAGCATCACTGCAAGCAGAAGCTTGGGAACACTGGCAGCTTCCGCAGAGTCATGATCAATGAATGTAGGTGAACTGTTCGGGTAGCTCTCAATACAACACATCAGGCCTCCTGGAAGACATCACGTGGGCCCAGCATCTATGAGCTCTTTTAGTTCCTACTTCTGTGTCTGTGTAAGAGAACTGGGGCAAGGATGCATGCATGCCACTGGGAATCAAAGCACCAGAGCTCCAGCAGGGACTCTGTTCCTTTTACCTGGTACAAAATCAATGCTTATATCAACAGGCAAGTGTCTGGCCTTTATTTGGAATACCAAAAACTGCTGTTTCAACATCATTAGGACCTAGCTGTGCCCAGATGCATTAAAACAGTTGGGTTCCTATAGCAAAGCAGGTCTAATGGGACTGAGGGTTAAGTACATAAAACGTTATATGCCATGAAGGTCCCTTCAGCCTTGGCCTCAGGGGCTATGAAGAGCAAACACTTCCCATTCAAACAAAACATATAGTTCAGAATGGTTCTGTCCCAAATAATAGTTACTAAGACATTCAAGGAAAGGGAAAAAATAGAACAGACTAGTCTATCTATCTTTAAGTGTAATTAAAAAAGAAGCTAACATCTTCAAGCCTGAGGTCATTTCTTGTTCGTCCCAGGAATTCTCCATGCAAAATTATCTTGAGAATGAGTACTCATCAATCCTACACGGAAACACTCAGGAGAGGGACAATTCCAACAACACTGACAATGCTCCAGCTAGCAGCTCCAAAGATGAAGGACACAACATAACTCTGTATTGACCCAAGACCATCACCTGCCATCTGAGTCCAATCAAAGCAACATCGCCTTCTCCCTTCATCCTGCTTAGACGTCATACCTACTTCCAACAGAGCTTTATCAGGAGACAGACTTTATAGGTAGAAAAGCTACACACACACAAATTTACACAGCTAATCCCAAAGCTCAAGAGATCATCCAGCCAGCGGTTGAGAAGGTGGCTCAGTGAATAAAGAGAATAACTTGTAAGCACAAAGATCTGAGCTTGAGCCCCACAACCCACAAAAAATTCTAGGCATGAAGGTGCATGCTTGGAATCCCGGTGTGGGGGAGGCAGATCCAGGAGTGTCTTCTAGGTTTTCTTGTCATCTAACCTGAGCCAGTAAGTAATGCTGTCTCTAAAGGAGGTGGATAGCACTTGAGAAGTCTCATGGAAGGTTGTACTCTGGCCTCCACATTAACATAATCACACATACACGTGTGCAATACAACCCTTCCACCCACAAAAGACACCAGTAGTAGTAACAGTAGATCTGCGGAAACACATAGAAGAAAATACGTGTCTTATGTTGAGCTCAGGAGACTATCACAAGATGCCAGGACACTTGACATGATAGTTGCACACATTCAACCACACAGAGAAAGCAGAGAGTTTCTAGCCCTCACCCAGTTCCTTCCTAGACCCACAGGTGTACATATGATTCTATGGGCAGGGAGTGTTCAAGTATACAGAACCTCCAAACTGTACCCTCAAGTTCTCCTATTTTGAAGAAAATCCAAAGATTGGTATAAGGGTGGTGCAAAGGTGTAAGGATGCCTGACAGTTCTCCAGAAGCATTTACCGCATGGACCTGTCCCTGCCTGCCCGTCTCAAAGCCCACCCACTATTTCACTTTCAATTAGCAGCTCCTAGAAAGGCAGTAATGAAAGCAGTTGCTAAAGAGCATTCAGATGTCACCGAAAGACTGCAAACCCAAACTGTAAATAGCACATTGTGAGTCGCCTGTCACTGCCATCAACTCCCACGGGAATCTGGGAGCACGTGGCTATCACAGCCATCTGCCTGGATCCCCACCAACACCACTGTAAACCGCAGTCACCCACCCACTCCCAACTCCTACCCATACCTGTCATGTACAGACTTGTACAGGATGGGACTGCTGTGAGCAGAAATTGGCGAATTGCTTCATGTTCCGTAGCTGTCATCGGGCTGCACGGAGAAAACTTTGTGTTCTTTTTGAGAAGGAAAAACGTACCATTCAGCACCCCCACCCCAAAAGCAGAGTTTTACATTTCAATTTCTTAATCTCCTGTACTCATACATGTTCGTGTGTGGGAAATGTGCATCTGAGTTCAGGTGTCCGGAAGAGGCCAGTGGCATTGGCCTCCCTTGGAGCTAAAGTAGCGGAGGACTGTGAGTGGCCTGACAAGGCAGTGGGGACTAAACTCAGTTCCTCTGCAAGACAAGACCAATACATAACTTTAATCACTGAAACATCTTTCAGCGCTCAAAATGCAGTTTTAAATTAAAGGAGCCATACCCTAGCCCTTGTCAATCACCTATTCAAGTTCCTGTGGTTTGCTGTCCAGATTTCCTGAGTTTCGGTGTTCTTTACTGATTCTATTTCCACTTTCAGGTCTTAAACTGTTACATTGAATTCCTTCTACTGTTTGTATTGTCAGGGATTTCTTTAAGGGATTCATTCATTTCCACTTCAAGGACCTCTATCATATTCATGAAGGCTGTCTGAAGGTCTTTTTCCTGGGCTTCCCATAGGTTGGAGCCTGCTGTGGGAGGCTCCTTGGGCTCTAGTGGGGGCATATTGTCCTGGATGTTACAGATTGTGTTTTTTTATAATGGCATATAGGCATCTGGGACTGAAAAGATTGAAAGTCTAGATGCTGGTACCTAGTCTTGTGTTTGCAACGTGGATGTTTTACCCCTTGATTTCTGTTTCCTCTCTAGTTCTTAGGAGAACACTGTGGTTATGTGTTGCGTGGTAGACAACTCTTCTGGGATCCTGACAGGTCTTTCTCTGGAATACCTAGGAGGATTCCAGATTAACGAACATGGGTGTATCACGTTATTGGGGCTTAGGAATGGGGAAGGGCTGGGATAGGGGGTTTATAGGAAAGTAGGGTGTTCCACCAGGATATGCTCAGGCAGACCTCTGGGAATATGGGCCAAGAGGAGAAGAAGGCCTGCTACAGAGTTGGGAATGAGACGGGGGTTTTGGCCTTGGAGGAAAGAAGGGACGCACACATGAATGCCTTCCATTAGCTTACATGCTTACATGGCAGAGTGGCCCGTGGGTTCCCAGGAAGTGCTTGCTTGAGTTGGGGGCTGGGCAAAGCAATGAGGAGATGTCTGGAGGGAAAGATCTATGTGATCCATTGGGATGGTTTGGGTGTTGGGGGAACAGAGGGAGGCTGCAGCATGTGTTCTGCTGCAGAGCTGAGGCTGAGACTAAACCGGAGGATTGAATTTGGAGAAATAGAGGGTGAGGTGAATATCTGCACTTAGCCTACTTGATTACCTGGGAAGAGTGGCCTGTGGGTTCCCAGGGGGTTGGGGACTGAGATAAAGTAACAGGGCAAGGGAGTGGTTAGGAAGGGGAATGCTGTGTGATCTGCTGGAGGTGGATGCAGGGAGAGAAGACAGGCTGCTGCAGATGGCTATGGAGCAGGGATGAGACTGTGGGATTGGACCTGGAGGACAGGAGAAGATCTGTAGCAAACCTCCCCGGGAAGGTGGCCCGTGGGTTCTCAGGGAGGACTGCTGAAGCCGGGCGGGATGAAACAAAAGTGTGGGGGGGATTTGTAAGGTCCACTGCAGGCAGAGGGGAAGGGAGCAGTCAACAGGGGGTCTGCTGCAGAGCTAGGGATGAGACTGGGGGGCTGGATTTAGAGGAGCTGGGGGAGAGGGGGAGAGCTAGTAAGTAAGGGGAGATCTGTGTGAGCGACTGGAATTGGACCCGCAGAAGGGAGGTTACAGAGTTACAGAGCTGAGGATGCAAAGGGAGAACTGGATTTGGAGGGAAAGGAGAGGTGAAAATCTGCACTTAGGGTACCTGCTTCTCTAGCCGGACTGTTCACTGCCTGGTTTTTGGAAAGCAAGTGAAATCCCCACTTATATTTTAAGTGAGATTATGAAGTATGAGTTAAAATGGTTTGACTGCAGCTCACATTTTTTAACACCAGCTCTGGGTACCTCCGGGCACTTAGCTATTACAGCAAATTTATGAAAGAGCATATAGCAAAGTTCATGTGTCCTTTCATTATGAAACTACAATCCCAAATTACATCCCTGTTTCAAATACTCCCGTTTCCAGAATTCTGTTGGCTCTGCAGTCACGCTAGATAAATACCTGTGTGGTTTTTGGCCTAGATTTCCACTCAAAACCAATTAACGGGCCTTCAGAAATGTGGCTTCAGCTAGATTTGTTTAATCTAAGTTTTCCATTATAAGTCTTCCTTTGCAATACAATTTGTACAATTACCAACATCACACGATGCTCCCCAGAGAGTTAGTAACACTAAAACAAATAAAGGACCAGTCTCAGCAAGAAGAGACATTTACTGGACATGATTCTCTATTAGGAATACAGGAAATACATCGGAAGGTTCACATACCTAGCCTTGCTGCACCAACTCTACCTCTCTACCCAGGTGAGGCGAGCATGTGATCCCTACATACTAAGGGAAAGCAACTACCTTTGGATATCTCTAAGTACAGCTCCAATTCTAAAGACCAACCTCTGCTTTTAAAATTGGTCATATGCCCGCAGTTTACAATGTTCAATGTCAGGCAAACATTCCACCATTTTAATTCTATTGCAGTAATGTTTCCAGAGAGAAGCAAAGGATCCTTCCTAAAATGCAGAACCCACATAGGGCTAACAGGATGTCCAGGCCCTACCATTTTAATAGTAGGCAGACACACTATGTTAACTTATAATGCAATTTGGATTAAAATTTCTTTAAGGTGGTGCTACACAGCAGTATCTTCCAAGCCAAGCAACTGCCATCACATCATCTGCATAAGTTTGCAACACACCAAGGCCAGCCTCACTGACTATGGATATGTTACCATTATTCTATCTCATGAGATGACTACCACGACTATCAAGAATGAAAAGAAAAGCTGGGAAGCTTAACCACGTTACCACTGTCTGTATGTAAAAGGTCAAGGTGCAACTCACTGATGTCCAATCTCTGTTTAAATCCGGTGGTCTATTGTACTCCTGATAATTAATTGCCCGGATGGACTGAAGAACAAAGGTGACTGATCCTCAAATATGAAAGTGCTTGGTTTCTGCCCATGTTTTATCTAAATATTACAAGGCAGTTAAGAGTACCAGACTGGATTACCTAACCTTCTGGGTGAACAGTAACCAAACTTAGAAGTTGTACTAAGGTGGTCAGAGGGATTTAAAAGGCTACCTGGTTCTCAAGGTCGACTAAGTCACTGAAGACCATGAGGCATTTCTGAAAATGCTCTGTAACAGTGCAGAGTGGTCATTTCTCCTGCTCAGAGAGACCACAGAGACCCCCACATGCTGAGTTCTAACCAGTGTTCACTTTACAATGAAGAGGGTCGATTCAGGGGAAATTTCCCGCTACGATTTCAAGGCAAGCCACACTTAAGTAAGGCCTCTATCTTTCTTCACATAGATGAAACAAGTGGTAAAAGTAGGGCCAGAGGAGGAGAGAGATGGGACCCCTGTGGATCAAATCCGAAAATGGCCTTCACAAGAAAAAAATGTGATGAATTCTGGTTACCCAAGTGGTTTTAAAAACCAAAAGAAAGTATAACTAAAGATAATGTTTGATTTACACTCCCTAGATATTAGACTTGAATCCATATGAGATGTTATTCTGACAACTATTTCTCATTAAATGATTTAAATTTTTTATATGAAAAATGCTTCCCAGACACAGACTATCATGAACATGTCTCAACACCAACACCGCAGTCAGTGCCTGTCTCTAGCCAAGAGGGACAGGCCCACCAGTGTTTTCAAAGAATGGTTGAATTGCTTCTCTCTCACACTCACTAGAAACCATTTGGGTGAGACCTCACACTGTTTCTAAACACTTCGACAGTCATCAAGTGCCTGAAAACAGAGCCAGGGCTCATTACTCTTGAGACCAGCCTTGGATTAGTTGCTACTAGGTAGAACTTTCTTGGGAAAGGACATCCAGTGCTGGATATGCTAAAGTAGCCTGTCCTTTCTACTTTTCCCTCCCTACTTCTAATGCAGGTCCTACAGACGGAGTCTCAGATGCACTGTCTGTGAGAATCCTGCCATGTAACCTGTCCTATTAGAGTCATTTCTTTCTTAAACACACAACCCCTAGATTACACACACCCCCCAGCAGGAAGCAGCTAAAAAGGTTATTGTTCTCTCCCAGTGTATAATAATCTCTGAGAGGGGGGGGGGGGCGGTGAATTAGAGCTCCTGGAAACATGGATATGTGAGAATACCTAGGGCAGACGCCCGAGATGGCAGCTTCTATTCTGCAAAAGATGCTTCTATGAGAAATGCTGGAAAAGTCATAGGAGTGAAGGTCTGGAAAGGACAACATAAGAAAGAGGAGACTCAGAGGCTTGATAAACTATTCTTGCCACCTTATGCTCAATGGGCTTTAATCTTTTAGGCTTTTTGCATCCTAAAAGGATAAATCTGTTACTTTAACTTTCTCCATGTTTGATCTGCTGTCTTTAACATGTAGGACTGTATGCTGGAAGCCCCACACAAAGATCTCTCTCTGGTCAAGCTAGGTGTGTGGGTTCAGGTGAGGAGGAGAGGACTCTAGGGAGCGGGGGACTGCTTCTGCCACCTTTGCTGCCACCTCTGCTACCTCAGCTGCCACCTCTGCTACCTCTGCTGCTGGTGCTGTCCCATCTCCATTTCCTCTGCTGCCTCGAGATGCTGGGCTGGGCCAAGCCATCAGGGGACTGTCTAGACAAGAAGGGGTACAGGAGAGCTTCCTGCATAGATTTTGGGAGAGCAGATCTCTTCCCAAACAGCAGTGTTACAGCTCTTACGACAGAAGCTCTCAGAGAATGGAGTGATTCCTTCATACCTTTAATTTTGAACAGGCCTCAGATATACAGTTTTGGGATGGTTCAGGGTCTGACAGCAGGTGCTTATTATTGACTTGGCCTGAGGGCTTGGGAATAACCTGTCTACATATTTGAGGGGGAGTCCTGCATCTGTCTTGAGCCTACCCGATGTCATGCCCTCACCTTCGGAGAAGGGTCTTGGGATGTAACTGATCTGGTTTGAGCCTACCTAGAGGAGGAACTTGGGGTGTGACCGACATGGTTTGAGTCTATCTCACATCCTCATCTGCAGAGCAGTGACTTGGGGCATGGTGTATGCTACTCTACAGGGGTATGTGGGGGCTGTAGCTGCATAAGAGGAGCCAGATCTCCTGGGAGACTGGGAAGCCTCCTACCGTTCCTGGAGATTCACTTATCTCGACTGAGAATTGGGGTACCCTTCACCGCCAATTGCCCCACACTTACACATTATCCAATTTTTGTTCAAGTATGAGAACAAAATTTTCTTAACAATAACCTCTGTCATGCCTATTAAAAGCCAGTCTAGCTAAATTAGCAGGCTCACTCCAAGACAGAGATATATTGCTCCAAAAAAGAAAGAGGACACTGTCTCCTGAAAAGTGACACCTGCAGTTGTCCTCTGGCCTCTATATACACTTACAGATAGATATTCATATACCTATGCATACCCATATGCAACACATACACACATCTACACACACACACACACAAGTGAGAGCCTCTCACTCTATTCAAACAATTTCCTTCAATGTGGTTCATTCTGGAAAGCACAAATTAATGGATTAAACAGATTTAGAACTCCAATCAAAGCTAATTCAGATTTCTCCCAGGTCTCATCATCTTTTCAACATAGCTACATTATTTTTAAACCACTTTGTCTTCTCTGTGCTTTAAACTGTAAAGTACTAAAAATTTTAAAGCATGTATTTCTATGGCCTAGAAGTTAAGATATATAGAAAGAAAAACAAAGATTCTTTAATGATCAGGGAAGGATTAAGTTTTCCCAAAATGTTCTGTGGAGAGTCATAATTTTACAAGAGGGTTGGGAAACCCATAATTTTGTAAGGCTCGATGGATACAGCATGACTCAGTTTCCCAATTAAAGAAGAAAGGTCTTATACAGAGGTACTGCTTCCTCTACTTACATCTCCAAGTCAAAGCAGGAGTAAAATGTCAAACTTCATACTTGTAATGTCTGCTCACTTCGTAAGTACCAGACAGTTCTAAACAGGAGAAAGAATACCCGTAGTAATATGCTATCCTACAGGCCATATTGCTACCAAGCACCATGAAACCAGCTATGCCTGTTTGTTCGCCATGATGGGGCTAGTAGACTGATGGCATTCCCTCATAAAGGGAGGGACTAGAGCAGATCACTGGGATCTCACCCAAACCTTCAGACAGTTCACAGCTATTTGTAAGTAATTCTGTCCATTTCTGACCTTACAGGTGCTCTCTAAGTACCAGTGCATACAGGCTGGTACAGCCTAACTAAGGAAGCCCCATCTAAGTAACCATGGAGAAAACATCATCTGTGCTGGGTAAAGACTTTGCAGTGCTCCTGCTGTCTGGTCACCCACAGGAATGTTAGCAACCTCTCACCTCTGCTCTGTAAGTAAGCAGTTCCCCAGGGTGAAAGTTCGTGTAATTGGACATTGGAGGATGAGAGTAGACATTATTCATGTGTTTCCCAGGAAGAATGTTTTCAGAACATCAGGTCACAGAGAAACTAACTGTTCTGTGTCATAGCAATTCCAGCCTTTGATCAGATATTTTTTCCCCTGTCTTTTGGAGACTGGGACAATGTTGTTGAAACCTACAACCATTTGCTAACGTGGTTACTGATCAGCCCTCTTCTAAGACAGTATGTATTTATCCTTAAAACATAATCCAGAAAATAAGCTAAGTGCCAATTAAAACACTTTCTTTTGACAGAATGGAAACACATCACAGAAGCCGTGGTTTTATAATCAGACAAGGGAAGGAAAAGCAATTTGGTTTTAGAACTACACCTTTTCCCCCCTTCTCTCTTAAAAGTATATAATTGCACTCTCTGAGTGAAAAGATTAGTTGCTTTCAACAGACTCTCGGGGAAAAAAAAAATCCTATTATTTCCTCTCTGCTAAAGAGTAATGTCTTCCATAATTACAGGAAAGCCATGTATTAAGTTGCCTGCTCAGGAAGTACCACCCTAATAGGATGCAAAGTTAATTCACTTTCCACATGTCAAGATGGGAGACAAGGAGCCCTCTTCCTCATGCACACTGTCATCTGTAAGTCTTCAGGCTGTAAATCCCTTAGTCAGAGGCACTAGAGGACAGCCTTGAAAATTCTCCTCAAGGCTCACTGTCAACTCAAGGCCCCTTCCAGCTAATACAGTCAGTTATTCAACCTGCAAGGAGTTAAAGGACTGAGGAAAGTGACTGCGGTATGTACAGCCTCTAACACAATACAAAACAATCCCACCGACTATTCTTTCTGAAGTCTTTTACTTGTACATGCATGTGTGCACTATGTGAATCCCAAGGATTAGGCATGGATCCCTGGAGTTGGCCACAAGGTCCCTTTACATCTTGAACCATCTCAATAACCTCTATTTCTAGAATGATAAAACTATCGAGTCTCACCTTTTACCAATCAATGTTCATACAAGGGAGGGCACCTTGTCCTACAAAAGTTTCTATTCTTATTTAAGTGTCTTTCAAGAGACATCACTCACATACAGACTGACTAAAACAAGTTGCTTTCTTTAGGCCCGATATGCTCTCCCATCAAAGATCTCTATGACCTCCTATCTGACTATATTATCGCTGAAGTTATCATGAATCTCAGAAGGGATATTTTGAGGAACATACTTCCGGGACTTCATTTTCCAGTAGTGCATCAGCATAGAGTAATTCTAAAATTACTGTGAATGACAAATGCCTCTCTTACTATAAATAGAATTCTTGATGAACTGGAATAGTCAGGCATGAATAAATAACATAGGAGTATACTATGTTTTGTTATATAAATGAAAGGTTGGATTTATTCTTTATTATCTGCAAAGTAAGTACCCTTCAAAGCTTTGACTTCAAATATCATTAGTACCTGAAGTATCATTTGACTATCAAGACCAAAAATCAAATTCCAGATGCATGACCCAAGTCTTCAGTTATTCTCACTGTTATTTTCAAAGAAAACTCCTGGCTTCCAGAAAATCACAGGGATGACTTGAAGGCAAAGAAAATAAAAGGGAGACGAGGCCATGAAAGAAGCCATACCTCTTGTCCTTGTCAGGGAAGTGAAGTGGTTTCTCTCCTGACAGAGTCAAAAGCACTCCTACATCATGTTAGGAAGGTAAGAGGGTCTGGGACAAAGGTGACAATATTTGCACATTAGCAAGGAACACAAATTCCAGAGCAATGTCACCTTTTATGGACCCTCCCTAGTCTTCACTCCCTCTGCCCAGTTCCTTACCCCCAGTGCAAAGAAAAAAGAGATCTTCATTTAACGTTGGTTACCTTCAAGCTTCCCAACTCAGACCTGCTCTGATTACCCTGCTTCACCTTGTGCCTTCATGGGCAGATGCCAAAGATCAAATGTGCTATCTGACCGTGTTATTTCTAAAATTATTTGTAGATTGTCCTCCCTACATCCTATGATCTAGAGTTCTTTTCCCCCATGCTTAACCCTTATGTCAAACAAACAAACAAACAACAAACACAAAAACCAGCAACCATGGGAAAACTAAGGGGCTAGAGAAATCTATGTAATTTACAATTGTAATTGTAATTAGCTAAATCCCTCATAGTGAGGAGATTCTCTGACAAACCACCTCATCTCTTGCAGCCCGTTTCCTTATCTCTAAAGTATACATGGTAGTTAACCACTGGGTAGGGTTACTGCAGGACCCTATGCCATATACTGATGGCTTAGAGCAAAGTTCCTGCAGACTTTGTAACTATTGATAAACGTTAGCAATCCTACTAACAAGTGAGTTTGCCGGTGCCTGGGGACATATTTGAGGACATCATGATACAGACCTTGCTGTGTCTTTCCTGGCACCCATCACTCTACGAGTCACTACACAGGAATGTCCTTCATCCCCTTTATGACACCAAACAGCCTATTGCATCCTCTTAGGGCTTTTCATCTTTACAAACCTGTGACTAAAAGTCGTCACACAAAATACACTTCTCAAGTTTTACACTAGTGACTTCCAACCCTGACTGCCCATGATCAAGCTGTAAACTTCTTACTGGAAAGATTCCATTAGCTCATGGACAGACGTTGGGGATTTGTGTTTAGTGCAGGGCATGATATGGTTGTGAAGATCGGTGATGTTTTTTGGAACCACTGTTTTCTGTGATCCAAGATCTACAAACTAGGAATTACCTGTTTCAGTGCCTGCTCTATCAACCACGACAAGTCCATTCTCTGTGCCTTTTAAGTAACAACCAATCTTATCCAACAGCAATCCAATAAGAAACACACACACACACACACACACACACACACACACACATACACACACACACACCACACACACACACACACACACACAGGGCACAGGTACCTACAAGCACTAAAGCAACGATGTGAGGACAAACTGTTCAGAAAGCCTTGTCTTTTCATCATCACTTCACCTCACATAAGGATTTCCATAGGCAGACAGACTTACTAAATGTAAAGTTCTGTATTTGCATTGTGGGTCACTGTGACATAATCATTTGCAAGCCAGAGGCCACGCCAGCAACAACAACCTCTTTCAAACAACTGCAAAGACCATGCTGAGTCTGAGGGCTGGAGAAACCAATGGTGGCACACAGGTGGGCTTTCTTCACTGCGACTTCCCTCCCCGTGATTCAGTTTGAATTTTACATGAGGGTCTACTAACACAGACCATCGTTTTTAGCACACAAGAACCCTGAGATGTATACCGGACAGGACCAATTATTCCAAGCTGGGAAGAAGCCAAACCATGTTTCCCAGATATCAGCAGCATTACCTGGAGCTCTGACACACAGAACCCCTAAAGAAAGGGTGCCACTGGTGGAGTATTAGTCAAATACTGACAACACACCTAGACTTTGAGAACATTATTTAGAACCAAGCATACAACTTTCCAAAGCAATTTCTGCATCATCATGTTAAGGAAACCGTCACCTAAGGAGAAGAACCACAGAGGCGAACGAGGCAAGAGAAGGACCTAGGAAAGGATGAACCAGGCTTGCTCACCTGTCTGAGTCCCTTCGGCATCTTCTTTCTCTTCCCAAGGTGCTGGCAGAGGTTGCGGTCATTTTCTCGATCCGAGCTGTAGTGGTGTGAATGGCTGAGCCGGCTCTTCTTTGAGTGAAAAGATAAGCCATTGGTGAGAGCTTCTCGTTTTTTCTTCGTCAGGGGAGTCTGTCGTTTCTCCACACGTTCCTGAGGCTTAACTGCTACATCTTTCTGCATAAGAGAAGAAAGGGAAGTGGTGGTTACATGGGTATCTGAGGCCACGGCCAAAGCACAGACGAAATAGGAATATCAGCAAGGGTGGAAATGGATACAGAAGTAGTCATCTGGTTTCCTGAATCCCTATGACACCACAAATATGCAGATTATATTCCTTTGTGTTTGTGTGTGTTCATGTTGGGTGGGGGAGTGGAGGAGGTTTGATGAACATCTACAAATGCACACATAGAAGCCGAAGCTAAGTCTCTGGTGTCTTCTGCAACTGTTCTCTGTTCTGAAACAAAGCCTGTCACTAGCCTAGGGTTTTCTCATTCAGCTAGGCTTAGGGATCCTCTGTTGGGATTAAGGCATGAGCACCACCACATCCAGCACACCTCCAGAAATCTGGACTGACTTCGAGAATAAAGGCAAGACAGCGGATGAGCACATGGGACACATAGACGGAGCTAGAGGCTGGGGTTCAGCAGACTGGGGTCTGGACCAGAGAAATTCCAGGGACCCAGAAGATCAGAGTTGCAGAGAAGCAGTGTTATTGCATGCAGCTGAACGAGGGGCTGGGGTTTTACATTCAGCTAAACCGGGAGACAGGGGAACACAGGTTTAGCTAGTCTCAGCACGAGCACTCTGTAGGAGAGAAGTCTACAGCAGGGAAACTATGGTGTAGATCTTCTGCACACTGTCAACACCTGTCCCCAGGTGCCAACACTTTGTCCCCCCAGAGAGCACTGCCATCCCTCTAAGCCTGAGGCGATGAGTTCTTTGACATGCATATACATCTCTAAACACTACAGATTCTCACAAGACCTCACTAGTTGAGGGCTTCCTATGCTCCCTACACAGTGACTTCCCAGAGGCAGTCCTTTGTCTCCAAACTGGTACATTAATTACTGCACATTTCCAAAATAAGCACTAAGTATGTGCTCAATTCGGGGGGGGGGGGGATCACACAATAGTAAAAACAGCTGAGCCTGGTGATTAGAGCCAGAAAGAAGACAACTGTTGGGGCTGAGGAAATAAAGCACTGCTCAGATGTGAGGCTGCAAAGCAAACATGAAGACCCAAGCTTGAGTTCAGATGACCCACTACTCACATAAATAGGAGAGGAGTGGAGCCCTGTCTATAACCCAAGTTCAGGAGCGTGAGAACTGGGGAATCTCCAGAGCTTGCTAGCTGGGCGTGCATAGGCATGCACACACAAACACTCTCAGGATTGCATGTCATTAAAACTGTTAATGCGTTATATATGTTACATCACAAGCCCCTGGAGTCCTTCATTTTTTTTCTGAAAAGTGAACAATAGCATCACCAGGTTGGGCAATTAATGAACTGAGATGGGGACCTGACATCTTTATGAATTGCAGGGCAGATTCTCAGAATAATGACATGCAGGTCATCTATACATTAGGGTTCCAGAGGAGGAAACTTAGTAAACCCTGTAACTCACTCCTCACGGAACAACCAATGACTTCCCTGAGGCACTCCAATGCACACTGTCTCCAAATTGGTACATTAATTACCCAGATGTCCAAAATGAGCACTAAGTATGTGCTAAATTCAAAGAAAAAAAAAACCGCACAGTAGCAAAGACAGCTGAGCGCAACATGTCACCGAACCTTAAAAAATGCTACACACAGTGAAAACTAACACAAAAATGACTTGTCACTCGGTTATTTATAAGTGGAGATGATACTACTCACAAAAGAGAAAAAAAAAGCTCCTTGATTGTATACCTTATACACACTCTTGCAGGCTCGTTTAAACATGATACACTTAAAAATAAAGGAAACTCCAGCCCTGCCCTGGAACTACAGCTGGGAGAAGGAGAGGCATTTTGTTAAGCAGTGTAGCCACTGGTAAATTGCTTATGTCCCTGTGGCAGATGCCAATCAAACTCAGCAGAACACAAAACAACAAGCAAACAAAACCTAGAGAGATGGCTTTGAACCTAAGTTTGCTCTACTGGAGGACCAGAGTTTGTATCCCCAAACCCACAAGGAGTGGCTCACAACTGCCACTCACAACTCTACCTCCAGGGAACACAATACACTCTTCTGGAGTCTACAGACATGTGAAGTCACAGGCAAGTACCCACACAGAGACATAACACACGTACATAACTGAAGGTAAACAAACCTTCAACAATAAAGACAGGAAAGGAGGAAGATCTAAAGGGTTCTACATCCTCCTCTACGGGAGGATGGAAGAATGGGACGTTGTCCCCCCGAGTGGATGGGGAAGGAATAAAAGTGACCAAAGTGTATTATATACACTCAGAAGAGGGCACAGAATTAAAAATATGAAAATGAATAAAGACAAAAAAATGAAGTTTTCTTATTTCTCCTATTCAAATATTTCTCTGATTCAAAATACCTCGCCTGCCTTTGTTACTCAATAATCTCAGGCACTGTTCTGTTTTACTGCTTCTTGACCCCCTGCAAATCCCCAGGCATCATGTGGAATACTGCTTACCATCACCCTCCTTAGGCCACACATGTTAGGTTGACATGGTGGGACAAGTGTTGGTCTGCACAGGTTGTCATCAAAGTTACATGAGCACTTTGGGGTAGTTTCAGGAGAACAGAGTTGCCATGAATAAAAGGGACGTAAGGGCTGTGTGAACCTCCCAACATGTGAAGACACAACAAGATGGAACAGTCTATGAGGAATTAAATTATACCAGACAATAAACCCATTGACTTTTGTTATTTTTTTCATCTTCTGGGAAACAATTATGAATACCTTTCTTCATTGCAAGCTATTACACTTATGACCATCTAGATCTATCCATCTGTCCCTGGGTCTTTGGCGAAAGAGTCTTGCTCATAAAGTCACTGTGTGTTGGACCTCTGACCTGAACTCTGACCCTTCTGCCTCTGCCAAGAGCTGGGTTACATTGCAGGCTATGTTTGAGCACCAGTTTGTGCTATTTTCTACATCAGGTTGAATGGGTTAAAATGGGCCTTCACTCTCCTCAGCCTTAGCACTGTCACAGAACTGGACTGCATAAGGCTGCGGATGCAAGGCACCTGTGTATGTCAGAGTCACCAATGAAGGTATGCTTCCTATTTTCATGAGTGTCAGGATTAAGGGGATACACACTCGTCAAGTAAAGGAGATGCATGCTAGCAAGCTTGAATTAAAGACTAAAAAGAAAAGATGCTAAACCTGGATCACATGTTTTAGACCAGGCTGGAGGGCTGGAGCTGACAGAGGGTTGCCCTATATATGACCTAGATCTGAATTAGAGAGCACAACTTGTTCCAGGACTTTAAGGAAGGTGTTACCATAATCCTTTGAAAGAGGAAACAGCACAAAACCAAACAGCTGGCTCCAGTACCCCAACACAACAGAATGGTCCAGGAACGTAGTCCATATCTGCTTTCTTCATACAAACCTCTAATTAGTTATAAGGCCCATACCCCTCTAGCAGGAGGCTCAGCTGCAGATGCACTCAGCTGGTAGAGCACTTGCCTGTCATGGGGAAGTGGGTTCCATTCTCAGTACTACAAAAAACTAAGAGCAACAGTGCATGTCTATATATCCTAGCAGCTGAAGGATGGAGGCAGGAGGGTCAGAAGTTCAAGGTCAGGCTCAGCTCTATAATGAGTGGTAACCAAGGATCCAAGAAATCCTATCTTAGATACACAAATAAGAATAAATTTGCCCCACACATTTAGTCTCTTCAGAAATCAGGCCTCCATTCATACTGAAGGTGCCTCTAGAAGTATACTAAAAATTATCTCCAATTCGTTACAAATGTGAATTAATATTCATGAGAGTATGTTACAATTTTTTTCCAAATCCATTTTATTTTCCTGTAACATATTAATCAAGGCATTCTCATTGCTGTGCAAAATAGCTACATGGAACAAACAGACCCCATGCCAGGACATCAGCTTGCCAGAAACCAGATAAAATCTTAGAAGCAGCAGTACAATCATCTTTATGCCAATTAAGACTGAGCTTCTTCACTCTGAGGGAGGAGGGAAAAGGAGGAAAGTCCTGTGTCTGCGTAGAGGCTTAAAAGGAAACTGACATCTTTTTAAAACGTTTTTCATAACATAAGAAGCTTCTGATTTCAGGAACTAGAGCTATGTTTCATATATAAATAGTTTATATAATATATAGACACATAAGGGGCTTCTTTCAGACAGTATAGATGTTACTCTATATTATATTGTGTAAGAGGCTTTTGCTTTCAGACACTAGGGATATGTTAGTGTATATAGTATAAGAGGCTTAGGCTTTCAGACACTGTGTGTGTGTTTTGTTGGTGTATATGGGTATGTGCTCTCTCTCTCTCTCTCTCTCTCTCTCTCTCTCTCTCTCACACACACACACACACACACACACACACACACACACACACACAAACCCATATAAAAAAGGAAGCCAAATCTAGGAACACAGGGAGATGGATCACTGGAGAAGAACAGTTTCTATCAATCATGAGGACCTGCATTAAAATCCACAGCGCCCATCTAGAAAACTGGGTTTGGGACCATACCGGCCTCTAAGTCCACTGCTTGTGAGTATGCTAGCTCCAAATATGGTGTGGGACCCTACCAACGAGGTGAAGACTGAAAGGGTAAATGTGACAGCAATTCTTGGTTGCCAGCATGACTACATGTGGAATTAACTAAAACGGCTGGGTACACCTGTGAGGGATTTTTCTTGGTTGATTCACTTGAAGTAGAGAGATCCTTTCTAAACCTGGCTCTTGATGTAGGACAATCCACCTTAAATATGGGCCACATCTTCTGGTGGTAGCCTATATAAAAACCATGGAACAAGGAAGCACCTGCTCCTTGCCTGCTTGCCCTCACTGACAAGTCCATTCCTTCCCTAGCATGAGAGCCCACTTCAGGGTTTCAACATATACTGCGGACCAGCTGAGACACCAAGCCTTGTGAACAGAACAGCTACTAGATTCTTAAACCTTCCCTTAGTAGACAGCCATAGTTGGACTAGCAGGACAACTGCCAGTAAGGTACCCGAAAAAGTCCCATAATACAAAGACAGACAAACGGATGGACAGATGGATAGATTCATTCTATGAGTTCTATTCTTCTCAAGAACAATGATTAATAAAATATGACAGCCGCCTAACATCCCCTCTGCTCATACCCAGAAAAAAGATGATGACAAACCACAGAAAGACTGGTTATAAACCAAAGATAAGATATAATATAAACCTATCAATATTCATAAAACTGCATGACTTCATGCATGTGTACGTCAACCCACCATCAAGGCATCTGTGGTCATTCAATTAAGAATTCTCTTAAACATGGTTACTCTGAACACTACTGCTACAAGAAAAGAAAACCATCTAGATTATAAAAGAACATCCTGGGATCAATGAGCAGCCATTTTCAAAGGCCTGCTAATTTGTTATTTGACTAGTCGAGCAATTGCAGAGAAAGACGGTCCATCAGAATAACCTGCAGTGCTTTATAAAACGACTACAGTTCTTGTTCTGCAAGGGAAGCATTTAGCACATGAATGAAAGGTGGCAGCACATGCCACTTGAAAACATGCCACTTGGCAGAAGGATTATTGTAAACTAAAGGTACTTGAAAATCAGCAGATTCAAGAGGGACACTCTGCCCTCACTTAGCCAATAGAAAAGAAATATCATCTCTACAGGCAGAGGGGGAAGGTAGGTATGCTTAGTGCAAGATGTGTATCTGGCGTGGGAGAGAGAAAATACAGAGATTGGGAGACACAGCTCAGAAAAATGTGTACAAATACGACCAGTGAAGTAAGTCTCGCCTTCTTTATTATCCCCAGGGATTGTGGGTGTTTCTCTAAAACTGCCATCCCTATGCAGCCGCTATGTAAGCATATGGGTCACATCACTTTTTAAGTACTGTTACCGTTGTTGTTTTGAGACTGTCCCAAGTATCCCAGGCTGAGTCACAGAGAATGGATGACCCTGACCCATATTCCCCTTCTTTTCCTTAAGTGCTGAGATTACAGTCAAGTACCCCATACTGGCTCCTCATTCAAGGGATTTTATTTTCCCCTGAGTTACTTCTGGTTATGTCACAAATACACACCATTCTCCTGTTAATCTGTTTTAGGACTATTTAATTCTCAGGCTCAGACTAAGACCCTAAAAGGCCAGAGATAAGTCTGCCCCACCTACCCAAACCCTGGAAGGCTGGAAGTGAGAAGTCTGATAAATCTGACACCCACACAGCAGCAGAAGCCAGCCTGTGAAGGGGAAAGATTTAGACACATCTGCTGGCAATAGAGGGTAAGCGCAAGCCATGCACAGAGAAACCAGCTCTGTGAATGTTTGAAATTATGTGATTTTCAGGTCACTGGAGATGGAGGGCAGGATGACAGGAGAACATCCCTTCAGAGGCTCAGACACTGATGAAGCAAAGCAATTTCCTTTTGTAGCAGCCCTCTCCAGAACAGGTGATCTTATTCGTGACTTCCCCTTCTCTCAAATTACAATCTTCTGCCCAAGGCTTACTGTGCTACTCCTGAATTTCAAAATGAGAAGGTTCAGTGTTGTGCAAACTCAGGGAGGCTAAAAGATTGCACATGAAACACAATGCAGGCTGAGGGGCCCCATTTGCTGATTACAGATGAAGTAGAGATGATGGGAAATAGGGGCACAATTTGCCTGCTTTGCTGAAAATGGGTTTTGGAAAAGAGGCTCTGTCTGGTGTTTCCAATCATATTAATCTGAGGACAGTCCATCATGGGTAGAAAGGCCGAGAGGTGTGCCTGTGTGTGTCACATGATCTACTCTGAGATATTTGATCTCAAGGACTGTTCTAGTTTTCCTTTCTGCTGCTGTAACCTATACTAAGACTGACAGAAACTTGGGGTGGGGGTGTTATTTGACTTACTCTTCCAGATTACAGTCTACCACTGAGGGAAGTCAAGGCAAGAACTCAAAGTAAGAACCACAGAAGAATGATGCTTGCTGGATAGATCACAGGGTCATGCTGAGCCAGTTTCAGTAAACAGCCTAGTAACACTGGGCTGGGACTTCCTACATCAATTAAGAGTCAAGACTGGTCACATTATGTATAGGGGGCAATCTGATCTAGAAAATTCCTTAATGAATGCTTCTTCTATCCGATGACCTTAGGTTGGGTTAAGGTGACAATCACAGCTAAGTAAAATTGGGAGAAATTAAGAGATGGCCTTCTAGTCATCAAATGACACGAATGTGTATCTTCCATTGTTTTACTCCAGTGGACCTTTGGTTGATTTACTACAAGGCATTGTGCTTGTTTTCTGAACAAGTTGGCTTTGGAAACTATTTATTCTAGAAAAGCCCCTCTGCAAATGAGCTGCAAAGGTCTAATGTGGTAAGAGGAAAAGTTTTTGTATTAAAGTTCAAGGCTTCCAAATTCTGTGTGATTGTTTTTGTATTAGTCTCCAATGTGGATTTTTAAAGGAATAAATTTGATGAACAGACTCTTGGAGCCCCCACTTTCCAGTGAATGGAGTATTGTAGAAAAAAATTCAATATCCAGGACATCACTTAAAAATTTATCTCAGCCAGATACAGTGGCACACACAGGTATGCTCAATACTTGAGACACAGAAGCATTAGGATGTCAGTGTCTACATAAGTTCCTTTGTATATATATGTTAGCTTTAAATATTAACAACTTTCAAACAAACCAAGGGTTCAAGGGAGGAGGCTGTGACTAAAACCCTGATGGGGCAAGCATGGGAGCTGGAGTTCAGAAGCGCCAAGCAGAAGATTCCAGGTGGCCTGTAACAGAAACACTGAGGTGACAGACATGGGATCTGTGGCTCTGAGGTGAGTAGCTAAACTAGATGAATCCACAGATCTGGATGCAAGTCAGAGAACCCTGCTTCACTGTGTAACACCTTCATGGAACCAAATAAGACACTAATGTCAATTTCTGACCTTTACATGAATACACATACATGTGCATGCATAGAGATGTACATTCATGTTCACATTCATCGGACAGACACACAGACATACATTTTCTTTACTCCTAATTCAGTATGTTTGATAGGTGCCATATACTCCGTCATCTGTTCAAAATATCAAACAGGATTCCCAATCTGTAGCTGCTCAATCACAGCAGGAGAGAAATCTATGAATATTTATTGAGGGTTACATGAGGACTAGGCAGGATGTTCCTTACTGGCACCTTTCACACTGAATAAAAAGTGAATTCCCTAGCTGGATATAAGGCTAAAAACGAGGCTCAATAGAGCAGAAAGAAAATCCAAAAGGACATGCACACCATGTACATTGGCAGCTCTGTAGAAAAGTCGTTGTTTTACTTTTCCTTTTTATTTATGTATAGATGTGTAAGTATGTGCTACATTTGTAAGTGCCTTGCAAGGCCAGAAGAGGACACTGGATCCCCTAGAACTAGCATGGCAAGCAGTTGTAAGCCATCCAACATGAATGTTCAAGCCAAACAGGTCCTGGTACTGCTAAGTCATCTTTGCAGCCTCAAATCACTTCTTTTGGTAAATGGTAATGGAATACATTAACAACATGCAATAATTTCAGTCCATAACTTGAGCTGACTGGAAAAAAAAATCCTCTAGATATATTATAAAACTCAAAATCAAAATTATCCTAGAGGTAAACAGAATATAAAAATTCATAGAACCTCAGGTTAGACAAAGATTTCTCTGGTCAGGTACCAAAATGAGCACCCATAAAAAGAAACATCGACAAGTCAAAAATTAAAGCTTCTGGTCTTCAAAGGGCATTGTGAAGGTTGAATTTTTTTGCTCAGTGGTTAAGGGTAAACACTGCTCTTCTGGGGGCTCAGCAGAACAACTAACTCCAGCATCCTTAGGAGAATAAAACCTACAACCACAATGAAACAGACATGCAATAGATTGCTGAAATGAGAAACAATAGAAAGACTGGCCATGGTAAGTCAGTAAGTCATAGGTTCAGGATGTGGTACCCGCACTGGGGGAGTCAAGGGAAAATGTGAGAGGCTCTGAAGAGGGAGTGAGGGAGGAAGAGAGAGAGGAAAAAAGGGAGAGAGAGGCATGGGGTGGGGGGGGGGACAGAAACAGAGACAGAAGAAAGAAAGAGAAGAGGAGAAAGAAGACACAAAAGCCCACACCAAGTAGCCCCGCTAAGCTTAGTTATAGGATGAGATCAACTACCGGCTTAAGTGAGATTTTTTTTTTTTTTTGCACTGTGAAATGAAAACACCAGCAGTCTCTCCTTCCTATAGATAATTGAGAGTTGGCTGCCTTTAGCCCTTAACACACTCGAAGTGGTTGAGTCCCTGGCAACCAGATGCTATTGCTTAAAACAGTTTAGGCTCTCAGCCCTGAAGGATTCCTAAAATTGGATTACAGTCCCTCCAGATAATCTGAGAAATACAGCATGACGAAAAGGAAACCTTAAAAAAAAAAAAAAAAAAAAAAAAGAACTCCTCTGTAACAAGCAGCACTCTGCAAACTGAGAACAGCATGACCAAGGGCAGAAAATCTCATCAGTGAGGGCTTAAGGGCAAGGATATATACAAAGGGCCAAAGGAGCCACACACAAAAGAGAGGAGAGCAATCCAGAGGAAAAAGGGGACACCATACAGTTCTCAAACACCGAAGAGGGCAAAGCCAGGCTTCCCATGTCAAGGGAGCAACAGTATCCTGAGATTCCCAGTGGGTTTTTGCACACTCCAAGCTAATCCAGTAAGGTGAAGAATAACTGAAGGTGTGTAACCTGAATGACAGTCTGCAATTTTCCTCTATTGTCTGATTCCAGGGTATTATTTTAGTTTAAAGACAGTCGGTCTGGTGTATTGCAGAACCAGCCTTAAACTCACAGCGTAGTTGAAGCTGATTTTAAACTAATCCTCCTGCCTCAAAGTGATCCTTCTACCTCCACCTTCCAAAGGCTAAAACAGTGGGCATGTGGCTCCACACCTGGTTTGTGAGGTCCTGGAAATGTAACTTAGGGTTCTGTGCTTGCTGGGCAAGTACTTCAAAATAATCTATAACCCTAGCACATGAGATCTGTTATAAAGAACCTGCAAAGATGTGTTTGCTTTTAAAGAAATGTGGATGCCAGCCAGGTATGTGAGAAGGTACTAGGTAACACTAGCCATCAGGGATATGCAAATTACACTAAGATTTCATCCTCCACCTGCTAGGATGGGTATTTATTAAGAAGACAAAAATCTGGGTATGAGAATGGGAATATAAATCAAGTTTTCAATAGTGACCCCCGAACTGTCTAGACACAGCAAAGTGCTCTTGTGACTGAGATATTGCAAGTGACTCTGTAAGATTTATATAGAATGATTCTTGGTGCTGTCACCAATAACAACAAAAACAACAACAAAACCAGTATAGGAAGAAATGGTTCACTTTGATCCACAGCTTGACGGCACAATGCATTATGGTAGCAGGAGTGGGAAGCAGTGTGTCCCACCGCATCCACAGAAAACCAAGGGTGAACACTGTTGCGTAGCCTCCTTTGATACACAATAGGACTCTGGCCATGCCACAGTGTCACTCACATTAAGGCTGGGACTTCCTGTCTCAATTAACCCAATCTAGTAACCCTCTCACAGACATACTTAGTAGTTTCTCCTGGTGTCCAAATCCAGTCAAGTGACAATAAGTACTAACTGCCACATTTGTCAGGCGATCATTAATTCATTTCTGTAATGTCCAACATCCCAGGTCTAAAGCCACTAGAGATGCACAGGTGGAGGGTTCGGAGGAGAACAAATGTGCAGATGACTCCTACTCCTGTGAACCAATACTGTGTCATTTCTCAAATACATTTTAATTGGCTTCTCAAGAGAGAGAGAGAAAGAGCAATGTATTTCATATCTATAAATCAGGGGTCCTTAATCAGAAGATCTCTTATGCTATTAAAATTCCCAAATGTTATTACCTTGAAAAACTACCACACAGAAAATGCTCAACAAACACAGCCTGCAGGCCATGAATTCAGAATTTCTTCCACATAGTGTTTCCCGCCCACTTCAGCAACTGAAAGTCCTCTTTTCTAGGTGCACACTTTACTTGTCTTTATCTTAATTGTGCTGTAACTTGAGTTATAGGTAAGAATTTACTGAGTCAAGCCATCTCTAAATATAAAGCAAAGACTAGTAAAATGATTTTTTTCATAACCAGTTATGTTTTATGTCTCTCAATGAATGGCCTAGTAACTTTATACAGCAGACAATACCATCATCATTTTATGATGGAAGGAGCTGAAGCCTGGAGATCAAATGACTACTCAGAGAAAGAGCATCAGTGATGGGCAGTGCAGTCAGAAGTTCCCATGGTTTGCATCCTGACCAAAAGTGACTAAAAACACATTTAGAAGCAATCATGGTTTCTATCCTATGTTCATTCTCAAATTCTGGATTATTATGAAACTTACTTGTGCATTTTGAATTATGGAGTTTTGCTTGCAGAAAATTTTGTATCTAGATTAGGATTACGGCACTGTAAAAACATTCTGTGCATGTCTATGCAATTTCAGATTTCCTCCCCATATGAAATTACAGAAAGCCTATGCCTCTTATGCCAAGCACCTGAACTCTTTCAAACTCTAGTGAGCAATTTAAAAAATCTACAAGAAAGTAAAGACTTTAGATTTTCTCTAAAACTGACATTTTATTCCAGAGGTGAAATCTACCAGAGAATTAAGCACTTCTGGTTTTAAAAATAAGCAGCTATACAAACTTGACACTCATTGCCAAACATTGTCATGATGTGACTTGGAAAATATTTTTGGAGACTGTAGCTCTATGAATGCACATAGGTACAAATGTAGATCCCCCACCCAATTAGCACACATTGCTAATGCTCCACCACTCAATAGGATATACAGAGAAGCTCCATACACAGTTCTCCAACTCCTGAAGCTTGTTTGCACAGTTCCAACCTGTGACTTGTTTTCTAGCCACCTCAGGTCTTCTATTTCAGGGCATATCCAGACAGTATTTTCTTCATTTAACACTCCAGGGGTAAAAATAAAACTGGATTACAGGTTTGCATCACTGAAGATGCCCCCCTGTGACCAAAAACAACCCCACAACTTATCAACTCCTTGAGGGAATCTCTGCAATGAAAAGCAAGCAGGCTCGGCAATTATGGTAGATGGATTAACCTTCCAGCTTATACTAAATGGCTTGGCAGAGAAACTGCAGGGCCAGCCTGCCTGAGACTATCAGGTGCTAACTCTGAAGCTTTTAGTTCACATACAGAGGACCAGTTTGCCTCCCTGTTTCGTGACATAAGCTGAAGGTTTGTGTCTCTACTAAGGCTTCCTACAGATAAAGTTTGTGATATTTAGATACCTATTGATTCTATCAGATTTGATCACGGAATCAATCTCTCCCTTCAGAGGCTGTGGGTTAATGGCAAAGTTTATTAAACCGCAGGCACTCGTTCAGAAGAGATCAATATAGACATGATTACCTGGGTAACCAGAGGATTAAACTCCAGATTTATCACAAAATTAAGCTGAATTAAATGTTCTCTGATAGCACTTGAAATGCTGTCAATACTTTTAACTCATAATCTATGCTCTTTCTGTGTTTACCTAACAGGGAACAGGGATTTCTGGTCCAAAGGAATGGCTGCTACACAAAACATAAGCCACCAAGAATTGATAAAAGAATGGAGATTAATTTTTGAAAAACTCATCGGTAAAATCTGACCACTGAGAACCTCTCAGAATTTGGAGTTGTCATGCACAGACACCATTCCCCATCCCTGAACTCTACCAATACATCCTCAAAGGGCTACATACATATTCAATAGTGTGCTCATAGATTATATGGAATTTCAGCCTACTTTCCCAAGGAAGCCTGTGCCATTAAACCAGTCCTTAGACTCAGGAAGGGAGAGGGGTGAAAGATGTCATCAGGATGCTGGTAAATCAACCTGTCTCCACCCCTCCAGAGGATGCATCAATGCCCTTGAAAACTCAGCCAACTACATTAATAAAGGTGAAATCCCAATCTCCCATTGGGAAAGGCAAGCACTCACTGAATGAACTGTAGCTTCACATACATGCGTAATTGGGAGGGAAGTCAATACACATGACAGCTGTTAAAGTTGACATCCATACCACTATGAGGAAGAGAGAACAGCTCTGCAGGACCTGTGATGATAAAGGCTGGACCCGCTGCAGGAGCCTGGGTGGGTATGCACTTGAGCATATATGCAAAGGTTGCTCAGAAGGCCGGTCTGGGTTTCCTGAGCCTGTGAATTAAGCTGCACTTTAGACAGGAGCTTTCTATTTTCATGTTCGGTTTCCACTTTGTAGCTAGGACATTTCATCCTACAGATGACATAAGCCCAGCCATATCCCAACCCTGATGGCCAACAGGCTCTGTTGGCTTCTAATCCAAAATGACAGTTGTGTTGTCCCTCATGGGGAAAGCTAGCCTGGAATCAAGAAGCTGAGCTGACAGCACACTGAATTAGTAGTCTCTTATCCCCTCCCCACCCTACTGCTGACTGAGTAATCACTTCCTTTCCCAGCATCATCAAACCTTGAGTATGCTAAGAGATGGCCACAGATATGTTTCCTTTCCTCAAAGACAGTGTTACCCAGCCTGAAGGAAAGCACTTGGTATCCACCCCCAAGCTAGAAGCTGCTTGATAAACACAGACCCATAACTTCTAACTGACACAGAGATTCTAAGTCTCCAAGAACGTCCCACATCAACAAGTCATCAGGACATACTCCCCGCTGGGCCCCTGTTTCCCATGCCTTCCTTCTGTGTCTGTACTCAATCTAGCACTGCAGCAAGCTGGTCCTCTTGTGTAATTCATCCAGGTATGTGGGCTATCTTTGCCACTTGTAGCTTGGTGGCCTTGAGGTCCCCTATTCACTTAGTAGATGATATAAATATAAATTGACACAATGTCTGCCAAAATCAAAGTTACATTACTTAAAAAAAAAAAAAAAAACAACAACAACAACTAAGGTGTGTGGTGGGCAGCAGGGTCTTGTTTAGTCCATCCTATTTTGGAACACTCACTATAGCCAATGAACTTGAACTTCTGATCCTCCTGCCAGGACCTCCCTGATGGCACAGAGAATCCTGCCTGGCTTGCTGCGTTTGCTTTATAGGGTGCTGAAAATGGAATCCAGGCCTTTATTTCAAGTCAGGAAAACACCCTATTCAGGGAGCCACATTCCCTCCCTGAAGACATTGCAACTAATTAATTTTCCCGAGGCCATGTGGGCAGGCGGAGGACCACACTCCGACAAAGGTGAGGGGATCAGAAGCCTGTCTAAACCCCTGGGTTTATAGCTCATTATTTTCACTGTTTGTCTGCTTGTTTGCTTTTAAAGATAAGCAAATCATCTGGCTTATTTAACTTGAAATAATGCAAACATAATACCTTTTAAAATCCCTTCCTAATACCTAGACCATATAAATTTCCAGTGTGTCTTCATGTCTCCTTAAATCTTCTGTGATTTATGGGACACTCAAACAAGAAAAAAAAAAATCATGAGAAAAATAAGAAGGTGGGTGGGTAGTAGATATGGCACAGAAGCAAAAGGCATTATCCCATAAAATGGGAGGATGGAAAACTTCTGGGAAATTTGGAATAGAGGAGATTAACAGTTTATGTTCTTCATAGAACAAAAATTTAAAAGGCCACCCTGTGAAGTATCTCCAAGAGAAGCAAAAGGAGGACCTGAGGGAGCTATGGCTGCTGATTCCATCGTTAATCTCCTCTGAACAGGTTTATCCCTGCTGGCTTTTCCACTGAGACATCTGTACATTCCCAAGAAGAAGAGAGATGCATGTATGATAGTCACAATTTAACATGAAAATAAAAAAATTAAAATAAAAACAGAATAACAACAAAAAAAAAAAAAACCATGCATGGTAGGTAGCCTCTTAGAGCCTGAAAGCAACACCCATACCCACAAGCACACACATATACACACCACAGAGGGGCTGTGAAGCTCCACCAGGGAATCCCACAACCCTGCACCTGGTTTAATGGAGCAGGGGAATATGGGAAAAACGGGGGAGGGGTGCCCCCTTCCAGCTGAACACTGACACATACAGTACGGTTTGGGAGGCAACTTTATGTGCGCTTAGTAGTAGATTAATGAATGTAATTACCTAGCATTGTGGCTGTGAATGCTGCAAAAACTATAATTTATAGAGTGCCGTAAAGTTCTAATGTGTTTTTATGTCCATAAGCTGCTTAGCCATAATCTAATGCATTTGTACAAGAACAGCCTTAAGTGGCTCTCCGTTGAACAGTGAACACAAGTGTCTGAACCTTGGCGATTCCACTCGTACGTCTTTATAACCCAACCCCGTGTGGTAAGCATCTGAGGGAAACAGCTGCTGCATTATACAAATAATTCCAGAGACAGTGACAAGGCTCTCTGCCTCTCTCACCAGGAGGAGTGTTTCTGGCTGAAAGAGGGCTGCAGGCTTTAATTAAATGCTGCAGTGGGTTCCCAACACACATTTGGTGGCTATGTTTCCTTTCTCCACCATTCTTTCCTCCTCCTCCTCTAGCCCACAGCCTTCACTCCTCTTCAGAGGGAGTGGGGATGAATGGAGATTTGAAGAACTTAACCTTTTAGCAATTAAAACAACAAGGCCTTTTAGTAATTAAAATGTGTCTGCTACCTTGGACACAGGCCTACCTTTCCTGATTGTTCTCTGATTCTGTCCCACTGTGGTAAACAAAGGCAAAGACACCTTAACAAATCTGACACCTTCAGCCAACCACCCATTAAAGCTGTGAAGAGGCTAAAACGACTTAGTGACTGGAAAAAATACAATGAAGTTAGTAAGGGTAGAGGCCCTGCTGACAGTTAACAGTTACAGAGGCTCACTACCTGCTAAAACCACATGCCCAGCATAACCATCGGAGGATGAACCGCTATTTCACTTTTTGATATTTTTATTGATTATCTGGGAATTTCACATCACGCATCCTGATCATACTCACTTCCTAATCCTCCCATCCTTTTGCCCCCACTCCCCAAAGAAAGAAGAAGAAGAAAAAAAACCCAACAATTCCAGTTTATGTGGCCTATACCCGCACTGAGTCCTCCCAGTAGCCTCTTAAAGAAAACTGAGTCCTTCTTCACCCCAAGCCCAGCCAAAGGCCATCAGATGGGGAGAGCTACACAGTTTCCATTCATCACTGTTACTTCGGGGGATGAGAGAGCATGGAAGCTGCTGGAAAAGGAGCTTCCTTGCCCTTTACAGCCAACAGGAACACCACTCATGGATTTCCACATGGTTTCTGGTAACAGCACAGGCCATGGGCACTCACACAGTCCCTGGTGGCAGTACAAGCCATGGGTATCAACACAGTCCTCTGCCACAGCACAGGCCCCCAAACTTTACAAAGGGCCACACTTTACATTGGTACTTTAAAAAGGCATAAAGTTCTTTTCATTGGTACTTTAAAACTGTAATTTTGCTACTGTTAGGAGTCATAATGTAAATATCTGTTTTTCTGACAGTCTTAGGCAACTCCCATGAAAGGGGTCGTGATCCACACCAGATGAAAACAGCTGCTGTCAGGGTCTAATGCCTCAGTTCACATAAAAGTACTTAAGAGTCGGGCCATGCAGCATATTCAGAGCTTATTGCTGGTCATTATGATCGGCACTCTATGAACCAAGGGGAAAGGGTATGCAGCCAGGCAGAGGAAAACTCGGAAACCTGCCTACATTTTTTTCTGGACGTACCCATTCAAGAGTTGTACATGTCTATAATGGGAAGAGCAGAGACCGATATGAAGACAACGGTGCTGAACAACTGAGAAGGCAGGTGCACGGGAGACCGCACCTCCATACTCATACTGAGCGAGCGTCGTATATACCCTTAGTACCCCTAACTCAGCAGGTGTCAAGAGCAGCGTGGGGCACAGTGATGGGAATGCCCACTGCCTGCCTCCTTCTTTTCTGAGTCGACATGATACTCTGCTAACGAGTAAATATTCTGATCGAGTAAAAAAGCAACTGGAAGTAAAACAGAAGATTAATATCCAGCTCCTTCTGTATGCCTGTGTGTCCCTATGCATTAGTAGGTATATGATTATGTGAATACATGTAGAGGCCATCAGACATTTTTAATCCTGTTTTTCCAAGCACCCTCAGCCATCTTTTGACACAGGGTCTCTCACTGGCCTGCAGCTTGTCGATAGGTTTGATGAGTAAATAGGGAACTGCAATGACTGTCTGTCTCCACCTACCAACAACACTGGAATTACAGTCACTCATCCCCACACTCAGCTTTTGTAACTAGTGCTGTGGGGATCACACTCTTTCTACACTCCCCACCCCCAGTTAGAAATATTCTACGAGGTGCTGGAGAAATTAGTATAGAGACACAGTGATACAGTGGCTATACAGGGATAAAACACTAGCTCAAAGACACACACACACACACACACACACACACACACACACACAGGGTAAATTAACATGAAGGCTAATACACAACTGATATTCTATTCAGTTAAAAGGGGTGCTGCTCCCCTACATTCATGAGCAATATGATCTGGACTCAATTGAACGTTGTAAGCTGTCTGACGGAAGGAAATCTACCTCTCATAAAGCACTGCATTCGATTCCGTACCTCAGGCCAGAGAGACCTCCAAAAGCCCATTCAAGATGTAGAACTTTCTGGAGCAGCTACACTCCCAACTTCCTTACTGAAGTGCCAGTTTAAAAGTAGGTATTGTCTTCTTCCTCAAAGATTGGCTTTGACCCTAAACCTGAACACTTATTATTTTTAGGATATAAACTGAAACAATCCTCTCTCGAACAACACGGTTGTTGTTATACGGAAGCTGGCTATTGGTTTGTGGGCAACTGTCCACTGGCATCTGCCCACTTTCTGCTTCTCATCCTAAGTACCATTCAGTAGCCTCTTCATCTGCTGCAATCTTGACAAGAAAGTCCCCGGCCACATGGGAAAGTTCCTGGTATAGATTAGGTCCTTAGTCTATGAGCCACACCCTCCTTTAGGGCTTCCTCAACTGAGAGCCACTGTGGGAAGAGAATTGTAGATCCTCTCCTCACTGGTTCTCCTGGATCGTACCCCCATCTTCTTTCTCAACAAGCCATGCTTGCCAATCACCACCAACAATCACACATCCATCTTGCTGTTCCCTGTGAGATACTCCGGGAGCCATATTGCTTAAAGCTAAGTGTAGCAGCTCGGTTTTCCCACCGGCCATGCCGTCACTCCGCATTGTCTCTCACACATAACCCTTGTCTATCTGTATGTCCAGGGATGGAGCTCTCCTCTCCAAGCACATGGCGTTCTCCATGTACACAAGTATCTAGAAGATGGTCCACTAAGAGTTATGACCACTGACCACAAAAGAAAACTGTGTTTAAATATGTTCTCAATCTCATTCTTCAATGATTTCTAACTATGTATATGTTTTATGACCTATTAGTACAGTGGAATAAATGTAAAATTATTATGAATAAAAATGCACAAAATAGGGGTTGTCTGGCCTAAATTACCCTGCTTCGAGGAGGACACTATCAAAAAAGTGAGATAAAGGGCAAATAAAAAGACACAATGGTTAGGGCATGCCACATCGGATGATATTGTGAGTATGGTCCCCAAGAGCCATACTGTGGAAGAAGCACAGCAAGAAAATGAACATGGTACTATGCACTTACATGCACACACAAACATGAAATCCAAAAAATAAAATGTAAAGAGAGACTGAGGTGAATTCTGGTTTGAACTGCAGAGAGAAGCAAGAACCACGGCAAATAAAACCTTTCTCCAAACTGCAACACTCAATGCTTTTAGCACCCAAAAGGTTAGTCACTAATTGATTTAGTCATATGCAAAATACCTATTATAAATCATAGTCAATAGCCTCAGGAGACGGAAAAGAGTGCACTGTGAGGCAGGAGAGAGTGTTCTGTGGGGTAAGAGAGGATACTTTGTGAGATGAGAAAATGGTGCTCTATGACATAGTAGAGGTATACTCTATGGGGTAGACAGAAGGTTCTTTTGGTAAAAAATGGTACTCTGTGGGGTGCAGAAGCGTGCCCTGTGAAGTGGAAGACAGTGCTCCGTGAGGTAGAAGAGGGTACTCTTAGGTAAACTGGGGTACTCTGTGAGGCAAAGGAGGGTACTATGTGAGGTGGAGAGGAAGCTCTCTGAAGTGAGAGAGCATGTTCTGTAAGAGAGACTGCTCTGTGACAGATTCACTCTGTGAGGAGAAGGTGCTCTGTGGGATCAGAGAGGGCATCCCTGAGGTGACAGAGGGTGTTCCATGAGGCTGACAAGGTGCTCTGTGAGAGGGAGGATGTGCTCTGTCGGAAGGAGAGGCGGCTCTCTGAAGAGCACTGGGAACTGAAAAGAGGATGCTCTAAAGTCATACAGTGTGAGAGTGAGAAGGTGCTCAGAGAAAGAGTTTTATCACCATGTGAGAGGGAGAAAGGAGGGTGCCCTGGAAAGCAGGAGAGGGTGCTCCATAGAGAGGTAACGGGTACTCCATGAGAACAAATTATAAGGCATTCTATGAAACAAATTCTAATATTTCGCAAGTAAATCAATCACTGATTTGTAGGAATAAGCCGCATATAGATGCAGTGTCGGAGATCATCCTTCTGTAGTGACAAACGAAGACTTCAGAGGAACACTGGAGTTCCTCACAAGTTCCAAGCTACTGTGGGGCAAGCACCAAACACAACAGGAATTAAACAATTGACCCGTAGATTCCCCTCAAAGATAACTTAGGAATTGGCTTATCTGAATGGAATTCTTTACTGAACCAAAAAGGAAAAAAAAGGAGCAAGATGTGATACTACTTGCAAACTACCACATACATTTCTCTGAAAAGTGAAGGAATTCACCTTCATCCCATCACTGCCACCTGTAGTCCAGACAGATCTGTGTGACTTGCTGTTTAACTAATAAACACAAAGATGCAGCAGTCCCATGGTTGAAAATGACTAAAAAAGGAAACCAACCCTTTAAATGTCTTCCTTAGAGCTTTATCCCATTTCAGATCAGTTGAATAGCTCGTGGATTACCATCACTGCTACTCCTGGGGCACTAACTATCAAGGAGACAGTTGTCTTACACCTGGTTGACACCAAATCAACCACGGTGCCATGTCTACGACATTGATATCTTTTATATAAATGCTCATAAAAATCCAGTATCTGGGCTATTAGGTGTTTCTGACAGCTTTCACTAATCAATTAAATTCTTTAAAAAAATTAAAAAGAAGTGTGTGCACACATGCACGTGTCTGTGGACACTGAAAGAGAGCAGCATCAGATCCCCCGGAGCAAGTTCTAGGCAATGTTGGGCCTCCAGATGTGGGTGAAGAAAATGAGCTTCCATTCTCGTGGTATTGCTAAGTACTCTTAACCACCAAGGCAGCTCACCAAACCCTTGAGTTCTTTAAAAAAAAATCTGCAACAAGAAATCTTTTGTCAATGAATATGAATGGCCAGCTGTGGATGTTCATGAGTGTACTCTGAGATTTGACTGTGGAGGTATTAAAAACAATCCCAGAGTTTCTCCCACCTGGTTCTGCAGTTAGACTGACTGAGAAGATGCATGCCAACTGTAAACTCCACAAGAGACCCATTTCCAGAGCCCTGGGGTCCAGACATCAGAACTGCTGATGGAGAATAATGCAATTCTGTGAGGCTAAAGTTGGCTGCAAGCTCTGTGCTTCCAAAATTGATGCTAAAATAAGTCAATGGTCTCCAGCCACAGACACTATACATCTACACAAACACCGCAGGCCATCTATCAGTTTATTTGTGTCACAAGAGGCCCTATGAGCCCTTTCATCCTGTAATCTCTACATGACAAATGGGACAAGGACAGGCCTTATTACAAGCAATCTGTTTAGTCCTCTGGGTCTTGTGTTACTAAACGTGATGAGGAACAGTACACTCAATGCTGACACTAATAGTAAAGACATCAGGACAAAAAAACCTTAGCATTTAATTTGCAGACTATTTGTGGAGGATTGAGATATTATTGTTTTGAACCACAAACAAGAAAAAAAAAAGATTGGACTGATTATCTTATCAGTTTTCCTCAAAAGAGTGCCAAATTACTACCGCAAAGACAGAAATTAATTTATTACATGAAGTAGATATCTTAAGCTATGTGTTAAAACCCTCCATCAGATAAAGATGCTTTCCACTAAGTCGAATTCCTTATGTTACACACCTGGGACTCTGTAGTAGGACAGAACTTTTTCCTGCAAGTTGTTCTCTTATGTCTCACTATAAATAGAGCAAAAAGCTCAGCTAGAAAGGTGAGGTGAGAAAAAGAAATAAATATGTGACGACATGGGAGAGTTTACCAAAAAAGAATATAAGTAAATAACTAAATAAAATTCTGAGCATCCCAGGATAGTCCACCAGGACGTGGTATGACTGAGCCAAAAACAGTCATCATATGGCTTTTTTTTTTTTCTTTTCTCTTCTTCTTTTTTTTTAACGACTTTATTTTACAAAACAAAGATAAATGTACAGACTTTAAACATTTTTTGCTTAAAATTATACTTTTTTGTCAGTACTGTTTTTTCAGACATTAAAATAATTTTTACATAAAACCATGTGAATATATTTTTTTTAGTCAGTACTTGATTTTTTTCAAGGGCTTGACAGTATGCATTGAAAACCTAATAGTTACAATAAGCGTAAAGTACATGCAAAACAAAACGCAACATGGAAATAGTCAAAGTCTTCTTGTTTGTAAATATATGTATATTTTTTTTGTTTTCTTTATTTCTTGGACTTCATACAGTCTGTGAGTTGTTTCTGGGGGAGTGCAAGCCTCTGGGGTTAGCATCCCACTATCAGTGACTGCATATTATGTCTGTTCTTTTGTGACTGGGTTATCTCACTCAGGATGATATTCTCTAGATGCAGCCATTTTCTTAAGAATTTGGTTAAGTCATTGTTTCTGGTGGCTGAGTAGTATTCCATTGTATATATGTACCACAATTTTTGTATCCATTCATCTTCTGAAGGACATCTGGGTTCCTTCCAGCTTCTGGCTATTATAAATAGAGCCGCTATGAACATTGTGGTGCATATATCTTTGTTGTGTATTAAAGTGTCCCTGGGGTATATGCCCAGAAGTGGAATAGCTGGGTCTTCAGGTAGTACTATATCCAATTTTCTGAGGTATCGCCAGACAGATTTCCAGAGTGGTTGTATTAGCTTGCAACCCCACCAACAGTGGAGAAGTGTTCCTCTTTCTCCGCAGCCTCGCCAGCATCTGCTGTCATCTGAGTTTTGGATCTTGGCCAATCTGACTGGTGTGAGGTGGAATCTCAGGGTTGTTTTGATTTGCATTTCCCTGATGGCTAAGGATGTCGAGCACTTCCTCAGATGTTTCTCAGCCATTCAGTGTTCCTCAACTGAAAACGTTTTGTTTAGCTCTGTACCCCATTTTTTAATAGGGTTATTTGATTCTCTGGTGTCTAGCTTTTTGAGTTCCTTGTACACCTTGGATATTAGGCCTCTATCTGATGTGGTGTTGGTAAAGATCTTTTTCCATTCTGTTGGTTGCCGTTTTGTTTTCTTGACCATGTCTTTAGTCTTACAGAAACTTTGCAATCTCATTAAGTCCCATTTGTTAATCTTTGACCTTAGAGCTTGAGCCATTGGTGTTTTGTTCAGGAAATTTTCTCCTGTACCTATGTGTTCTAAGGTTTTCCCTACTTTCTCATCTAATAGTTTCAGTGTATCTGGTTTAATGTGGAGATCTTTGATCCACTTACACTTGAGCTTTGTACAAGGAGATAAGAACGGGTCTATTTTCATTCTTTTGCATGCTGAGTGCCAGTTGGACCAGCACCATTTGTTGAATAGGCTGTCCTTTTTCCATTGAATGTTTACTGCTCCTTTGTCAAAAATCAGGTGACCATATACATGAGGGCTCATTTCTGGATCTTCTATTCTATTCCATTGATCCACATGCCTATTTCTGTACCAGTACCATGCAGTTTTCAGCACAATTGCCTTGTAATATAGCTTGAGGTCAGGGATAGTGATTCCCGCAGATGTTTTTTTGTTGTTGAGGATAGATTTCGCTATTCTAGGTCTTTTGTTATTCCATATGAAATTGCACATTGATCTTTCCAATTCCATGAAGAACTGGGTTGGAATTTTGATGGGGATTGCATTGAATCTGTAGATTGCTTTTGGTAGGATGGCCATTTTTAAGATGTTGATTTTTCCAATCCATGAGCATGGGAGATCTTTCCATTTTCTGAGATCCTCCTCAATTTCTTTCTTTAGAGGTTTGAAGTTCTTGTCATACAGGTCCTTCACTTGCTTAGTTAGAGTCACACCAAGGTATTTCATAGTTTTTGTAACGATTGTGAAGGGTACGTTTTCCCTAATTTCTTTCTCCACATGTTTGTCCTTTGAGTACAGGAAGGCTACTGATTTGTTTGAGTTAATTTTGTATCCAGCCACTTTCCTGAACTTGTTTATCAGCTGTAGGAGTTCTCTGGTGGAATTTTTGGGGTCACTCAAGTACACTATCATGTCATCGGCAAAGAGTGATATTTTTATCTCTTCCTTTCCGATTTGTATCCCCTTGATCTCCTTTTGCTGTCTAATTGCTCCAGCCAGGACTTCCAGTACTATGTTGAATAGGTAGGGGGAGAGTGGGCAGCCTTGTCGAGTCCCTGATTTTAGTGGGATTGCTTCAAGTTTCTCGCCATTAAGTTTGATGTTGGCTGTTGGTTTGCTGTATATTGCTTTTATTATGTTTAAGTATGGGCCTTGGATTCCTGTTCTTTCCAGGACTTTTAACATGAAGGGGTGTTGGATTTTGTCGAATGCTTTCTCAGCATCTAGTGAGATCATATGGCTTTTAAAAAAAGCATGTGAAGTGGAACAGTGGCCAGCCTAGGTCTCCATAGCAAACAAATGCCTGGCCTAAGGCTAATGCATACCAACTCCCCCATCTTCCTCTTCCTGCTTTGGGCTACCTCTTCACAGTCTCTGAAACATTCTCCTATGAACATCTGTTTTCACAACAGCCTACCACCTCTACCTCTGATCCTGCAGTAGCTGCAGGACTGCTGATGTTCCATGTCACTCTACTGCTATAAAACTTCAGTAGCTATCCACTGACCGGTGTCACTGTCTTTGACCTGGATCCCCAAGACCTTCCACAACTGCAGCCCCGCTGGCACCCCTAACCTCACTATTTCTTATCCTAACTCCTACACCCACTTCCCACTACATATCTGAAATCTATACATAACAAGCAACTACTCCTCCAGGTTCATAAGTCCTGTGTTTCAAAGTCTCTGAGAAACAACAACCTCCTCTGCCGGTAAAAACTCCCTCCACACAACTCTCTCCAACTTAGCTATCCTCTACACGGCGTTAAGATCCCCTCCATCTATTAACAAAACACTTGCTCCTTTGTATTACACTTCCCAAGTACTTGCCCTTCCAATCCTGCCTGCCAAGGTCTGGGCCTTGCTTGTTATCACACCCACACATCTGACAGATCTCACTTGCAGAACATCATGTACCTGGATAAAACCGACATCCTCCTAAAGTGTAATCACTTTATGAGACAACCTTGGTACACGAAGAGGTCACCTCAGTCACACTCTGAGGTCACTCTGGAAAGTGAGGAGATATGCCTGATATTCTAATGACCTACCACTAAATCCTGCTTCACCGACAAAACCGGCACCGGCTAAATTCTGAAGGGCAGCTTCCATTCTCAAGAAGGAATCAGCGAGAGTGGACAGCAGCTGTGGTCTTAGGCTCAATTGTCAACTTGACACAGCGTTTAAGTGACCTGGGTAAAAGTCTCCAGAAAGGACTGTCTAGATTAGGGTAGCCTGCAGGCATGCCCAGAAAGGATTTTTCTTAATTGTAATAAATGAGAAAGAAAAAGCTACATTGATGGTGACCTGGTGCTATATAGGTTGGACCCTAAATAAACAGAAGATTAGATAGATAGATAGATAGATAGATAGATAGATAGATAGATAGATAGATAGATAGATAGATAGATAGATAGATAGATAGATAAGAAAGGAACAAACTACCTCATTCCCTTCTCTCTGCTCCTGATTATGGATATACCCAGATGCTTCTTAACTTCTTCTTCTTTTTTCTTTTTTAAATGAGTACATTGTATCTGTCTTCAGACATATGAGAAGAGGGCATCAAATCCCATCAGAGATGGTCATGAGCCAATATGTGGTTGCTGGAGACTGAACTCATGGCCTCTAGGAGAGCAGTCAGTGCTTTTAACCGCTGAGCCATCTCTCCATCCCTGCTTCTTAACTTCTTAATGACTCAGTTTAACGTGGACTTTGTAACTTAAAGACATTCATCAATAGTTTGCTTGTTGTCAGGGTGTTTTGTGGCAGTGCAAAAATGAAGCTAAGAGAGCAGCTCAAATAAGCTACATGCTTTCTACTGCCCCTGTATCATGTCCAAATGCCAAAATCATGCTCAAACACTAGATTCTGCAAATTGTAATTGCCTTTTGTTCTGTGGATGTGCTGCATATACAGACATGAACATAGGTACACATGTAAAGACCACAACAGGACTGGGTAGCTTCCTCTAAAACTCTCTGCCTAATGTCTCAAGCCAGGGTGATGCAGTGAATCAGAAGTTTGTGGTTTCAGCTAGCCTGATTGGCAAATCTCCAGTACCCCAGTGTAGAGGTTTCAAGCACATACAGCCAGGCCTAGCTTTCTACGTGAATGCTGGTGGTTAGAATTAATATTTTCATGGCTGCAGAACAATCACTCTTGCTAATGATCTGTCTCCTCGGCCTCTTCATCTCCTCAATGGTCCCCTAATCCCTGCTGTATCTTCAATAGTGGAAAAAGAAATGTTTAGCAATGCTAAGTCAATAGCTTCAACCTTGGTTACTAATGAAATCTCCTGAGAAACTTCAAAAATATCCAAAGCAGAAACACTATGAAGCACAGTACAACTCAACCTCCCAGGGGTCCTGCTTTTCAGTGTTCCTCAGCTGTGTCATCTGGGCTGGGAACTCATGGGTAAAGTGATGAAATTCTCAGGTGAACAAGCTGCTAATCCTGGATGCCAGCCTGAAATCAGCCCAATTTCAGAACTAGGAAGATCTGTTAAGTACAGAGCTCCATTAAGCTGCTTCTCTGATCTTATAAATCCTAGAACATTATCTTTTCTCTTCAAAGTATTAGCAGGGGTTAGCCTCTTCATTAGCACAGGGAGGGCCATCTTAGAATTCAGATTTTATCAAGTGTCACTCTGAGTGTGAAAGTCAACTTCTTAATCCTCTGGGAGCTCTCCACTCACTGGGCTGCACCTAACTGTACCGTCTCCAAGTTCCACCTAATGCCAAATGCTCAGAAGCTAGGAAGTACTGTGCATGTTACCTGTTTAACTTGTTAGCTTATTTTCTGACAAAACAGGTCAAAAAAAAAATGACTTGAATAATCAAGGAGGGAACGTGGCTTACAGAAAATGTCAAAGCTTACTTTTAAATGCTGTCTTGGGTATCACAACTACCTAAAAGCATTAGAAACCAAACACAGCAACATTGTGTCTTAATTTTAGCACTCAGAATCCTGGTTCACACTCAGAAATAGAAATTGGCACTGATCTACCAAGCACTTGTGGCAATATAACATGGGGGGAACGAAGGTGAAAGAAAACATCTGAGCAGTCGGAGGCATTGGAAAAAGACAAAATGAATGGGTACTCTAGAATCTCGTACTTTGGAAGCCTTAACTTCCAACTCGGGAAATAATGGCTTACCCCTGCATTCCTTAGTGTGTAAAGGACAGGACATCACACCTGTGCTTCATCTTCTTGTCTACTAAGCATAGTACGTATGCAGCCTGTGCATCTGTCCAGGGCCCCACACTCAGGAAGATTTGACTCTTCCTTTAACATATATCTTTTACATCTTTTGATGGTTTTATCTTTCAGCTTTCTTTGGTAAGTGAAGTTGAAAGAGAAACTAGAGTACTTGCAAAAGTAGAGGAAATACAGGAGCTAGGATGGTCTGCCAATCTTTGCTACCCAATTTGCAGATCGAATTAACATGGACTGGTGCTTGCTTGGAAGCAAGGTCTGGAATAGCCCCACATGAACTTAAGCTGACTGGGAAGCTGAGGATGAACTCGAACACCTGGCGATTCTGCACTAGATGCTTTTAACAGCAGAAGCACCTATGCAGGCTCCAGAACCTGGTTTTGAAGGCAGAAAAGAGGTCCAAGAAATCTTAAAACATCTTTTTGTTAAGTATTCTCATTTTTTAAAAATTAGCCAATCATTTAAGCAGAAATTCATGGAAAACAAAGAAAAGGGAAAGAAAGGCAAGGTCCCTTCTATCGGCCTTTCCTTACACATCCCATCCTAAAAGAAGGGTGTGTGTACCATGATGGGCAAGTAGAGCCGAGTTAGCTGTGCACTGTATTTCGATTCCATAGTAAGACTGAAATCTACTGCGTGCACACAAATCATAATCACCAGGTGTATACACGTATGGTTTCTACGGAGAAGATACGAACGTTGTAGCTGCATTAAAGGTGGCACTGACCAGTTAAAGACATAAAAACATCATGATCATAAACTAAAAAACAAATTGCCTCAAAACAACATTACATAACAAGATGTAAAACACCATAAAAAGTTGAGGAACTGGAGAATGTAGCTGGAGAAGAGGCCTAACTAACTTGCAAGAGGTGCTAAGTTTCAACACCAGCACTGAAGAAATAAAATATTTAAATTTATACTTAAAATGTAAGAGTTTAAAAAAATCAACCCTGTCCTAGTTTTGTTTCCTTTAGCTGTAACAAAAGCAACTAAGGAAAAAGAAATTATTCATCCTGCAGCAAAGAGACCTGCAAGAACCCTAAGAAAAACAAGTTTCTGGAGGAAAGAATCTTAAACCACACAGCACTATCCCTTCCTATATTTAACACAATCTTAATGTCATTTGTTTATCCTCAGAAATTCACTGTATAGATTCATATAAATATATACACAACTTTTTGCAAACTGACAATACCACCACAATGTTTTTTCTTTATTTGATCACACTTTTACCTTGGATAGTTGGTGTGGCTTTAACTCAAATATCAATTTGAGTTTTATCCTGAGCAGCTTCAAGTGGAAACTCACAGTTGGCTATGGTGCTTATATGGAGAATTTCTCCCTGAGGCGTGTTGGAAAAGAACATGATGCTCAGTGAGTGACAGGGTGCCTCTACACACCCCTGGCTGTCCTGGAGTTTGCTATGTAGACCAGGCTAGTCTTTAACTCACAGAGATCCTCCTGTCTCTGCCTCACAAGTGCTAGAATTACAGGCACATGCCACCACACTCCTGGCAATGTTTGAATCTGTCTATTCTCTGGATGAATAGATTAAAAGATCATCATACACAAAAAGAAGTGACCATGTATATACACAGATTAAGTTTACTACCCTAAAACTGGAACATCCAACTCATGTATGATAAGAGAAAGAAGTAGAAAGAAATTACTTAAAAAAAAAAAAACTTTCTAAATCACATGATGCAAATATATTAAAAAACATTGATTCTAAGGATCCCACAACCACATCATAAACATAAGCAGCTCTGAATATGTTATGTATTCTCCATGGCATCCTAAATGTCTATGTTACACTAAACCCCAGGAGGCATCTACTAGGCATGTTTGGTTCACAAGCACAATGGGAGTCTCCATGCTTACTTCCACCCTCCTCCACCCATCAGTTGTCCTTTCTCTGCAGTGAATCCCTTGAAACACAAGATAATAGCCAGTTACTACTATCCATTTAATAATTTGAACTACTGCAAACTTGGCTATTTATCCAATATTCTTTAGTCTGTTCTTCCTCTGTAAAGAACAGGTGTCTGACTGACCTCAAAGAGCTCAGACTCTTCTTGAGTAACTATGCACACAAATTCAGACATTTAGAAATATTAAAGGCATGTTTAAAGTCATAATGTTCTCTCTCTCTCTCTCACACTCACACACACACACACACACACACACACACACACACACACACACACACACACACAAGCCATCAGGGATAAGCAGGATGGTTCAGTCAGTGGAGTGCTTCTTTGAGAACATGAGGCCCTGAGTTTGATCACTAGAACTCAAGTATCAAAGGATGAGCAGAAGAGCCCGTATTTGTAATCCCACTGCGGGGAGTAGAGAAAGACAGATCCTTAAGGCTCCCATGCCAGAGCACATAGCCTACTTGAAAAGCTCCAGGCCAGTGCAAGGCACCTTAGGAAAAAAAGTGAATGGTATTCCTAAGGATGGTATCCAAACACATGTGTACAGGTGTATATTCATACACGTGTACGCATTTTTTAAAGAGGCAGCAATTAAAATAGCTGAGAGGTGGAAAATAGACTAACAACTGTGTTGTACAGAGATGTGTCCCTGACTAGGATTAAACAGTTTCAAAATCCTATTACTTAGTAAATACAAAAGCACATTATAAGTGTTCATTAAATGTTCACAAAAGAACTACTCTGCCAGCTTTACAATATACAAAATACCATTTTCCAATCATTCCCTTGGACAATTCAGAGACAGAAACAATGTTGCAACAAATCCTACCCAAACATTTACTGTACACATGTCAGAAATGGCTGCTCTGCTTCATTCAGAGGAGTAGCTGTACAGGAGCAGCAGCTCCTCAGCTGAAGGACCACAGTGTATTACAGGCAAGCACTGAACCAAGGATACACATTTCTTCCAGCACAGAGCCCAGGTGTGAGGACAGCGCTTCATTTTCCAAACTAGCAGAGGGGAACACTGGTACAATTACTCCTCCATTGCCTAATCCCCAAATCATATTGATTCAAAAGTCAATACAAATGGTGGAATGAGCCACAGGGCAGAGGCTTTAGGCCTTGTTTGTCTAACACAAGCCATTTCACCTATCAAAAATTCAAATTGTTCATTTGTAAAATGGTGAGATGGATTGTGACCGCTCACTCAGAGTCTGTCAGGAGATTCAAAGTCAAGTGTACACCTAGGCTCAGTAAAAACCAAAGAATTGTTATTAAGCTGTAAAGTAGCCATATGTGGTTTGAGGAAGATGTAGCTTAATAACTACTTTATACTCTCCATATAACCTTGATGGAAGGGGAGGTGAGCCTGTGGTACAAATTTTATTAGATGGGGAAAGGTCTTTTTCATCTAAGTGTTTGTGTGAAGCACGGTCATGAAGAAGTAAATTGAGTTAATATGAACACAGGGGTTTTGCTTTTAAAGATCTTTGTATTATATTGGGAGGGCATAAACACACACACAGACACACACACAGACACACACAGACACACACACATACACACACACACACACACACACACACACACACACACACACACACACACCTTGTGCCCAAGAGTCCAGAAAAGAGCATAAGATCTTCTGGTACTGGAGTTACACACTGTGAGTTGTCATGATGGTACTAGAAACGAACCAATGTCCTGTGAAAGAGCAGTAATTGCTCTTAATGGCTAAGCCATGACTTCATCTATTTTAAAAACCACAGATTGGCCTACAACTAGCTATGGACAAAACGATGACCTTGAACTCCTGATCCTCCTCCCAAGTGCAGTGATGGCAGATGTGACCCATCACACATTCAGATTTACACTACATGAAGGATGGAACCCAGGACTTTGTACATAGTAAATACAAATTCTACAGACTGGGTCTCATCCTCAATCCCGGACACAATCTTTTAAACAAAGGGAACATTGCTTTTCAAGGTCTCCTGTAAAAAGAAGGACATTGTTTAAGATAATTATTCTTATAAAATATGAACGGCATCTCCAGGAGCAAGGAGACAAGCTGAGTCTTCCAGTAAAAGTTTATTAGGGCCAAAAAAATATATCCTTAAGCAGCTAGCTTAAGAATCTTCTACATACACTACTACAAAAGCTGTCCTTACTTTCATTCTCCTTTCCTCCCTCCCTCCCTCCCTCCCTCCCTCTCCTTCCTTCCTTACTCCCTCCCCCTCCCTCCCTCCTTTCCTCTCTTTTCTCCTCCCTTCCTCCCTCCCTCCCTTCCTCCCTCCCCTTCCTTCCTTACTCCCTCCCTCTCTCCTTCCCTCTCTTCCTTCCTTCCTCACTCACTCCCCCTCCCTCCCTCCCTCCTTTCCTCTCTTTTCTCCTCCCTTCCTCCCTCCCTCCCTTCCTCCCTCCCCTTCCTTCCTTACTCCCTCCCTCTCTCCTTCCCTCTCTTCCTTCCTTCCTCACTCCCTCCCCCTCCCTCCCTCCTTCCCTCTCTTTCTTCCTCCCTTCCTCCCTCCCTCCCTTCCTCCCTCCCCTTCCTTCCTTACTCCCTCCCTCCCTCTCTCCTTCCCTCTCTTCCTTCCTTCCTTTCTCCCTCCCTCCCTCTCTCCCTCCCTCCTTCCCTCTCTTCCTCCCTCTCTCCCTCCCTTCCTCCC
>NC_137964.1:16363669-16373669 GCF_963924665.1 Micromys minutus | reverse complement strand
ACTAGACTGATTCCACGTGTTAATTGCCCCCCCGTGATCTTCCACCAGGTCCCCCCTTCTCAAGACTCTACCTTCTCCCTCACATCGGGCCCATCAGGGATCCAGATCCTAACGCAGGATGTTCCGTCGTCAGACACTCAAGCCACAGACAGGATGTAGCACAGGGTGTGCAGAGAGAGTAAAGCCTCCATAGCCAACCCTAGGGAGCTCACACAGGAATTAGCCAAACAGAAGGCTGGGATGAACAGAACCATGGATGAAAGAGAGGAGCCAGGGATGAGAGATTCACACAGGAAGATGGTAGGAGGGGTTGACAAGGAAACTGAAACCTGTGTAAATTGACCATTACTGACTTAAACTCAGCTGCCATTTAAGGCAACTGAACTTTTATTTTCTTTCATGTGATGCCAGATCCGTGATACCAGAAAAGATTTTAATGTTGTACATGGGTCTGGAGAGCTGCTCTAGCAGAGGACCCAAGTTCTGTTTCCAGCATCCATATCAGGTGGTTTATAACTGCCTGTGTGGAATCCAACCTCTATCAGTCTCTATGGACACCTACATTCAGACACATACACATACACAACATAGACACACACATACACATACAGACACAAACACACACACAGACACAAACACACACACATATACATACAGACACAAACACACACACAAACACACACACAGACACACAGACACACACAGACACACACATACACACACAGACACAAACACACACACATACACACACAGAGACATACACACACAGACACAAACACATACACACATAGACACAAACACACACACAGACACACACACACAGACACAAACACACACACATACACACACAAACACAAACACACACAAACACACACACAGACACACACATACACACATAGACACAAACACACACACACATACACACACACACATACACACACAGACACAAACACACACACAGACACACACACACAGAGACAAACACACAGACACAAACACACACATACACACACAGACACACACATACACACATAGACACAAACACACACACATACACACACAGAGACATACACACACAGACACAAACACACACACAGACACACACACACACACAGACACACACACAGAGACAAACACACAGACACAAACACACACATACACACACAGACACAAACACACACAAACACACACACAGACACACACAAACACACATACACATACACACACAGAGACACACACACAGACACAAACACATACACATGCACACACACAGACACAAACACACACACACACACACACACAGATATCAAACAAAGCAATATTACATGCAATGCCATTTTGGCAGAGAAGGAAGAACATTACAATTTTGGCTATCAGAGACCTATGATTTAGATTCAGATTCCACTTGTTACATTTTTAAATTCTAATTGTCTTTGAGCTTTCTTTTTTTCTTGGTGTTAAATGCTGTTAGAGTCGGGCAGGATACTGTGCTTGTTACCACTGAAGCACACAGCCAACTCCTCACTGGGAATTCTAGGCAGGGGCTCTACCACTGAGCCACGCCCCCAGCTCCTCACTGGGGGATTCTAGGCAGGGGCTCTACCACTGAGCCACACCCCCAGCCCCTCATTGGAGGATTCTAGGCAGGGGCTCTACCACTGAACCACGCCCCCAGCCCCTCACTGGGAATTCTAGGCAGGGGCTCTACCACTGAGCCACGCCCCCAGCCCCTCACTGAGGATTCTAGGCTGGGGCTCTACCACTGAGCCACACCCCCAGCCCCTCACTGAGGATTCTAGGCTGGGGCTCTACCACTGAGCCACGCCCCCAGCCCCTCACTGAGGATTCTAGGCTGGGGCTCTACCACTGAGCCACGCCCCCAGCCCCTCACTGGGGGATTCTAGGCAGGGGCTCTACCACTGAGCCACTCCCCCAGCCCCTCATTGGGGGATTCTAGGCAGGGGTTCTACCACTGAGCCACGCCCCCAGCCCCTCACTGGGGGATTCTAGGCAGGGGTTCTACCACTGAGCCACGCCCCCAGCCCCTCACTGAGGTGTTCTAGGCAGGGGCTATACCACTGAGCCACGCCCCCAGCCCCTCACTGAGGTGTTCTAGGCAGGGGTTCTACCACTGAGCCACGCCCCCAGCCCCTCACTGGGGGATTCTAGGCAGGGGCTCTACCACTGAGCCACGACCCCAGCCCCTCACTGGGGGATTCTAGGCAGGGGCTCTACCACTGAGCCACGCCCCCAGCCCCTCACTGGGGGATTCTAGGGAAGTGCTCTACCACTGAGCCACGCCCCCAGCCCCTCACTGAGGTGTTCTAGGCAGGAGCTCTACCGCTGAACAAAGCTTTTAACCCAAACCAGGGGGTTTCTAGACCAGAGCCACATCTCCAGCCCTTTTTGTACTTTTGACTTGAGATCTCTCACTGTATGACCCAGGCTCATCTTAAATTCATTCTGTTGCCGAGCCAGTCCTTGATCTTCAGATCCACCTGCTGCAGCATCCTGAGTATCTGAAACCACGAGCCCAAATAGTACAATAATGGCTTCTGACATTTTTAGGTGCCAAGACTGATGCAAACCACTCGTATCTCAAATAATTGCCCTATTTTAATTGTTTTCATAGCAGATTCTATCCATATTTTCCAATCATGGATACATGGCATAATGCCTAATGTCTGGGAGAGGAGGGTCATTTCGGTCTGTTTTTGGTGGTTAAAGGCCCATTGTCCTGTACTCTGAAATATTGCAAAGCACTGAGGACACAGTGGGAGTTGTGATTCTTAAAAGGCAGTGTCCCCTACTCACCGCTCCCCAGGGCATAGGGGCCATGATACATCACACTGCAAGTGTGATCAACTGAGAACATAACCAGGAAGTGCCTGACCAGCAGGGGTAGCCGCATTGTACATTTAAACCCTGCTGCTACATCGGGAAGAAGTAAGGATTGGAGGGAAATCTGCTGTTCACAGGTCCCATCTGTCAGGTCTGTCTGCACAGTGTGACAGGGTAGGAAGTGGCTGGCTTAGACGGGATGCCTCTGCAATGCAGCAGGGTGTGATGGAGGACTCTAGCCAGCCAGTGAGGCAGGCGCATGCAGATGGTTTGCCCTTTTTCTACCTGTAGACTTCCATTAAGGATTAGGGTTTTCTTATGTGTGCCCGTGGAAGGGATGTGTGTGTATGTGTGTGTGCTGTGTGTATGCGCATATATAAGTGCTTGTGATCCTAGTGAGAGACTGTCTCAATAAACAAATATCAGGGACTGGGAGTGCTTGAGCGCTTGCTATGTTGTTTACTGGGAAATGGAGTCTGGATCCCCAGAAACTCTTTTAAATGCCAGGTGGCCATGGTGACCCACCTGTAATTCCAGCCTTGGAAGGCAGAGACCAGGGATCTCCAGAGCAAGCTGGCTAGGGGGATTAGCTATATCCATGATATCTGGGCTTGATTCAGAAACCCTGCCTTATTGTATAGTTTGAGGAGTGATTGAGGATTATTCCTGACATTAAGCTCAGGTCTCCATGTCCAAACAGGCACACTACACACACACACACACACACACACACACACACACACACACACACACATGTACATCTATACACAAAAAATATACACACATACATACATGCACAATGTACACACTTATAAACACACTCCTGTGTATCTATGCACAAGCAAGATATACACACATATATACATGCAAAACACATACACTCTTACACACACATCCTTGTGCATCTATGCATATACAAAATATAAACACACATTCACCCCTGTATACCTATACATATGAAAAATATGAACAATACACACATGCACAATACACTCATGTACAATATACACATACATGCATACACATACTCCTGTATACCTATGTACATACAAAATATGCACATTATACACAGGTACAACACACATACACACACACACATACATGCTCATAGACACATCCCTGTGCACCTAAGCACATGAAAAATATACACATTACACACAGTCACAATACACACAGGCCCATGTAGACCTATGTACCTGCAAAATATGAACACATTCATGCATGTACAACAAACACACCTGTGTACCTATGTACATGCAAAATATGCACATACACACATGCACAACACACACAAGGTGATGGCATCTCAGGCTGATGTTTGTCTATGCACACACTAGATACCTGTGTATGTACACATACCCATATGTGCATTGACACAAGTGCACACACATATACATGCATGTGCCCAAAAATCCAGTATTGTGCAGAACTGACAGGGCCCTGGTGCCCCTTCAGACTCCATCATTGACCGAGAGCTGTTTGGAAACTAATGGCCTCAGCTCAGTTGAAAGTGGAAGCTATCCTGCTCTGTCTTTTCTCTCCCTCAGCCTTGCCAGCACCATTACCATCACTGCTCTTGCATGACAGAGATGTAACCCAGGACCTTGCACATGCTAGTCAAGTGCTGTACCGCCAGGTTAGATTCCAGATTCTTCATCGTACTTATTGCAATGGAGCATCAAGCTCTTTCTTAAAGGTGTTTTATTATGTCAAATGGAATACAGTGTGTGTGTGTGTGTGTGTGTGTGTGTGTGTGTGTGATGTGTGCATGTGTGTTATACATGTAGAGGTCAGAGGAAAACATTCAGGAGTCTGTCCTCTCCTCTGCCACATGAGTTCCAGAGGTCAAATGCAGGTTGTCAGGTTTGCTGCTTTTACCTGTCTCCCCAGCCCTGTCAAGTTCTCTCTGGAAAGGAGCCGAGTGGAACTGTCTCATCTAATAGCTGCTGTGTTACTTGTTGATCTGCCACAGCAGCACCTTCCCTAACATCCTTCACATTCAAGCTGTGTGCTGCCTTCACGAGCCCTTCTTCCCACAAACACTTCAGCCAAGCACAGGGAGCCGATATGTTCTTCCCCCGAGCATCTACACATTTTTCCAGGATTGACCTCCCAGGTTTTCACACTTGTCAGGACTATCCTTGGAGCAAAGCAATGACCATCTTAGGGGTTCTATTGAGATCTCTAATAAAAGATCATCTCACTGGGCTTATTGATAGTTTACACAGCCTCATGAAGACTTGGAGAGTCATGAGACCCTCAGCCGAGTCCCTAGCTGCTCCTCATCACCTATGGTACACAACTTTGCCCTAAGTTGCATGTGCCCTGGGGGAAAGGCAGGAGTACATATGCCAGGGAAGAGTAGGGGAGAGGTGTTCTCTCTGTTTGGCCTCAGAGATGGGCTATCCCACAGGATATCCCTGCTGGGCAAAGGCACCTGTACCCTTGTAAGTAATCTTTTGTCTATGTTCTACATGACCCAATAAAGTCATTGGTTTCCATTGTGAATTTTGGTGGAATCACATCTCCATTTGTCACTGGGACCCTGGGGGAATGGGTAGACATTGTTTATATGTCCCCTGGAGAGAAATTATGCATCATTGAGAATTGGCCAACCAGAATCCCAGGTATGAGAGTTCTGAACACGCAGGAAGAGAGTATGAGTTCCTGAGCTGTTTGTTGGGAGGAACTGGAGCTTCAGGGAGTAGCTAGCAAGTGGGCTACTTTCATTTCCTAGGAAAAGGTCCTCACACCCATCCTCCCAACCTCCTTTCTGGGTCCACCAGGCCACGATTCCTCCACATGCTGGTTCCTGACTCACCATCTGGGTTTTAGGAAATTCGATGGCATTTAGAAAGAGGCAGTGTGAGGTCCAGACCAGAAGACAGCATCTCTGAGCAGAAAGGAATCTGCTTACCCACTGTAAGGCCCATGGTAGCTGACTTGCCTCCATGGGGCTGATATCCCACTCTGTGGCTTCATCCCTGAAATGGTCATTCTTGTACTGTGTGCTGGTCTCCACATTCCTGCCTCTGGGGGAACCGCACGTGTTCTCCTGTTCTTCGTGTGTGTGTGTGTGTGTGTGTGTGTGTGTGTGTGTGTGTGTGTGTACAAGCAGGCCGCAATGTCATGGTGCATTGTGGAGTCAGCTTGTAGAAACTGGTTTTCCCCTATTGTGTGGGCTCTGGGAATTGAACTTAAGTCACCAGGTTGGGTGGCAGATGCCTCTAACCACCGAACATCTTCCTGCCTCCTTCGCTGTTCTTTTTGAGACAGAGTCTTTCAACTCCTCTGGAACTTGTCAAGTAGGCTAGGCTGGCCAGTAAGCCCGCTTCTCCAGTGTACCACCGTAGCTGGCATTTCTGTGTGGTTTCTGGTGTTCAAATGTAGAGCAAGCACTGGATGGACTGAACAGTCTCCCAGCCTCAGATGAATTACTTGTCGAGGGCTCTCTGCTTTGAGCACTTTCAACAGCAGCAAATGAAATTCTTCATTTCTCAGAGAAGGACCTGAAAGCGAGGCCTGAGTCTATCGCAGAGTCAGACAATACTTCCCCAAGTGGTCAGCCAGTGTCGAGATTTGAATGTCTTCCATAGGCTCATGTTAAAAATGCTTGACCCAGGCTTGGTGGTGCTGTTCTAGAAGAATGAGGGACCGAGGCAAAGGAAGTGAGTCGCTCTGCTGTGCCCCTGTAATCATGTTGTGTGCACACACACACACACAGATACCCAAAGAGCACTCAGAAATAAATTCTTAATAACTGAAGGGAGTGGACGGCTCAGTAGTTAAAAACATGTGCTGGTCTTGCAGAGGGCGAGTTTTAGCTACCTTATAGCTAACTGACTAGGATTCCAACTCCAGGAAGATCTACTCCGTGTGTGTGTGTGTGTGTGTGTGTGTGTGTGTGTGTGTGTGTGTGTGTGTGTGAGAGAGAGAGAGAGAGAGAGAGAGAGAGAGAGAGAGAGAGAGAGAGAGAGAGATCATTATAGGTGTCTGAAATACTAGAACAATTGATCTCCTTTTGCCTCGTCTTAACTTGCCTATTACTAGGGTAACAATAGTATTTGCTTTATTGTGGCCACTGTGACGTTCAAAGTTGTGTGTGACATTCTTGGCAATGCGTCTGACTCGAAATGCATTTCCATGGCCATGAGCCAGTGAGTGTCATCATCGCATTTCCTATTGTTTTAGAATATTCTGGTCCATTGACCTCTAGAAAAGGTATAGTGTCTAAGCACTTTCCCTGCAAATATGAGGACCTGAATTTGGATTCTCCAGAACCTAAATAAATCCAGGGTGATCCTGAAAGCCCAGTTATAATTCTAGCCTCAGAGGTAGAGATGGAGGATCCCCATAACCTAAGACTAGGCATATGGTTTAACTCTGAGCTTGATTGAGAGAGAAACTCATTCTCAAATAAATAGAATGGAAGGGAGATTGGGAATTATTCCTATAGGTAAGTTTTTGTCAACTGGACATAATCTAGGGTCAGCTGGAAAAAGGGAATTTCAATTGAGGAACTGTCTCCTTTGGATTGACCTGTAGGGCAGTTTGTAGGGGCATTTTATACGTTAATGATTGATGTGAGAGAACCAAGCCTACGATGGGTGGTGTCATCCTAGGTGGTCTTGGGAAATATGGGAAAGCAGACTGAGAATGTTATGTGGAGCAAGCCAGTAAGCAGCACCCCTCCATGGCCTCTGCATCAGTTCCTGCCTCCAGAATACTGCCCTGCTTGAGTTTCTTGCTCTGACTTCCCTCAGCAATGGAGTATAGTCTGAGAGTTGTAAGCTGAAATAGAACCTTACCCCAAGTTGATTTTGGTCAATGGATTTTATCACAGCAATAGAAGCTGTAACTAAGGCACCTGGGTTCCCTTAAGAATGGACCTGCAAACCCAAGAAACAACTCTTTCTTATTCAAGTTGCTTTTTTATCACAGCAATAGAAAGCAACCTGAGACAATTTCTAACATCAACCTCAGGATCCTACACACACACACACACACACACACACACACACACCACATGGATGCATAACCTCCCCCAATACACACAGACAAACAAACAGACACACACACACACACACATACACGGACACACACACACATGTGTACACACACACAGACAAATACACATAGACAGACACACACACATGGACACAGACACACAGACACACAGAAACACACACACATACACACACACACACACACACACACACACACACACACACACACCTAAGAAAAAGGCATTCTGGCCCTCCAGGTCCTCCCATCTCAGAATATCTACCCTCTATGTTGTTCCTCGGCCAGCTTTCTCTCATTTACCCTCCTTAAGCCTTTCCCCTTCAAGTGTATCTGGAACAACAGGGAAAACTTGTCTCATGACAGCCAGAAATCTCCCCAGGAGGTGACAGAACTTTCAGGGTCATTTGGCATGATAGCAAGAAAGCGAGCCTTGGGAGAAATCCAAATATCAAGCATGATTTGGTACCTGACACAGGAGAGAAAAAGACTTCTGATTTCTTTTCATTGGCATTTTCCTTCCTCTCCCTGTCCAGCTTTTCTTTCTTTCAGGGAGGGGGAGGGCTTTATGCCACAACTGGAGGGGCTGGGGGAAAAGCAGCACCACCAGCTGAACATCTTAGACCTCCTGGAGCTGGAATTACAGGCAGTTGTGAGGCAGCACCATGGGTGCTGGGAACCAAACCCAGCTCCTCTCTGCAAGAGCAGCGAGTGTTCTAATTGCTGAGCCACCTCTTCAGCCCCAAGGTGAGACCATCTTAATGAGGGCCAAGGACTGATAAATGAGGAACAATTATTTATAAATGCGCACAATAGGTTTAAACTGGAGTTCTCTTAAATGTTATCTGTGTGAATGCAAAACAGAGGGAAACAGGTTTTGTACATGTGTTAACATGTCCCTCTTTTGTGCTTGTATATGTCCATGTTTGTACAGGTGTTACATGTGTATATAGGTGTGTGTCAAGGCCAGAGAGAAACCTTGGGTTTTGTTCTTCAGGTACCATCCACCTTGGCTTCTGGTCTCTTACTGGCCTGAAGCTTACCAAGTGAGGCTGGCCAGGAAGCCCCAAGCATTGCTTCACACCTGCATCCCCAGTGCAGGCACTACTGGAATTTTTTCTTGTCCTTACACTGGTTCTGGAGATCAAACCAAGTCCTCATGCCTCTGAGCATGTGTGTGCACACAAAAAACACACAGACAGACACATACACGCGCACAGACACACACAAGCGCACATGTACACACACTTGCTTTAAAACTAGCAGCCAACTCTTACACCTGCCTTGCTCTTACAAACAGGAGGGAGATTGAGCTCTCTCACTTCCTGGCAGGAACCATCTCTTCCCCATGAGTGACCGATTCAGCTGACAGCCTTCCCCAATTCAGGTTTCCAATCCTATCCAAACTGGCCAAGCCAGCACTTGTGGAATAATCCCTTTATCACAGGGCTGCTATTGTCAACAGGGAGGCCTCCATGCTGGATGGTGGGGGCCATCTTTACAACAGCTCCATCTAAATGCAAATCCGGATCCCCTGCCTGACAGGGAGGTGAAGGCTTTCCTATTAGCAGGCAGGAGATAGGAGAGTTAATTTAATGCTAAAACATTCCCAAGCAAGGAGAGCAATTTCCCCTGTTGAGCGGTGGTCTCATTTTCTCTCCATGACCACTGTGCCCATAATATGATAATTTTTACCTTTTTAAACTTTGCTGAAGGAAAAAGGACAGTCATCTATCTTTGGAAATGGTTCCTTGTGCATTCATTTTTTAACGACAAAAAAAAAAAAAATATGCAGGTATTTGTCGTCTACTTGCTGAATGAGTGGCCTGGGAAAAGCCAAAAGATGATGGCTGTGGCGCTGTGCTGTGTTGGGGTCAACGCCAGTACTTGACTCATGAACTCATCCAGGCAGGCTTGCTGTCTGGTGGTGTTTGCCCCTTCAGACCAGTCGGCTTATTTTTTTCTCTTCCTCTGTCTCTGTCTGTCTCTGTCTCTGTCTCTCTTTTGCTCTCTCTCTCTCTCTCTCTCTCTCTCTCTCTCTCTCTCTCTCTCTCTCTCTCTCTTTCTCCTCTCTCCTCTCTCCTCCTCTCTCCTTTTCTCTCTCTCTTACTCTCTCTCCCTCCTACCTTCCTTCCTT